>NC_062572.1:13113520-13425663 GCF_022837055.1 Prionailurus viverrinus
AGGTGCCCCGCAAACCTCTGTTTCTTACAAAACTAACCTTACACTTCAATTACCAATTCTTTGTTAATGGATAAACCAAATTACAACCACCACTACAGAAAGGGAGTTGCTGTTATTTCCATTTCACAGATAAGGTAACTAAGGCTAAGACAGGTCAAGCGAGTTTGTTCAATGCCACAAAGCTAGAAGCCATACAGCTGGAACTCGGAGCTCCATTTACCAAACTCTAAGGCATGCACTCTTAGTTGCTATTTGCCTCTAGAATTCACATTAATCCTAAATTACAACTACTTAATGTAAAATCTGTGGACCTGGTTCCTATCACACCAATCTCCAAAGAACCAATAAACTGTCATTAACTGGCAAATGACTATGGAGGAAATAAACACATTTAAAATCCCTTCCTTCTAGAAAGGAAAAATGGGAGAGAGGTAGCTCCATGAGGATAGTTTACTGAGTTGCTCTTCCCTGGTTTTATCTGCTCTTTGACTAACGTTTTAAATCTTTTCTCTTGGTTGTCCTTCAGTGAACTCCAGGCTGGCAATAAAGTTCCACAGACAGAAACCTAAGTCCTCTAACTACAACTCTGTGTCTAAATGAGTGTGAGCAGAGTTGGTTATTCCTGCCCACTTTAAGATATTAGACATAGCCATTTTTCTATGCCTTAAACCCTCAATCTCATATTCTAAACAGAAGGTACAAGGGAGTAACAAGGCATGAACCATCTACCTTTTTTTCTTTTAATGTTTATTTATTTATTTTTGAGAGGAAGAAACAGAGTGTGAGTGGGAGAGGCGCAGAGAGAGAAGGAGACACACAATCGGAAGCAGGCTGCAGGCTCTGAGCTGCAGCACAGAGCCCGACATGGGTCTCGAACCCATGAGCAGTGAGATCATGACCTGAGCTGAAGTGGGACACTTAACTGACTGAGCCACCCAGGCGCCCCATGAATCACCTAGCTTTTAAACAAAGTTAACACAAGCTATAGCAGAACCTTTAACTCTTCAATCCTCTGTTAATCCACCTCCAATATCCCTGGGATATTTAAAGGTGAAACTGGTTGTAAACTCTAGTGTTTTGTCTTAATCCTAGGGCATTAACCTGGACACTTCTCCAAAATCAACCTGTGGGCCCTTGCCATTTTGGCAGCTAGCTCCAGAAAAGACTGGAACTGTATAAACAAAGGCACCAGGATGTAAAACAAGAACAGTAAGGCTCATTTCAGAATAATCAACCATCAACAATGTGTCCTTCAATTAACACAGTTACTTTACGTGTTAAAAAAGAAGGGCCATTGAACTAGCCTCTGAAAAGCCACTATTTTGGCAAAAAATAAGAAATAACTGGGAAGCAGCAACCAATCGACCAAAACTAATTTTTGCTAAGAAAACAGTCATTGCAAAATGCCTTCCTGCTGATAAAACATATTCATCAGGAACATTTTTGGGAATAAGAACGCATTTCTTTCAAATTCCTGCCATCATTCAAAACAGAACAACTACAGAGTCACTTTTCCACACTGATTTTGCTCACACCAGGGACCAAGACCATCAGGAAGAAAGGCGCACAAAGCAAAGAGGCAGGCAATCCCACTTCTGGAGGATTACTGCCCCTGAAGGCCCTACTTCAGATCATTCTTACCCGACTATGCTGGAAGTGAGAGCCCACACCAATTCCAGAAGGAGAGCCTGGGGAAGGAACTGGGGAGGAGTTGGGAGAGGAATGGAGGTTGCCAGTCATTAAGATGCCAATGTCATTATCCATATCATCTGGGAATGGAAGGTCAACAAACATGTCATCTAGAAAGGAGGGAGAAAAAGCACAAAGATTTCAAAAATAATCTATATCCGCAACTTCAACAACATACTGTTTTGTTGGCCCATCACCATTACAAGTGCATGCTGTTAACAACGTGGGAAGATTTAATGTGTGTCTACTGGATGGGAGGTACTGAAAATTGTTTTTTTCATTTTATATTCTGTTCAATGATCTTCTAATGTGAAGTATTAACAGACTGGAGAAATAAAGAACATAAAACAAAACTCCACGCTCTGTAGAGCCTCCAAGGGCACATAAAAAAATGGCAAAACAGCTAAAGAAGCAATTTAATTATTAAACAAAGTTAAAATTGACACCATCCAAGAAAACAGCAGACTCTGTCCATGCATCCAATTAGCATCTAAAATACCAGAGGCTGAATTAATGCATGTTAATAGGTGTGAACTTGCCCTGAAATTGGAGACCTATTCCAAAAGCAGATCAAAGCGTGATGTTTTCACTAAGAAATCCTCTCCCACATTATAAAAGTAAGGTACACGCACAACAGAAAATTTGGAAAGAGAAGTATAAAAAGGGAAAACACTATCACCCAAAATGCAATTACCGTGAACATTTTTGCTACAATTCTTATTCGCATATCGTTACTCCATTATGATCAGACTGTATATAAAACTTGGTATCCTTTTACCCTCCCCATTTAACAAGAGTAAATGTTGGTAGGTGTTAAAAATTCTTCAAAAACCACTGCAAATGGCTACATAATACTGCACATTTTACAGTTTATAAACAGCCGCTGCTTAACAAATGCCTTAATAGATTTTCAAACCAAAAACACTGATTAAGAATAATCAAATCAAATAATCAAATAATGGATTCCCCCCGACCGCTAGAGACAGGAGCTACTTCATGCCTAGTGGTCTTCATCCTTCTCCAATCCGATCACCAACTATTTACTGCAAGAGTGGCACCCATGTGCAGGACACTACAACCGGGTATTTTTTTGCCGTTAGTGATAAACAGAACCCTAATTATGCGAGAGAGGGAAGTATTTATTTGGGCTCGGTAACAGTGCACACAAATCTTCAAGGCCAGACAGACTGCCCCAACCCCGAATACCCTCTTCACGTTCTCTACGTTGCTTATTGCAACACATGCAGCAGGGCGCCGAGCGCACCCTTTAGCTCTGCTCCTGTGGGAGACCTGGAGCTCTTTCCTTTCGCGCCTTCCACACTCACCGTTGTTGGGGCTGAACCCGTCTTCGTTGGGATAGTTTGCCGGGGCCACCTGGATGGTTGACGAGGTGGGGAACACCAGGATGTGTGTGCAGGAGGCATCTTGAGGGGTGTTCAGCTGCGACGACTGCATGTTCAGCGCGGTGCTTCGGCCAAATACAGAGCCCATTGTGACAGCGTCTTTCAAAAAGACAGAGAAAGAGAGCGAAGTGTACCAATTCCTTCTGTGCGTCGGTAAGTAACTCCAGAAACGAAGTTACAGGAGAACCTGAACTGGAGAGACAGGAGTCTGACACAACTGCCAGGATGGAGACACATCTGAAGTTCGACCTCACTGTTAAAACAGCTTCCAAGAAATAGACTCTAAGCACAGGGCTGTAATAATCCAAGCCTCACTGAACATGGGAAAGGTTAAAATAAGATCAGACTGAGCCCACCAAAATTTTTTTTTCTTAAATTTCTACTTTTGTATTTTAGAAGGGGAGAGAGTGTGTGTGTGTGAATGGAGCACAGGGACAGAGACAGAGAATCCCAAGCAGGCTCCACGCTCAACACCGAGCCCAACACGGGGTTCGATCCTACCACCCTGGGATCACAACCTGAGCTGAAATCAAGAGACAGACACTCAACTGACTGAGCCACCCAGGCGCCCCACCACCAACTATGTGTTAACTACTTATTTAAGAAGTAGTTCTAAAATAGATCTATTTTCTCTTTTCCTGTGGTTGCTCACAATTTATAAAGTTCTCCTAAATAACACAATTCTGTAGACACGGTACCATTCAGCGAATAACTATTATAACTAACACTTATTGAATGCTTACTACGTGCCAGATTCTGTGCCGAACTCCTTATTCACGGACGTCATCTCACTCAGTCATCGTGGCTACCCTGAGGTAGAACTATTATCCCCATTTCATCGTGAGGACACAGAACAAAGACGTTGTGAAATCTGCCCAAGCGGTGCAGGCAACAAGTAACCTGGGGCCTAATGAGGCCAACACGGGACATCTGCCTCTCACTGGACTGATGGCAGATAACATCATCTCACATAACACTACTGGTTTTTATGGGGATGGAATCTCCCATCTGATCAGAGAGAACTGGAGGATAAGAACAGACTAAAAAAAGGTATAAAACTGCTTAGCTAAAAAATCACCAAATTGCTTAGTTGCTAATTTTTTAAAACTTCTGTGGCCACAATCTTCTGGCTAGCCACACACTGGGAGTCGCATTTGCTGAGAGCTTACCACGGGCCGGATACTGTGCCAACTCTTCCAGCTCTATTTGCCTCACCATTCCTCCGCAACCACATCAGAAACACTGCAAATATCCTCTGGAGGCTGCTTACAGATTCCGTCAAATATGTGTCTTCAAACACACACTCCAACACGTATCAGGGTGGTGTTCACTTTCGTGGTTTTTGGAGGGTGATCCTCATACACTAACAACAAATTAGGGTCGGGCAACAGTAACTGGCCACGACTCTAAGAGCTCTCAGTCATATCCGGGACTTATGCTGTCTTCCAAACTACGGTCAACAGAGATAACAAAATCACAGACCAGTCCCCTTAGAAGAGACCAAATTTTTGAACCCTAAATACAATCTTTTCTCACAAAGATAATAAAGATCTACTCTACACTTGCCTGTAGACTTGAAGACAGAATGGACTGAACTGATGTGATAACCTAATTAATGAAAACCGTAAGAGGAGATTTACCTGGCATCACTACAAAGGACCCCTGGGGCTCCATGGCAACCAGGCAGGCACTAAGGATAGAGGGAGAGTCAGCGGCAGAGATCCCACACATCCGGCACACGTCCTTGAGCCGTTTGCTGATTGTCTGTAGTGAACATTCGCCAAGGAGGATACTCCAATCTGAAACCAAATATCACAGTCACACGCAGTCTTCAGAAATTCATCGTGATAGGAGGTTTGAGCGTTTTACCGGATTTGCCTGGTAATTGAATTTCCAGGACTGGGCCCCAAAGGGAATAAGGCTTTACACAGGCTCCCCTCCTCGTTACAAAGAAAACGTTACTTGGCCTCCCTTACACGTCATTTACGAAGACACAAAAGGCCTCCTATTCTGTATGCTGAAATCATGTCTGAAATGACCTGGGAGAGTCCGGCACAGACCCAAACAGATCTAGGTGCTTCAAACGTTCTTCGAGGACGAGGCCAGTCTGTTCCATCCTTGCTCCTCCTCCTCTTACTCCATGTCTGGTTCTTTCACCGTCCCCATCAGCCCTTTTCATTAGAAGAATGACAACGGGGGGCAAACCTCAGTTCTGTTTACTGCTGTCTGTTGACTGTTTCCGGGAAAGGCAAGCTGAGCAGAAACAACGGGAACCCTTCGTAGAAGGCCCCAAAGAGCTGATGAACAATGGGTGTGAGTGAAGCGCTCCAAATGATGTGACACTAATTGTTCAGATTAAAACGCTGGCCTAAGTGTTCCTTCTAGTATTTGTTTACTGCCTTCACCCAAAGGTACTATGTGTACTCAGAGAACTGTAGAGGGTTATGT
This sequence comes from Prionailurus viverrinus, assembly GCF_022837055.1. Taxonomy (NCBI): domain Eukaryota; kingdom Metazoa; phylum Chordata; class Mammalia; order Carnivora; family Felidae; genus Prionailurus; species Prionailurus viverrinus. Next base: position 13,119,061 of record NC_062572.1, read on the forward strand.
TACTCCAGGAATGGAAAAGGACTTAGACCTCTCTTTTGACCCCCAACACACATCACGTTCCTGTGGCAGCACACTGCCACCCATGTCGTGTCCACCAACGAAAGACTACTCCACCACAGGTTCTCTGCTTTCACATAGTTTTTTCAAAGAAGCTGATCTCCCTGTGAAGAGGTGAAAGGAACAACTTTTTCTTGTTTCTTATTCCTAAAAAACCTCCAACTGAAGTGGCTAAAATAAAAGTGGCCGAGTCATGAAGAATGTATTTTTGAAAATTATAGAAAAATCAAACAGGTGTGAGTTCTGTATTTAAAACCAAGTAAGAAAGGAAAAGCATTACCTGAATTTTATCACAAACACTGGTGATAAAAAACAGAAATTCACAAAGCTAACTGAAATCTACAGGCTCCCATAGAAATGCAATGTGGTGCGGGCCTTACATCCCCAAAGGGATGGAATACAGATTGGTAAACTGATTTCCTGTACACTAGGCTCTTCTTGGTGTCTTTATCCCTCAAAAGTACATTTTCTCTCAACCTTTTGATGGGATCAGTCACACTTCTATCCCTTTCCCGTAAAAGATAAGAAGAGTGCCCCTTCTAAAAAATTATACAAGGGAAGGCAATGGCCTTCGTAACTGTCCAAGACAGTCACCAAGTGACTAGACACGGCTACGTTTTTATCCCCTCTTCTCCTTTTCTATTCTATTCTGACTTTTCCCAAGGGTTAAGAGTAGCTCAAACCCTTTAAGAGAGAAGACTGACTACAAGGCCGACCAGGAGAGAGGATAGGACTTCTGACAGAAATGAAATGAATCCCCCAATGCATCAGACCTCCAGGCTACTGATAGAAATTCGTTATAAGTATGCTATTCTTTAAAAAATGAAAAGGGTAACATTTTCTATTGGCCTACAGTATAACTAGTAAAAAAAATTTTGCACACAATAGATTCCCAACAGTTACCTAATACTTCTGTAATTTAATACACGTAGAAACTGCCATTAAATCCTGATAGTTCACTGACTAGAGCACTTGCTATAATCCAAGCTGAATCGCGTGAGAGGTTTTATTTCAGGGACTCCACAAATACCTGATATAAATTTCATGCAAAGAAACAATATACGCATTCTAATGCAAGGGTCCGCAAACTATGGTCTGCAGATCAAATCCTGCCTACCGCCTTTTTTTTTTTTTTTTTTGCTAAATAAAGTTTTATTGGAACACAGCCAAACCCGTTCACTTAGGTATTATCTATCTATGGCTGCTCTGACTTTACAACGGAAGAGCTGAGAAGCTACAACGGTGAAAAGCTGGCCTGCAAAGTTGAAAATATTTATTACTTGGCCCTTTCCTTAGAAAGTCTGCTGACTCGGCTCTAATACACCTGCATGCACAAAACCACCAAGCTAATCTGTGCTTTGCTTTTGTGGAGACCTTAGAAGGAAACTTCCCCCATCTCTATGTATGTATTGAACTTCTTATAAATGTGTCATTAATTAATAAAGCTTTAAAAAAATAAGGTAGGCCTATGCATACTGCTCATGCAAAGTAGCTACACCAGCACAGCAAATGAGCTGGGCTCAAAGCCAGACAAGGCTGCTGCCACCGATCAGTTGTGTCGTTAGTTACTTTTAGTGCTCTGTGACTGACTGTTACATTTATGACAGGAAATATTAGCAGTTGGCAGGTATATTTAGGCATGCAACTTAAAAAAAGTCTGCTCTCTTAAGCTTCCAGGCTGAAAAATATCAGACAGTGGCAACGTGAATAAAGACTATTCCAACTTGCACCTACTTGTCCTTGTAAATCAGGATTGTCTTGCTCTTGTGCAACCAAAACAAAAACACACAAACTATATCACCATCAATCATGAAAAATAATAAAAGAAACCTAAATCGATTCTCCTCTCATCCATCTCTCTTTAATTTTTTTTTTTTCAACGTTTATTTATTTTGGGGACAGAGAGAGACAGAGCATGAACGGGCGAGGGGCAGAGAGAGAGGGAGACACACAAAATCGGAAACAGGCTCCAGGCTCCGAGCCATCAGCCCAGAGCCCGACGCGGGGCTCGAACTCACGGACCGCGAGATCGTGACCTGGCTGATGTCGGACGCTTAACCGACTGCGCCACCCAGGCGCCCCTCATCCATCTCTCTTTAAATTTTCATGTTAAAACTGACTTGATCTCACTGACCCAGTACAAAAATACATGTTAGAAATTCAATTTACTATCACTTTTATATTAATACATTCTTTTTTGTCTTATACACTGGAGTTCAAAATTTAAGATTTCTTTGGCAAATGGTTTTGTTGATAATGAAAAAGTTTAAAAACTGCTGGTTTATCCTGTCCATTTAAAAGAATCAGGAAATATAAATCTGCTTTATTCTTACTACCAACTCTACCATTTTCTCTCTCAGCTCAGTTAGGGACATGAGTTCAACCCTTTTCCGTTGTTTCCTGTACTGACTGCTTTAGGAGTCTCTCACCTTTAAGCTCTCCATGGCCAAGCCGCCCAAGTCTGCCGATTACAACTCTCCAGGGTAGGGATGTCATTTGGACAATACCTATGCACCACTCCCATAACTTCTGTAGTCCAATTTTACGTGCAGATACTTTACTCCTCCGTGACCTACAAAAGAAAGAAGTGGGGAAGGGGTCCCCAAATGAGTCAAAGTTATTGCTTAGTAAGACAAAACTCAGAAAATTCCAAAGAACCCACCCATCACACAGCGCCTAGTGCATTTAGACAGGAAAATCAGAAAGACTCATATCTGAGGAAAGGCACAGTATCGATTTATATGTAGCATAAACACGCAGGCTCCTCACCTGTTTGGTAAAGCAATATTTACAATACAAGTTTCTAATAATTCCCCATGGAGGTCAGTGCAGGAAGCCAAAAGCCAGCGCTGGTCATGAGACAGACAGTAGCCCACAAAGAGCACGTTGTACTTCTGGCTCGCCTCCCCAAAAGTTTCTCCCAGCTCCGTCTGCTTATCTTTAATTGGGGCCAATATAAAAGGAGGGGAGTAAAGCTGGATTGGACTGGGTCGCTGAAATCGAAATAAAAGTCAGTGTCAACATAACGCCACTCAACTCAACATTTCCAACAAAACCCAGAACAGCACTTGAAACCAATAGGGAGTAATGACGATAGACTGCCCCCCCAGCAGTATTACATACGTAAATAATAACGGTAAAACAGAAAACAAAGATTGTGTAAGTGACATCAGCTAGGAAACCCCAATCAGACCAATGCTTCTTTATTAAAACAAATTATTATTTTAGTAAGTAAATTAGCTCAACTTCATTAGTCATCAAGACAGCAAAAATTAAAACCACAATGAGATATCACTATATACCCACCAGAAAGTCAAATAAAAAAGAAAACACTGAGTATCGGTGAGAGTGTGGGGCAACTAGAACTTTCATACACTGATGGTGATGAATCACTTTGGAAAAGTGTTTGACAATATCTGCTAAAGTCAAACACACATACCCTGTGCTGTGACCCAATCAAATGGATATATATGTTTACCAAAGGACAGGGATTAATCATAATAGCTCCAAATAAAAAATAACCTAAATACCCATCAACAGTAAAATGGAAGATAGACTGTGTTACAGTTACACAATCAGAATATCAAACAGTAAGGAAATGAAAAAACTACCACTACAAGCAACAGCATAGATTAATCTCGACACTGAGTAAAAGAAGTCAGACACAAAAAATATATAAATTATGTGCCTCAATTTACATGAAAGTCAAAACCAGGCAAAACTTTGCTGCTTTAAGTGTGAATACTGATTACTGGTAGAATGACTAGAAGGGAACAGGCTTCTTATGTTTTGTTTCTTGTGCTTGTTACAAGCTGTATTTAGTGAAAATTCATCAAGCAGTATACTTATGCTCAGGTACTTTTTAGTGTGTAAATTATACTTGTGTGTGAGTGTGTGTGTGTGTGTGTGTGTGTGTATGAGTGATTTAAGAAATCAAAACATTAGCTGTTACCAGTAAGACAAACAATGCAGTTAAACTGTGACAAAATTTAGTTGTCACCATTATTTATAGTTATTATACACATTTCAACAATAAACTAGAGTAGCAGTCAGCAAACTTCTACAAGAAGAGATAGTAAATATTTTAGGCTTTATGGGTCTCTCTTCTTATGAGTATTCTTCTCTTTTTAAAAATGTAATAATCATTCTGGGGCTCCTGGATGGCTCAGTCAGTTAAGTGTCCGACTCTTGATTTCGGCTCGGTCATGATCTCATGGTTCGTGAGATTGAGCCCTGCATCAAGCCTGCTTGGGGTTCTCTCTCTCCCTCTCTCTGCCCCTTTCTCATGACCTCTCTCTCTTTCAAAATAAATAAATAAATAAACATTTTTTAATGTAATAATCATTCTTCTTTTTTTTTTAATGTAATAATCATTCTTATCCAGGTCATACAAATACAGGCTACAGGCTTGATTGCAGCTACAGTCATAGTTGCTGACCCCTAAACTATATATCCAAAATAGAGACAGATATAGATAGATCATAAAAAATAGTTAATAATGGAATTACAGAATTTTAAAGCTAAAATAAAGACCTGAGACAGAATCTAATCCAATTCCTTCATTTTAGGGATCCAAAACACAGGCCTAGAGATATTCAATAATTTGTTCAAAGTTTCAAAGCTAATCTTATCACTGATCCATTCATTCTCCCTACACCTGGAAAGTCTACTCCTAGGTATTAACCAAGAGAATGGAAAATATTGTAAACACAGACACTTGCGCACAAATGTTCACAGCAGTGTTGTTATTCACGATAGCTAAAAAGTGGGAAAACCCAAGTGTCCATACACCAAAGAATAAATACCCAAAATGTGGTATATCCATACAGTGGAATATTATTTAACCATAAAAAGAAATAAAATACACATGCTGTAACATGGATGAACCTAGAAAACATGCTAAATGAAAGAATCACACATGAAAGGTTACAGACTATGTTCCGCGCACATACAATGTCCAGAACAGGCAACTCTGCAGAGACAGAATGCAGGCTAGATTCTAAGTTTATAAAGAAAGGCAATACCTCGATTTCTGGAGACAAAAGAAGAAACAAGTAGAAATAAATTCATTTTTTTTTAAATCCTAGAAAACACGAATGGGTGAACTAAAATAGATAAACTGCTCATGAGAATGGAAAAATTAAAACTCAAAAGAATAAGCCAACCTAAACAGCCAGAGACAGAAACTGTACACAACCACAGAGTGGAGGTGGCTGTCGGCTAAGCAGCTGCTTCTGATGGGAGCAAGGGACAAGTGTGCTATTAACTATAAAGGCCTCATTTTTTTCCCTAAGCTCTTACTTATCCAAGTGAGTTTTTTCAGAAAAATTTTCATCACCAACTAAAATCAGCAGTTTTTGGTGTTTTTGAGTTTTTTTCTGGTGAAGAGGTATTTGCTGGCTTTTATTAACGGGTGATCTTTCATGCAATAGAAGTTGCGGGAACTGATTTTTGAAGGCTCTGAGAATTCTAACATTGCCCTGTTCATCCATCTTCAGGATAAAGTGATTAGTGAAATGAAAAGAAGTGTACAACTTCTGTCTGGTGCTTTCAAATTCCCCTAGAGGCGCCTATCTGTGGGAAGCAGGTGTAAGAAGATGGAGAGAAAAAGCACTGAGACCAGGGAGGGGAGAGCAAGCTCCTGTAAAAACACGCAGCAGAAAACGAGGGATCCCTGCAGGGTGATCGCGCACGCAAACAACTGTGGTAGGAGGGGAGCAAAGAGCCAGGGAAGGGAGAGACTTAGTGATTTAACACACAGATTAGCTTCCAAAAAATAAAGAACAAAATAAACATAGGAAAAGTCGAGCATCGCTAAGTAAAAGTGGTAAGTGTGTTGCTGCCTCAGGACCTACATTAAAAAAACACCGAGAGTTCACCGGCCTCTCATCCCCCAAATTTCACAAGTGGAGAGAAGTATCTCCTCTGTTTCAAATTAGGAATCAAAGAAACCTACCACTCTTCATAAAGGCAGAAGGCCAACCAGGCAACCAACCGGCCAGGTTTGCACCTCCCGCGTCAGAGTGCTCTTTCCGAAGCTTCTGCTGTGCTACTACCTACCTCTGGGTTCTTGAGGGTCATCTCGATGCTGGCGGCAGGCCCAAATCCCGTGAGGGACTTAATGTGGATCTGTGTGGGCAGAGGGCGCCGGCACTGGCAGTACACCGAAAATGCCATGGACTTCAAGTACTGAATGTAGAAAACTTGTTCGTCCTTCATTGTCTGCAGCATGTACTGGCAAGGCACGATCTACACAAACACAAACAAAACCAGAAACTGGGATCGAATGCGCCAACAGGAAAGCTGGAGGACAAGACGGCGTGAATTCTTTGCTGAATGGGGGCAGAGAACTGTAGTTTTGAAATACATAAGGGGCGCCTGGGTAGCTCAGTTGGTGGAGCTGCGACTCTTGATCTCAGGGTTGTGAGTTTGGGACCCACTGGGTGTAGAGATAACTTAAAAACAAAATCTTAAAAACAAGATACAAGAGGGGCATCTGGATCACTCAATCGGTCAAGCGTCCAACTCTTGATCTCAGCTCAGGTCATGATCTCACGGTGTTGTGGGTTCCAGCCCCCCGTGGCGCTCTCTCTGAGCTGACTGCACGGAGCCTGCTTAGGATTCGCGCTCTCTCTGTCCCTCACCTGCTCGTGCTTGGTCTCTCTCAAAACAAATAAATAAACTTTAAAAAATCGATTAAGTAAAATAAAATATATAAATGCCAAACATAATATAACTCAATCTTAATTCCTTAGATGGCATAAAATCCTCGAGTACAAAGGTACACCAACAATTGAAGAAGAGGGTGCCATCTTGTCGGTCAAGTTACAGTCACTTAGAAATTACCCTGTTCCTTCGAGGGAAAAATTCTCAATTTATTGTTGTCATGCTCCAAAATTTTACAATTTGCTTTTTCAACGTTTATTTATTTTTGGGACAGAGAGAGACAGAGCATGAATGGGGAAGGGGCAAAGAGAGAGGGAGACACAGAATCGGAAACAGGCTCCAGGCTCCGCCGAGCCATCAGCCCAGAGCCTGACGCGGGGCTCGAACTCACGGACCGCGAGATCGTGACCTGGCTGAAGTCGGACGCTTACCCGACTGCGCCACCCAGGCGCCCCTACAATTTGCTTTTTAATGTAGCTCTCCTTTTTCTCATATACACACATAGTGTGCATCGTATCTTCGGGATTATTATCTAAGCATCAGAGACACAAACTTCACAACAATGAAAAACAATCAATCTGTTCTGGTAACTAATTTCGATATTTTAATTGTTAAGATGGCTTTAGGGGCGCCTGGGTGGCGCAGTCGGTTAAGCGTCCGACTTCAGCCAGGTCACGATCTCACGGTCCGTGAGTTCGAGCCCCGCGTCAGGCTCTGGGCTAATGGCTCGGAGCCTGGAGCCTGTTTCGGATTCTGTGTCTCCCTCTCTCTGACCCTCCCCCGTTCATGCTCTGTCTCTCTCTGTCCCAAAAATAAATAAAAACATTGAAAAAAAATTAAAAAAAAAAAATATAAAAAAAAAAAAAAAAAAAAAAATGAAAAAGAAGATGGCTTTAGTGAAAGTGACAGTAAAACAAAACCCAAACACCCAAGGCATCATTTTTCACCTATTATCAAAATCCTATACAATTATTGCACTATACAGCTGGCAAGGCTGTAGTGAAAGAGGCACGCTCACTCAGTGCTAAAGGGAATGTAAGTAAGTGTAACTTTCTTGGAAAGGAATCCGGCATTATTTATAGGAATCTATAGGTCTAAGAATCCACTTTAAGAAATGACCCAAGGGGCGCCTGGGTGGCGCAGTCGGTTAAGCGTCTGACTTCAGCCAGGTCACGATCTCGCGGTCTGTGAGTTCGAGCCCCGCGTCAGGCTCTGGGCTGATGGCTCAGAGCCTGGAGCCTGTTTCCGATTCTGTGTCTCCCTCTCTCTCTGCCCCTCCCCCGTTCATGCTCTGTCTCTCTCTGTCCCCAAAATAAATAAACGTTGAAAAAAAATAAATAAATAAAATAAAAAAATAAAAAAATAATAAAAAAATAAAAAAGAAATGACCCAAACTGTGAAAAAGAGATTACACAGAAAGATGTTTGTTATAGCTTTGTTTATAATGTGAAAGATAGAAACAAATTAAATATCTAACTGTATGGTAATAATTAAATATGGAGAATATGCAGTCATTACAAACGCTGCTTGGGAGAATTTTCAGTAACATAGAAAAGTATTCAGGAATAATGTTAAGTATAAAAGGACTAAAAATAATACTAAAAGTATGATCTCAATTCTATAAACTGACATACACAAAAAAAGGCTAAAAATACACCAAAATGGTGATGGTGGCTTAATCTAAAGGTAGAATTATGAACATCATTTCCTTTACAGCTTTATGTACTTCCAATGAAAAAGAAATCACAGACCTGTATTTACTTTCATAAAAACAACAACAAAAGCTAAAAATAAAGTTGCAGGCAGTTACCTGGAGAATGAAAGAATTTCTCATATGTTCGGGTAAATTATCCAGCATCTCTGTGTAGCAGCGCATCAAACTCAACAGCCAAAAGTTTCCGGAAGTGGAGTCTTCGTCTGCAGTGTAGGTGAAGGGGTCCACCATGTAAATGACCACAGCTGGAGGATAGGCTTGGCTGTCTGCAGAGTCGGGTTCAGTGGGAATTCCTATTCTTTCCCTTTCTGTGACACTGCAGAGAGAGTCACTTATGAGATGCACAAATAAATATAAATTACACAAAATACATCAATTCCCGAGGACACTGACCCCCTGGACAATGATTACAGATCGAATGTAGCATTGATATGTTTCGTATTATCCAAACGAAGGCAAACCAAGCCCGTTAGCACCAAGAGAGACGGGAAATGACAATATACGACTCCTTTAAATGGGAGATCTCTTTTTCGAGTCCTTCTTTTCCTTGGGGCCACATTCTAAAAAGATGTTTTATACTACTATTAATGTGAGTGGTAATAGCTTACTAATACTATATTATGTTCATATAATAATAATAGTATTAACAGTACCAGCTTCCTATGAAGCCAATAAGCTTAATAACAGTAAGTTCACACGGAGTCTTGGATTTCTTAACACCGGAGCCACAGACTGACAGTCATAAGTTCCCTTTGGGAAGGAGGGAAATAGGGCGCTTCACGAGCCTTAGAGATGCAGGAGGTGAGGAGGGGCGTGGGGTGCAGAAGAGCAGGGACGGGGTCCAAGCCGAAGCCACACACCATCCACCGGCGGGCAGCGTACCTTTCTTGTCCATCCTGTGAGGGCTGAGAGGAGCTCTGCCCGGGCTCCGGGTCTCCGCCACAGCCTGCGCTCCCTTGCGTTCTGTCTGCAGAACCGGCCCCGCTGCCGGGGTTCTGCCCTCCGACGCTAGCACTGAATCCTGAAGAAGAGGTAGTGCTGATCTGGTTAACAACGGGGGCGGGGGCGGGGGCGGAGGCGGAGGCGGAGACGGGCGGCACAGAGGACCCGGAGGCCGAGCTGCCTGCCGCGGGGTTCCCGGAACTGCTGCTGGAGGTGGGGTTGAACGCACTGCCGGCTGAGGGCGCTGCCGATCCTGAATTTGAAGCTAGAGGCCCAGCGTTCCCGGGGGTGGCTTGTCCCTGTGCTGCTGCTGGTGGGGACTGGTACTTAGGTGGTATCAGCAGGCTGCCATCGAGCTGCAGAGTGGCTAGATAAGGTGCTGAAAGAGTACACGCAGAGAGGGAACGTGAGCGACACTCCGCGGCGTCAGACCCAATCAGCAAGCAGAACGGTCACGGTTTCAGAAAATTACGTTTTCAGGCTGTGATGCTCTATGACACCCAAGATGCTATCTCCACGCTGGAGCATAGGCTTATATACTCTGCAAATGTGGAGCTGAACACGGGGCTACGTGTGACAGTTCTGGTGAAGAGGCTTATTTGAAAACAAAGAGAAAATTAACCTTTCGGACTGAATCTGTCTGCCTTCACCGCAAGCCGCGAGGCCGGGGTCTCTTCCGGGGCCATCACGGCGTATACCACGCTCCTATGCGCAGCGGGCTTTAGAAGCTTCCAAGACTCTCTTGGGAGTGCGGGTTTAACTTAAGCAGTTAATACCAAGTCCTGCCGCTAAGTTTTCAACATGTGGAGTAAATTAGATATGACTTCTTTAGGCAACTTTAAATTGCTTTTAAAGAATGTTGTGCACGTAAAAATGAGCATTTAACGACCCAGAACGCAGAAAGTAGACCTAAACAAATACGGTAATGGAACACCAACATTACCTGAGATAAAAGCAGCAGAACGCTGCTTCCCAAAGGGTGGCAATCTGCTATTTTACTTCTCAGATTCTACTTTGCCAAACAAATTCCCATTTACCTAGGTGATGGCGGCAAACTTGCGCATAAAGTTTGAGTCTGGAATGATTGTCATTCTCCTCGCTGCTCCACGGCTGGTTAAACCACTCGCTCACAAGCTCATCCGTCAGCTTCTGTGCCACAGTCTTTCCCACGCGCATGATCCCATCTCGTAGCACTTTGCAGATGGGCTTGTGCTGCCCAAGCCGACACATCTACACCACAAACAAGACCGTTACTTACAACAGGAACCACGCCTGTGCTGGGGGGGGGGGGGGGACACGACAACATTCTCTACCACGCACGCGGAAGTACCTCGTGTTTTCTTTTCGCATTAACACAAGCACCCAAACCCACGTTCTGAGCTGGTCCTTTTTGCTCGTTAGAATGTGTGCTGAAACTCCTATCTGCCTCTCCAAAACCTGGACTGGGCCCCTCTCAAGAAAAATAAATGTTTCTTCACCCAGCCAGTTCCTCCCGCACAAGGGAAGGTCGCTGAGTACTACCTGATTGCTAATGGTCAAATAAAGAATTAACCAGATTCCTGCCTACTAAGGCTGACTGAGACATATGTCCGCTAAAACCTCTTAAGTAATCCCGACTCATAATGTTTTCCCATAAGATAACATTAAAATTTTATGGGCCATCTGTTACACTGTTACAGACATTTGGAGATCACCAAGAGCAGAGGCCACTGAAGCAGGGGATATGCTGATCACTTTTTAAAAGTAAATAGTTGTTTTAAGCACAATGAGATTCTGTTGTTAATCTCTGGCACATTAAATGGACACTTGCAGCCAAGAATTAATACAACACACCTGCGAAAAGTAAGCTACTTAACTATCTATTCAACAACAGGAGAGCCCATATCATCCTTTATTACAGCTGATAACTGAAGGCCTAACTCAGGCCCTACAAAACCCTCGTAACCAGGGACACACTATGACCAAAGGAGCAGTCCTAATAAAGTCATTAGGATCTAAAAAGATTCCTCGATTCTTTTATGTTTTGTAACTTCTGTTGAAGGCTTCGTTCAAGAGAAGGGCCGTGCTTTAAAAAAAATTGCTTACACAAGTTTTCTGTGTTACGGTCCTTATGATTTAATATTATTACACATCCACGGACCAGGCACTGTGTAGAAATTACTAGATCTGAGGGTTTCCTCCAGGGGCTTAACTGATGCCATCACCTCAGACATTACCATCTCCTCACTTCTTTGTAGCAAGACATAAGCTCACTATTTCATGTGCACCCATCCATTTCTAAATAGTGAATGTTCTGTTATGACATATTTTTGAAATTCAACTTGGCATCATATTTAACAAACACCCTTGTAATGTTTATACTATGCCTGTCACAGCTCTTCAAAAATACTAATTTCATTTAATCTTGCCAAAAATAAAGATATTAGAAGTATAAGGTACAAAGAATTTAGTGTACGTATACTCTGGCTGAAAAAATGTGGAACTTACTCTTCAAGATACACATGATCCTAATTTTTCAAAAGCAATAGTATTTCATGTAATAAATATACAAAATTATCTACCTGGCTTTTAAATTATTATGGTTATTATTAACCTGTATCAAAATTTTAGTATTAAGATGAACGTAGTGTTCAAATACATAACACACAACAGGGACATGATTCATTAAACTCGTCTTTTGACACAGAAATCCTCAAGCTAAACATTTTCATACTGTTTTCAGGAACACCCCCTCCCCCCCCCCCAGCCCTGCCCACAAAGAGATGTGCTTTCTTTTTGTAAAGGCCATCTTCTGAACAGCCAGAACACCCGCCCCTGGTAAGCAACACTCTTAAACTCAAGCACATAAATCAGGAAAAAACAGCTGACAGAATTGTACATGGTGTGGTAAGGCCAGTAGAGCAAAGTCTTCTAAATCTAACAAAATGTAAAGCACAGATGGGAAAAGCAATTGACTTCCGGGAAAACTTGCCAACTTAATTCTCTCCTCCATCCTCCAACTATCTGCAAATTTCCTTTGAGATCTCCTTTGAAGATACTTGCTCTTTAAAACTCAGCCACAGCTAGAAACAATCTGAGGACTCATGTCCCAAAAGCGATTTTCGGGTCGTTCTCACCTCATATACAGCGCTCAAGTCCCTGAAGAAAGTTTTGGCTCCTTCGAGCAAGGCCTCGTTTTCTGGACACACCACAATATAGGCAACATCCCGGTGGCCCCCATATGGGTCCAACAGCAGCCTCTCCCAAAATGGCAAGGAGAACGGCGAGATGGTGAGGAAGTCCTTGTCATAGCCTACCAGCAGGGTGGGGATGGGCAACGGCTCAGGAGATTCTTCGGAACCTGTAACGACAGTGCAGTTCAGGAGGGTGCTTCCCACAACCGGGACACCTTAGAAGGTCCCCGCTGCGATAGTATTAGTTCTGGCATCAGAAGTTTCCTTGCAGGTTCGCAGCGTAACTCTCAACAGTACTCTTCAAATCCTCTAATTATATGGCTCCTGATGAAGGACCTAACTTAAATGAGTCAGAACATGCTTACAGAGGTTCGAGAAGATCAGAGGGCAGACTAGAACAAGTTAAAGTTAGTTTTCCAAGCAGCACTACATTGTTTCCTTTAAGCATGATAATCCCGGCTCTGAAGAAGTTGACAGAACTAATTCAGAAGTTCATCCAGATGAAAATACAATGAGGATCAGGAAGATGAGGAAAATCTAATGGATACTCTATTTAAGGATCATTTTCCTCATTGACCTTGTTTCTGCCAAGGATGCTAAGAAAACGTAACTCCAAACTGACTTTAGGAAAGAAAAGAGATTATAAAGCTTAACAGTCGTGAAAAAAAGGATGCTATTTTGTCAGTGAGGCGAGGACTTGGCAGTGACTAAAGCTGGTTTCTACGGCAACAACCTATGAAGGAACTGAAAGAGGGAAGAGGTTCTACCGTAGGTCCCCCGTCCTGCCATCTTGTGGAACTGCTGCCAGGTTAGCGGTCCCTGCACATGCTGGATATTCTCCCAGGTCCTGCCCGTGCGCTTCTTCTGGATGGCGTCTTGGAGAAAGGGCTGCAGAGACAACAGCATACGGACCACATCTTGGGAGGAGAGCATACTGATGTCCAGCACTGGAAGAGAAGGGACACGGAAAGGAACGGAAATCGTAAGGGGGGATCGACACTGTCCTCTTTCCTGCCCTGATTCTGGACCGGAGTTACGGCCCATGACAAAGATAACGCTGGTGGCACGTTCTATTTTTACTAGATTCTAAAATGCTAGACTTACCTGGCAACAGTCAAGGTATTTTATTATTATAAAGTAATTTATAATTTATTATTGGAAATAATAAAAAGAGAAGTACGTTACTCTATATGCAAGAGGTTAACTGTAGAACTGCTTTGAAGTAAAAAGATGGATAGACCTGCTCTTTCAAATCGTATGAACCTGTTTCCAAGGTTACATAAGAAACCCTGTAAAAGTTTCTTAATTATCGTATTACTTTTATTTACAAACACCAATGTTCTGGATGTGTTAAGTGGGGGGAAAAAACCTACACAGAAGCTTTTAAAAAACTGTTAAAAGCGCTCCTACTGTAAAATATTTTCACAAAACACTGAGTGCACGAAAGAGAACGGCGACCTTGCACGCAGGCAGAGGCACAGGGCACCATGGCGAAGGCAACGCCAGGACGAGAGGCCATCCACCCAGAGGAGGGTGGGACTCAGGGCTTCAGAAACATTCTTCCTACTAGGAGGAGGGGCTCTTAACAGAGAATCTGAGAAACCTCTCAAACTCTATGCAAAACCCTGCACGCACGTACAAATGTGTACTCTTTCCCAGGGAGGAAGGTCCATCACGCTCATCAAATTCTCAGAAAGATCCGATGAAAGAGCTCATCAAGTTTGAGGTGACCAGCTATGAACCCACACGGCTGCATACCTAAAGACCTTCCCTTACTCTTCCTTTTCTAGCTGACTAGGAAAGGGACACGGTTGGAAATCTAAGATTTACCTACCCACTAAATCTGAAACACAGGGTGCTTAAGACATTTTGAGGTGTATCTCCTAAATCAAACACAAGTGGCAAACCTAAATTTCCAACACCTCCCGAAAGAGCCGGGAGGCCCGGCGAGTGTGGGCTCGGAGCCACGTTCCTGCACAGACAGCCCTGCTGGAGCGGTCGGACAGCCGTCCCCTCCCCCCCCCCCGGCTCTGCTCGCTCTCTCTGCTCTCTCCTCACTCGGCTCTGCTGCTTGCCTGACAACAGAGCAATGGCCATCGCCTTCATCTTCGAGCCTGTGCTGCCTTTTTTCCTTATAGTAAAGAAAAAAGTACTTCTTGTACCCACGGCTCTATCAAAAGTTGGAAAATGACAGACCAAGAGAACCACACACGTTAGAGAAAAATAAAAGCGGACGCACTTCCGTGGGGCTATTCCTGTGCACACGGAACAGAAAGTGTGCCGTGCGAGACAATCGAGGGCGCTGCTGTCTGCAGACCCGGCTCCCGCACCGCACCGTTCACTTCCATCAGCTGTCGGGTACTTTCCAGCTTCTGACTTTGAAGCCCACACCTCCCCTGCAACAAAATCTGCTATTTTTCATATCCAAAGATGACAGTACTGATCCACCCACAGGATGCTTTTCTGTCTGAAGGCTACTGTCTAGTAAAAGGAACCACCCAAGATAATCACCCACATTTCTGTAGGGGAAAGACTGTACTTTCTTTAATTCATAAATTCATCCCACAGACATTAATTAAAGGCTTGCTAAGTGTAAGGCACTGTGCTCAAACCTGAGCAGTTACAGAAGTGAGTGTCACCCTTGAATACTTCCTTAGGAGTCTCCACCTACCAAGAAGCCTCCTTGCTTGGCTACTCCGAAAATGCCCATCACCCCTACTCGGCTGAGCTCTATCCTTGAGCCATAGTTCTTTTCCAGATTTCAAACTATATTTAAGAAGATTATACAGCCTTCTCTCCTCCAAGGCTCAGAGCTGCTCAGGACAGGGTCCATGTTCCGTTCACGTAACCGACCTCTCGGGCCTGGCCGCTCCCACCTCT
Organism: Prionailurus viverrinus; assembly: GCF_022837055.1. Lineage (NCBI taxonomy): Eukaryota > Metazoa > Chordata > Mammalia > Carnivora > Felidae > Prionailurus > Prionailurus viverrinus. The sequence continues at coordinate 13,134,493 of NC_062572.1, forward strand.
CTCCAGAGCAGCCCTCACCATGGTCAAAAGACAGGTTGAATCCTCATCTTAAAAGCTCAGCTGTGCTTTAATGCTTATTGGCCATTCTACTCTTTCTTGAACTCGGTTACACCAAAGAATTCAGTAAAGCTCTGTCCCAAGCCCTCTGCGGTTCTCGTTTTGTCCACCTCCTCAGTGAGCTTCCCTCCTCCTCAGTGCTCCTGACTTGAGTTGCGATCTACAAGCCAACCACTCCCTTCCCCCTGAGCTGCAGGCCTGTCAAATCCCAAGTGTCTACTTGAAACCTCTAGCTGGGTATCTCAGAAGGGATCTTTAAAGTCACCAAAACTCAATTTAGGGGCTTTCTCCCCAGACAGGGTCTTCCTCCAGTACACCTAGCTTTGAACAAGGTCACTATGGGTCCAGGTATATGCATCACAAATCCGGGTGTCTTCCTTAGCATCCCGTTCTCCCCAAGCCCCAAAATCCAACCCACTACCAAATCCTGCAGTCCTACCACTTCCTCAACGTCTTTTGAATGCTTCCACTTCTCTTCCATCTCCTTTGCTAAGACACAAAACCAAACTATTATTTATTTGAGCCACTACATTAAACCTGTAGTCTCTCCACCGTTCCTATCATTTCCAAATCCACAGCCTGCGCCGAAGTCAGAGTATTTGTCTCTCTGTTTTATTTTAAAATTAATTATTATTATTATTTTTGAGAGAGAGAGAGAGAGAGAGAGGGAGGGAGGGAGGGAGGGAGGGAAGAAGGGAGAGGGAGAGGGAACACGTGAGCAGGGGAAGGGCAGAGAGAGACGGAAACAGAATCTGAAGCAGGCTCCAGGCTGTCAGCACAGAGCCCAACGCAGGGCTCGAACTCGTGAACCATGAGATCGTGACCTGAGCCAAAGTCAGGTGCTTAACCAACTGAGCCACCCAGGCACCCCCTGAGAGTATCTGTTTCTTAACTGCACAAATCTGATGGCAATGACTCTTCATAAACCCATCAATGACCTGTTAGGGCTCTTGGGATAAAGCCCCCAGCCCCAGCAGGTCTCAAAAGGTTCTTGTAAATCTAGCCAACTGGAAGCTGGCTTCAGTTTTCTGAAAGCCCCAAGCTCTACGTAATTCTGGGCCTTCACTCTTGCTCCTTCTACCTGGGACACAATTCCTTGCTCTCCACTCTCTTTATCCAATTAATCAGTACTGAGATCTCTAACGTTAGTACTTCTTCAAGGAGGTCTTCCCTGACCCCAGTCTAGGGATGCTCTCCTTATCCCATGCTTTCATCGCTTATAATGGTTTCTAATAATATGCTAATTCGTGTAATTATTTGATTAATGTACATCTTCCAGAACAGATCAGAAAGTCCCTCCGAGAGGTACCTTGTCTCTTTCGGTCATTTTATCCCCCAGGATGCATCACGGAATAGCGAATGAATAAAGGAAGCGAATGGCAAGTTCCGTGGCCCACTTCGAGCTCATCGTCACAGGTATTTGTCAACTGGAGCTTTTAACAACAGAAGAGCCAGTGACATGCCTCGGGAACCACAACGCAAAGTAAACCGTGATCACTGTTGTAAGATACAAAGCACTGGAAAACCAGAGGAAGGAAAAAGTGCTCTGTAAATGGGCAGAAGGCTTCATGGAGGAAGGACCATGGAAAACCGGTCTAGAGGAATGGGTGGATGTAAACACGAAAGGGTGTACAAACTAGTATCCCGTATAGTCTCGACAACTCTGACACTTAGCAGCCACCGGTTTCCAGTGCCAATGGCCCATAGGAATTAACACGATAGGAAGTTTTCAAAAAATAATTCCTCTGCTCAAAAGGTGTTTCCATATGAAACATTTCTCCAGTCCTTAAATTTAGAATAATTATCAACAGGGCTCTCACTTTAGTTCTTCTGAAGAAGTGAAATTTGAGATTTGTCCTATAACAAAGAAAGCTTATAATTTACCACCATACGAAGAAAATCTGCAAAGTAAGTGTGCATTCTGGAAAACCTACCATTGCTGTGAGGCCAAGAGTGCACAGTGGCACTTCTCACCAGCGCTTCGTCTACTTTTCCACCCGTGGGATTGTCCACATACTGTCGGCCCTGCTCCAAGGCATTAAAGCATTCCGTCCAATAATCATTATTATCTGCCTGCACCCGGTCGTAACTCCAGCTCACACAGGGAAGAGTCTGGCGACTGTTGGAGGAAATGTAGTCCAAGAAACTCAGTGAAGCAAAAGGTTGTGTATGCTGATTCTGGAGGAGGAGGAGGAGGCTTATAGGTGGCTCCTGGGACTTTCTGGATCCCTCCACCTGAGGAAGGAAGGTAGTCTGACACATCATTAAGCGCCTCTCCGCGGCCTGACCAATATCCGAATTCTTCCCAAAGATATCCAACTCATCTTCCAGGAAGAGTCCCGAATTGTAGCCAAGTTTGCGATTCATAATCGCACTAAACCCACAGGTACAGCGATACTGGTCCTCGTTGGAAGAATCGGGGATGTAAAGCCCAACATCTGCCCCTTTGATGTTCATGTTGCAGGCACAGATGCAACAGCTGTCAAAGTTTCTGTCTTTAAAGATATTCATCACGGAGTCTGAGAGGATCAGGGTGACATAGAGGCTGTGGGCTTCGGGAATCGGCTGCATGGTGGCAGGCTCCACAGAGTTAAGGGGCCGCGTGGTGGAGGGAGTAGAGGCAGGTGAGCCCTGATCGGTGCTGTCGTATTTAACCGACCCTTGACCACTGGCAGTGCCCCCTCCTCTGGGAGTTCTTGGGGTCCTGGGGGTTCGCGGTGTGGGGACAGAGAAGCGAGGGGTTGCTGGAGATGGCAAAACTCCTGCCCCGCTGTTGCTGGCTGGGGCAGCGCTGTTCAACGTCACCGGCGTGTTCATCTGGGGCGTATTCAGGTAGTCTGGGTCTGCTAGGCTCCCGACACTAGGCACGTTGCTGCAACAGAGAATGCCGAGTGAGAACGCGCGCTCGTCACAGACTGCCAGGGTTCTCACGGTCACCCCGCCCGCCCGCCCGCCCGCCCGCCCGCACGCCGCAGCCTTCACGCATGCCATCCCTGGGTATATTCCAGTGTTTCTTAAAAAAAATAAAAGCACTCAAAAAAGCCAGTGAAGCGGATGGGAAAGCAAGCAGCAAGGCATGACGAGCAATACACCACAGCATCTTCCTTCTGCTTATTCCACATCTGCGCGATCTTCGTGCTAATCTTTCAAAGGAACTTCACTGATTTTAGAAGAAAACATGGTGCTGAGTCCGGTCAAGGTAGTTTTGAAAAACCGTAACTACTACGTGAAACTGTAACACGAGTTCAGATGCTAAATCAGCTAGAAGGCCATAGGATAAAATCTGGATCTAACTGGCAATTACATTTTTGTCATTTCTTGAAATGGAAAGTCTGCCACCGTACTTGCTCTCTAAGGCGATGATCCATATATGATTCTAAGTCAGACACACATGAAAATGCACTATTCTTCTATTTTCAAAATACAGGCCTATCTAGGCCTGTGTTTTTATAATAATGAGTCACCATGAGGGAATCCAGTTGTAAGAAAGCCACTGGCCAGTGCTACACTACAATTAATACAAATATCACGTGTGTAGCTAGGAGGCCTTAGTACTCATTAGATGAGTTACAAGCACACATCCTATATTGCAGCTTCCACACTTCTAGATTCCTGTGGAGTGGTAGGCAATTTTAGTTCATTTTTAATTTTTCAATATGCTATGCGTTACTGGTAGCACAATTTGTTTCGGTTCCCAGAGACTGATAGCACTGTGTTACCTATTTTTCCATAAGCAATGACTTCTTCTTGGAATAGCCACATAGAGCACAAAACAGTGCCTGCAATGTTCTGCTGTTTTTTTATTGCAAAAAAGTTTTCTGATATACACTCTTAGATGTACATGTAAAACAGCACGAGACCATTCTGTCCAATTAGAAGGTATCAAAAGAACACAGATTTCATTTGATGCTTATTATTCTTTTGAAATCTATTAATACTGAGCTTAAACTAATGTTCTTCCAATAAACTACATATTCATTCACTTACAATTTGAAAGAAGAATGTCACAAAGCAATGGCTCTTCAAATAAATTCTTGTGATTTTTAATTAGCTATGCCTCAACTACCAGCCTAAAAAAATCTACATCAAGCACTATAAGGAAATTGTAAATCTGAGGCACAGTGGTATCGCTGAGAACAGATAAAAAATGACCCAGAAACCTTGATTAGCAATCACTGCTATCTCAGAGACCAAAATAATAAGTGCGTAATAAAGATCTTTACCCTAATTGGACTCCTTTCACATTTTCCTGTTTGACAAAACCCTATGAATTACTATGCAGTTCAGATCAGAAAAGGAACTATGGCTCCTAACGGAAAACCCAAATAATGGAATTGCTCCCTAGGTAGTAAGAATGGTTTAGCTTGCACCGTAACCTGATTTTTCCCCATTCGATAAAAATGAGTTGAGGACCAACACTATGCTAGATGCCAGGTAGTCAACAGTAAAAAGGCAGAAGAAAAGTCAGCTCACAGCCAGTAAGACAGGTGTCAAGCAAGGAAGCACCAGCGTGCTGAGTGTGGCAAAGGGGTGGCCAGGGTGAGGGAGGCCCCAGCAGAAGGAATTCACACAGTCTAGAACTTTGCTGGCCAATAAGGCTGCCGCTTGCCCTACGTGCTAAAGTTTAAGTCAACTTAGATAAAACCAAAAGTTCAGTCTTGGTCTCAACTGGCCACATTTCAAGAGGCATACAGCTACGACACCGGGGCAGGGGCGGCCATTCTGGAAGGTGTGCCGATACTTCATCGAACGAAGTTCCTAACAGTGCCAGCTAAGGATACCAAGGATCTTTGGGATGGCTACTGGCAGACTGAACAGAATAAGCAGTGATCTAAATCACTTATTTTTTAACCGCCCATACGGCAACGGGTTGCGTTTCACGTTTTTGAGGAGCCTCTGTGTGTAGGAGATTAAACCGTCCACCGGGTCCCTGGAGCTGCTGCACTGCTGAGAAGGGCACGGCAACGTGTACGGGCCGGTGGGCTCCACTGTACTGCACCAGGCCCTATTTAAATAAGACCGAGTCCAGCCGGAGCACGGCAGCAGGAGACCAGCCAGGGGGGTCACCACCAGGGGCCTTTCGAGCACACTCTTTCACACTGCTGGTGAGTCGTCATTGCCCCAATACTTCCCCAACCATTAGCTGCCGGAGCCTTTCGAGAATCTTGTGTGGGAAGGAGGGCGGGATTATACCATTTTAAAGAAGGGGAGACTCCGATCAGATGGTCATTTAAGGTCACAGACAGGAGGAAACAAAAAAGGGAGGAGCAGGAATAGAGTCCTATGTCAGCACAGCGGTGCCTTCCCAAGTCTGGGTTCTTTTCTCCCACACCTGCGTCGCGGTTTTTCAATCCCCTACTGACTTCGCACACGTGAGCATAAAGCCCGTTTGGGACACTAACGTTGGTTTCATCAAGATGGTTTTATCTGATGTCACAAATAGAGCCCACAGACTGGATCTGGAATTTGTCTTCTTGTCTTACTGGTTCCTAAAATGTTACTCTGAACTAATTAGCACCGTTTGTAAAAAGGAAATGTATATAAACATGCAGATCTCCAGGCTCCCACATCCTTGTGTGAACTATGTGCTGTCACCGCACGGCAAACAGTGACTTCCAAAGAGGCCTTCTCTCAGTGGGTCCATCACGGACCCTGCCCGTCCCTGCCATCCCGCTGGGGGACACTGACCATTGGTGCTGTCAAGTCGTTTGCTTTCCCCAGTCCACGTTGTCCGTACACTGCTTGCCTGGTCCTGACAGAAACTTGAGTTTGTGGCCTTCTATTTTATAGCATGTATTTTATTAAGAAATTATGAATCATAGGGTAAACGGACTCTGCGTTGTTGATGTAAGTACTGTTTTTTGACAGAGTGAAAAGTGCCCAAGCTACCGTAAACCCAGCCTCTTCCTTCCTCTTCTCCTACCACCTCCGTTGCTGCTTTCTTATGACGTGGGGTCAGCATCAGAGAAAGTCTCCATGTTATCACTTCATTTTAAAGTGCCTTCAGTAAACACACTTGGACTCATCAAGTCACAAACCAAGTACTTACCAATACTACCCCAAAATGGTAGTATTTTTAAGTAAGTAATATATCCTAAGCTCCAATCTAGTGTTTGATTCGTGGTAGACAGTGATTTGATACGGAATGAGCACGAACACCGTGGTTCTCTATACAAATAACCTTAATTTATCTGTGTACGCGAAATTTGGTTCAGAAGACATGTACACTTTCGATACAAAATAATGTGCGCAAAAACACAAATGGCCAAGAAAGGAAAGTTTTAAATGGTATGTGATGTCATCACTGTAGACAAATATTTAGTTAAGCTCAAAACCCGTTCACATGGCCAGTAGCTCGATGCAGATCCCGGCACGTACTTGTAACCGTCTCTACTGAAAATGGCTGCAGGCGGCATGGGCAGCTGTTCAATTTTGGGAGGCACCGCCCACGAAGGCCGAAACAGACAGGCATCAGGTATCTTCAGAGGTAGCAGGCACTGGCTCGGCAACATCTTCAGTGGAGCAAACATGGAGGAACCCACGAAAGGTTGAAAAGTTGGAACTTTGTGCACGTATGAAAAGTCCTGTGACGACAAGAGGGGGCCAGTGATAATGTCGGTGAACAACTCAGGACACCACAACAGCAACAACAATGACTGGAATTCAGCATTTCTCTCATTCGTCAGCAGAACATGCTAATGCCAAAATTATAAGTTGATCAAGACACTATAATTTATATACAACACAATGTACCTCACGATCCACTGCGAGGATGCCTAGGAACTTAGGTATGTATGGCATATAGATAATACTATCTTGAAGATGCATATGAATCTGCTTAAAAACTGCCCTGCCCTGCCCTGCCCTGGTAAGATTAATATACTGGCAATTACCTTTACTTCCTCTGGCTTGGGACTTCCTAATCCATCTTCTACTTCCATTTTGAATTCAGTGAGCTGTGTTGAAACCATACTGACCATAGGGCTCTCCATCATGCCTAATGCTGTCACTGTCTCTGAACTGATTCCATCTTTATAATTCATCACAGGAGAAAATGCAGGGTGCTGTTCCAAAGAAGGAGGGGTAGGAAACATCCTTTGCAAGTCTGCAACTGCTAAGGAAGGGAGGGAGGGAGGGAGGGAGGGATAAAGAGAGAGAGAGAGAGAGAGAGAGAGAAAAGAAAAAACAGTAATATTTTAACAGGCAGGACTTCTAAAACATCCCAGTTCATAGGCAGGCGCCCTACTTGCATCAGAAATAATGCTAATTGAATGGTTGTATCAGTTACACCATAGAATATTAATAATGGAAGTTTCTAAGAATAAGGTCATCACCAGAAAACTATCCTTTCTGGAACTTTACCACTATCCCCCTGATGCTTTATGATTTGATTTCACGTTAATTAAGTGGACAAAGTCTACATAACATACATTTTTCTTCTAACAAATGATTGCCTGAAAAGCATAAGGAGAGGAGATAAGTAGAAGCTGAAAGAAATCTGACGGAATAACTTTATTAAAAGTTCTATCTCTGCTTACGAATATGTATGAAATATTTCAGAATTATATAAAAATGTCATCTAGCAAATTTTACATGGAAAATCCATCAGGCACTTATACTACAAAAAATAAAAATTTAGAGCTGGAAGGTGGTTTAGATGTAGTAATTACTTAGCTAGTTTGAAAAATCCACCACACTCACTGCTCTTTGGGGAAATGGTTCCACGATCTCTTTCCATATTGACATTAAAATGAAACTTCACAGTTAGGTTTAATAATCCTACTTAGACTCAAAAGATTTATTAAAAATAAACTGGTAAAAAAAAAAAGGATATTTTAGGAAATACTCAGAGAACAGTGACTCTCGATCCTTTTTTTAAAAAGCATTTTCATATACCTGAGGTTGGCCACCATCATGAACAGTGGCTCATTAAGGCAATGACTGACTCTTCAAAGCTGAGGCGAATATAATGCAATGCCAGTTGTGGTTGTGAAATTTGGCCACTAGGGGGTGTCCTGTACAGCAAATTTATTTACAAATTTGGAGCCATGAATTTAAATCACGGTTTTGGAAAGCTATCTGATGTCCCAATTTCCCATCACATTGCTCTTTCTAGCAACGTCAACATTTACAAGACTTTTTAAAAAAACTTTTTAAGTTTATTTATTTATTGAGAGAGAGAGAGAGAGAGAGAGAGAGAGAGAGAGAGAGAGAGAAAGCAGGGGAGGTACAGAGAGAAAAAGAGAGAGAGAATCTCAAGCAGGCGCCACACTGTCAAGGGCAGAGCCTGACGTGGGGCTTGAACTCACGAACTGTGAGATCAGACCTGAGCCGAAACCAAGAGTAGGACGTTTAACCAACGGAGCCGCCCAGGTGCCCAAGTAGCTTCAACATGTGAAGAGGCAAACGGTAACCACTGAACAGACTAAGAGAGGACTTCTGGAGTAACTACATTGTGCTTTGCCCTGCGCTAGAGAGTCTGAGGCAGAGCTGCATGGCGGCAGCACTGGGAACGCTTCCGCAGTCCAGGCGCTCACAGCTCAGCACTGCTATGGTCAGGTCAGGTCACCTCCGCCCTCAGGGCCTCCGATCCTTCACCTACTTGGCTGGACTAAATGTGTGATTCTCACCAGGCTTGCCGGCTTTCCTCTGTTTGTGGAGGGCGGGGGTGGGGGGGGGAAGCCTCTGCCATGTGGAGGCAGAAGAATGCTGAGAACTTCTGTACCAGATGATCTTTACCATGTTTCCCAGTTAAACAACTATATAATTCTGAATAAGGCTTTAGGTGCTCCTCTATAAAACAAGGGAAGGAAGAGGCCAACAGACAGGATTTCAGATCCCAACTTTGACTCTCATCATTTATTTCCACTTCTATTTCCTATAATAGGACTATTATACCTATTGTATAATGGTATTATTACCATTATACAGAATGGTACCTGCTGCTGCCAATTAAGAAAAAAAGAGAGAAAAGAGGAAAAACTAACGCTGCCGCCACCCCCCCCCCCCCCCCCCCCGAGTAGATCTTCAAGGCACCTTCTTGCTAGGACAGTATTTTACCCTTAAGGAATCTGACAATTCATGGAACTGGGGATACAAGCCAAGCCAGAAAATCCCAGAGAACCAGTGGAGTCTGAGAAGGAAACATGGTCTTCAAATGTAGCAGCCACCAGATCAATAGTTTTCCTTGAAACAAGACTGAAGGCTTTAACACTGAGTTAGGTTACACTTGAAGTACATCCATCACCTTTATCTTTCAGTCTCTACTCCTTTTCCCAAGCCAAAGAGCAAACTACTGATCAATTTAAAACAAAATTAATGTTTCTGTATAACATTTTAAACTCTAAGTCTGCTTCACAAAAGTTTCAAACTCCTACTATAGATCTTAATCACCAAGTAAATATTTGGAAAATAAACTGTACAAATTCTCTTTGTGTTAAAATGACAACGAACTTAAAGGCTTTCCTTCACATACAGGTGTTCTGGCTATGCATGAAATTTTACCAAGAATTATTTTATTAAATTAGTGTCTAAATTTTCTCTAAGAAATGTACTAAAGGCGTTTCCCACTTGGGGATCCTTAAATTCTTTGATGCTACCTAACAAAGCTGCATATGTCAATTTTCAACACCTCAGGAACCATGACATTTTTTATCAAAAGTAAAAAAAGAACACACACAAGAAAGTATGGAAAATGAGATTCCACTTGCCAGAGATTCACTTTAAAAAGTGGCCTTCAGCATTCTTAATACCAAATCTGTATTTTTTTAAGATTTTATTTTTAAGTAATCTCTACACCCAACATGGGAGTCTCAACTCACAACCCTGAGATCAAGAGTCACACACTCCAGGGGCACCTGGGTGGCTCAGTCAGACGAGCGTCCGACTTCGGCTCAGGTCATGGTCTCACGGTTCGTGGGTTCGAGTCCCGCGTCGGGCTCTGTGCTGACAGCTCGGAGCCTGGAGCCTGCTTCGGATTCTGTGTCTCATTCTCTCTCTGCCTCTCCCCCACTTGTGCTCTCTCTCTCTCGAAAATAAATAAATGTAAAAAAAAATTTAAAAAGAGTCACACACTCCACTGACTGAGCCAGCCAGGAGCCCCATTGTCAGATATTCTTAAGGAAGACTCATAGCCTCTCTAGCTTCAAGTTCCTCATCTGCCAAATGGTAATCGTATCTACCTTCCTATTTTTTTGATATACATTAAATAACATAACGTATGCATGGAAGTCAACACTTTGCCACATAACACCGAAACATTCAATAAGTGATGAAGTAAGTAATAATTAGTCCGCCATGCCCATTTTCTTTTGACTGCAAAAAGATGAAAATGCTGTTAAGTTACAAGGAATTTCTGAAAAGATATGACCCTAAACAACGTTTGAGATGAAAAAACAAACTGCACTCGACATGGATGAAACAGAAAGACGACAGAAACCAGAGAAACACTCTGGTCCTCCAAAAAGAAAGGCTCCTCCATGGCTTGCCTCTTGGATTTTCCCTCTAAAAATGTTAAAGCAAGAGCGGGAACAGCTACCAGAATGGACTGGAGATGAGGTGTGTTATTGTATGTATTGGTATAACATTACCTTAACACAGACTTGGTGCTAAACCAAACCTAGTTATTATTGTGTGCTGCTCTCTTCATTATTATGTTATGACATATACAAATGGGTAACTGTGGACCTGTTCCATCCAAGACCGTATTCACTGCCGCATATGGCTCTAGAGCACGCAAACCAGGTGCTGTCCAAACTGAGATGCGCTGTGCGTATAAAATATACACCAGGTTCTAGAGAGTTAGTTCAAAAAGGGAATGTAAAACACCTCAATATTTTTAATACTGATTACATGTAAAAATGACACTATTTTGGTTACATTAAGTTATATAAACATATTATTTAAATTAATTTTACATGGTTCTTTCTGTGTTCTTTAATGCAACTACTAGAAAATTTAAAATTGCTATGTGGCGCTCAATTCACACTGTATTTCTATTAGATTGGATGGTGCTGCTCTACACACTGAATTTTATAATATGTCTGTCTTCCACCTCCATGTACAATAAAGATGAGAACTTCTTGCCACGCTATTTCACTGTCATGTTGCGGGAGGAGATATTGCAGATATGTCCATTTCCACATATTTCCTCACACATACTTCGCGCACTTCAAAAGATCCCATTCACTCTTATATAGATGTATTATCCTAATGCTAATATTTTTGCTATATTGCAAATTAATTAATTTTTATAACCTGTACTTTATTATAAAATTTTGAGTAGCTTCTTTTTGAAACAATTATTTTCTGAATAAAAATGAGAGAGAGAAGAAAGCATACCATATACTTTCCTGAGCAATGACACTTCCTAGCAGAGTGGTTTCTGAATGCAATATTTTGAGTCCAATGATCTTGGACAAGTCGTCAGACATTTTAACATTTAACATCGCTACATTATCACTTAATATCAAAAAGGGCAGCGGATTAACTGGTTCAAAACAAGGGAAAAAATTCATTCATCTGACCTATTCCATAGGTATCTATCCTAACATTGTTTCTTTTAATCTGTGAATTCCATGTTTGCAAAATTCTGCAGTGCAGAGTAATAAAAAAAGAAAAATGTTTAATTAAAAAAAACCACAGCGACTGGCTGGCTACCATTATTCATTTTCATACATGTCATGCTTGAGAAAGCTTTGCATATTTTAAAAAGCTATGGATCTCCTAAAGCTGTCAAAATCCAATCTCTGTATACTTCACACTTCTACATTTGAGTAAATCAGCACACATTTATAGGTTCATAAAACTTTTTGACTCATCCCTATGACATAGTGGTTTTTCCCCTCAATTTGTTCTCATTACCAGCTGAAGTTAATGAGAAGGTATTAAAGAATGATTTGCAATGGAATTATGTTTCTGCTTCAGAGTATCCACATAAGCTACCCTGACTTTCTTTTCTCTCGTAGAATCATGTAGTTTCTTAGGGTGAAGAATAATTGGGGGGGGGGGGGGAGAGAAGTTCCTCCTCTTGTCATCAAACATAATAAAGTAGTTGATCTCAAAAGGAAACACAAAAAGCTCAGTATGAATTAGGAAAAGGACCATAGAAAACAAATGTTCATCATTCTTGTGTAAATTAAATTTACGAAAATTGAAACATCTTACACTCTCATAGTGGAATATCATTCTAAAAATCATTGAGTACCATTTATTCTACTGCGAAAAAGGCTATTAGAGAAACAAACCTAAAACATGTTTTTCCACATTTTAAACCACAAAAGTTAATTCTTAATTTGAAAACAAAAGCAAAAGGAATTCAAACGAAGATGGTGTCTTAGCTGCCTGCCACTGAAGGAATTCTAACTTGTACAAGTTTTCACTTGCAGTTAATATTCCGTTAAAAGAAAAGAGGCAGGGAGAGGGGAGTCTCAGATAAGGCACCAGTGAGTATGAGAACACTCTGTGTAAGTTGTAAATAGCACGGCAAAGCTCAATTTCCTTTTCTTACTTGGTGGGTACGGAACAGCAGCTCTTCCGTCCTTCCCAAGAGGCCGGTCTTCTGCCCCAACTGCAGGCATTTTGGATGAGCGCAGCGCAGGTGATGCAGCCTAAGGAAAGATTATTATTATTAAAACAGGGCAACACACGTGTATACAAGTAGAGCCACAACTACTTCTTTTTCTTTTTTTTTGGATTTTTTTAAATGTTTGTTTATTTTTGGGAGACAGAGAGACAGAGTGCAAGTGGGGGAGGGGCAGACAGCAGGGAAGACACAGAATCCGAAGCAGGGTCCAGGCTCCAAGCCGCCAGCACAGAGCCCGACGCAGGGCTCGAACGCCTGAAGTGCAGGATCATGACCTGGGCTGAAGTCAGACGCTCAACCGACTGAACCACCCAGGCGCCCCATTAGTCAACTATTTCTTAACATGTGCCTACTGATATTCTGGAATGAAGGGAAGATGCTTCCTTACATACACAGGATTTACCAAGCGAACTTCTGGTAATACCAGCAGACAGTGAAGCAAAGGAGAAGGCTACAAGCTTATCAAGAATGAAAACCAGAGTGACTAAATCTCTGCACAGATCTTGTAAGGGCAGATTGCACCAGCAAAGCAGAACTTGCAGACCTTAAGCAAATCTTCCTCCCAGGTGATTAGAGAAGTGGTTTCAGGGACACAATAATTAAATTAGGGTGGTGCCTCCAAGTAGTAATTAATTATCAGTCTGGTTTTCCTTCTGTTTGGAAGCAGGCAGTTAAAAGAAGTGACCTCAAGTCCTCCCAAAGTATTACGCTTTCATTTTTCACCACACACACGCACACACACACAAGCGCGCACATACACACACACACACACACACACACAAACGTGTATCTTCTACTCCTGTTCCCACATTTACTATTCTTCTTCATAAAAAATAACCATATCATATAAAATTACTAAAATATGCAGAGGAATTTTCTTTGTTATTCAAAATAAATTAAGTCTTTTAATAGGCAAGATTATCTTTAAGAACTCAAATGAATTGGTGACCAAAGGAAAAAAGATTCTCACAAACAGAAAGCCTTTATGTGTATTTATTCAATGACATAGAGTTGAAGTGTGAAATTAAATTCAAAGACATCTGAGATGAAACGTGGACAACAGCCACATAATGCCAGTTATCAGTAAGACAAATTTGCAAAAACGGTTCTAAGGTGAATGATTCTCTTGATTAAATGCCAGGCTAGAAATCAGAGTGAACAAACATTTCGGAGAAATGAAAATTAGATTAAAAATTTCCAACCCTCCATCACACATTAACGTTCCTAAAACTATATTAAAAAAAAAAAGTAAATGTATCTTCATTTAGTCCAACAGGAATACATGATTTATACAGAGAGTATAAGTGCCGGGACTCGGACACCAACAGGAATCACTAGGGATGGTGGTGTGAACAGTCCCCAGCTGCTCTGAAATGCTTGCTTTTTCCCTTTTCTTACTTCTTTCTACTTCTCTTTAATTCCTTTTCATATTTCCTCCCCACCATCACTACCGAAGCATCTGACCAAACCCTAAGGATCATCAAAACCAATCCCAGACAATACCCGGCTTTAGGGCGACAGTCACGTTCCAAATGGCTCTCCGATGCCCGGATCTACCACAAGGAAACATGTCATTTCTCATACTAATGTTTTTCTCCTTGCCGTGTCCTTTTCCTTCATGCAGCCACTGCCTGAATTTAGGTCCTTGTGTTTTAATCCAACGAAAGTTACCCAACAGTACCCCTGCTTTCTGTGTAAGAGACTGATGGAAGCCAGCTCAGGTCCACAATCAGCAGCCTTCACAGAGGAACATATTACAGGCCGAGTTCAAAGTCCAAAGCCATAAGGATGGTCAAAAACCTTCTTAACCTTGTCAATCTTTACCCACCAGTCAGAGAGCAGACCAGTGGTCTGTTCTTTATCCCCCCAACCCCAAGCTAGTTCATTCTTGTTGCTTAATCAAGGCTCATTCCAGGCTCGAACTGATGTCTCTCCCCTCTATCTCAATAACCCGGTCTTTCCACATCTCAAGTCAAATCCATTCTTGGAGGCCATTATGATATCATCTTCTAAGTACTTACATTACTAATAGTGTATAATATCGGTTAATCAGATACATTTTATTTTACAGTGAGAACAGGCTTTAGAATTCTGATTCCTACTTAAAGTTTAAGCCTTAACTTAAACACTGTTTGCCTGTCACTTCGTACTTGAACACCCAGCATCTTTAGACGCAAGTCAATTACTACACTCTCAGTAATAAGTACGCGCACGTGTGTGTGTGTGTGTGTGTGTGTGTGTGTGTGTGTGTGTGTGTATTTTTGAAGTATATGTTTACATTTATTTACAAGCTATTTCTCCTGAGGTCTGTGAGTATCTCAAGTATAAGGGTGGTAATATTTGTAACCTCGTGTACATGTCACAACGGAACTGATCATCAAGTGATTAACAAATATATGGGAAAAGGGCAGAAGGGAAGGAAGGTAAATACATAAGTGATAGAAAAATAAACTTACTTCTCTGAAGAGAGGGCCTACCTTACTCATTTCTAGGCCCCCCAGAAACTATAGGTACTTCTATTTGCCCAAAAGTACAGAGGTGGTTAGGAGGATGAGGACACAGATTTCCTGACTCAGTCCAGCTGCTCACCCAAGAATTTTAAATTTTATCTGTCACTTTAACCACATCATACCTGGTATTATTTAACTTCTTTGTACGTAAATCCTACTTCCCCACTACGGTGTCATAACCTTAAAAAGTATGCATCATACTTGTCTATCTCTCAAAATGTAGACTACTTTCTGACTGATGAGATGAATAAAACGTTATGGGCATTATCTTTAAAATCTGAGCTAAAGGGTCTACATAATACACTTCTACTAGTCTCATGATAGTTAGAAGGATTTAAAAATTAACTGTGAAAGGAGCAGCTGGGTGGCTCAGTCAGCTAAGCATCGACCTCTTGGTTTCGGCTCAGGTTACCATCTCGTGGTTTGTGAGTTCGAGCCCCATGTTGGGTTCCGTGCTGACAGCACAGAGCCTGCTGGGGATTCTCTCCCTCTCTGCCCCTCTCCCACTCGCTTTCTGTTTCTCTCAAAATAAATAAATAAAACCTAAAAGAAAAAAAAGTACTCAGTCTTTAAAAAAAACGTTTTTAAACTAAATGTGAAGATTTTTGTGCTCGCTTCGGCAGCACATATACTGAATGTGAAAGATTTTAATATTTACAACAGGAATAACACTAATAATAAAAAAAACAAAAAAACCAACCATCAACAAACAGAACCCAAGGCGTGTTAGAGACGACACGAGCCGCTTTTAGAATCCTTTCAAGGTATACCAACGTTTTTGAAGAGGATTCTGAACCTGAAACAGGGCCCCCAAATCCAGCAGACCAAACAGTAAGGAGGAACTCCAACAGCGACACACATCCTCCCAATTCGGGAAGTTTCTGCTTGTGGAGCCATGGCAGACTCACCCCAAGTTCGTCGTCATCGGAATTATCAAAGATGTTGTCTAGGTCGTGCAGGGAAGGTGCCAGATCTGTCACCTGGGTAAGGCTACTGGAGCCGGCTCTGCCAGCAGCACTGTCCTGCCGGACATCTGCAGGGAAGGAGGCGAAGACCCAGAATGAACAACTTCACCGAGAGAGGACCGAGGAGAGGACATGGGTCTCAACGAGCAGACCTGCCTGTGAATTTTTTCCCTAGGTTTTCAGTTAAATTTAGAGACAATCATTTCCAAATATGTTTATCAGTTTTGAAAATAACTGAAAAACAAACAATGAAAAATTCAAGATGAGATCAAATTATTGGTATTACAGTAAAAATAATTCTAAATTGAGAAGCATCTCCCTTGCATTTTACTTTAGCAACAATCCAAGTGAGGCAAATAATCATTGTACACACCTGTTTTAGTAGCAGAACTGAAAATAGACATGGCATTTTTCCCATCAGGCACCGGCGTGGAATGACCTGGTGTAGTGACATCCTTGGTACCAAATCCATCCTCTGACTGTATAATAAATTCAGCCAAACAAAACACATGAACACCAACCCAAAGTGTGGAATATGAGGGAGAACACAAAGAATTAGAGGGGAAAATGGAACTTGTTATGAGCACAAGTATGATAAACCATGGTCTATGCAACCAAGGGAAATAAAAGATCGGTCCTTTTCCCTGAATTTAAACAGAACCCAAAACTCCCACACTTTCCCTCCAATCCTATGGCATATTCTGAGTCAATCTGGGTTTTATGGCTAATCAGTACTGGTGGCATTTGACTACAGTCCTGCCGTGGTGTTAAAAGCTGCCTTTAATAACATTTTAGATGCTGAATTGCGGTTCGAGCTTTCTGGACCCAGACAGATCTCTGTAAAGGAATCCTGGAAGCATTTTCCGGAACGGTACTGGCTTCTTAATTGTCCTATTTCCTCTACTCTCAAGAATACCTCTTTAAATGGCCCAGTATTTTGGAATGCTATAAAATTTAAGGCTCAAGACAGCACACACCCCCAGTACTCGATTTTATGACAATGAAACCAGTAAAAGTAATACCGACATAAGCCAGGAGGTAGTGTTGGTATTAATTCAGACACATATATAAAGCACTTGGTATGGTAGACATACCAAGCACTCAATAAACAATAGACACTGTCATCAGCCTATTTTTTCTTCACATTTTGGGTGTTTTGGAATAATAATTAAAAAGAAGGGAGCAGGGAGCATAGGCCAACCAGAATTAGCGTATGAGAGGAAGCATGCACTGTACAAGCTACAGCCTGGAAAATATGAGGCTTCATTTATGCTCAGCGGACTCTTAAACAAAGGTGAGCCATGACATAAAAAGGAACAATACGCTGTTCAATACAATAGTACCAAGAGCATGAATATGGGGACAGAGCAATCAGGCAAGACTATCTCAAACATTCTGCCTCAGAAGTTTTCCCACACACGTTGTACTGACAGAGATCAAAACCCACACCATGCTGGACACCCTCTATGTTAAATGGTACCTTATTCTTTTTCAGGGAATCTTTCTCTGCCCCTTGTTTGCATTTCTTGTTTGCCGTAAAGATGTATTTTATGTCGCCATCCTCAAAGGTGTATGGATCATTGACTTCTCCCAAACTGTCTCCAGGTTGCTGAGACAGAGGCAATGGGTCAAGGAAGTGGAGTGGTTGCATCTGGGGCTGCTTTTCTTGCCAGATTTTAAACCGTTTGTTAGGTTGTGCTAAGAGTCTAAAAGGGAAAACAAACAATGATTTAAGCAAGCTAAAGTAAAAAGATTGATGTTTAAAAAAAAAAAAGCAGCATTTATGATTTAAAGCATTTGCAAAGCTTAAATGAAACTTAGAAAATTTATCTCTATAAAGAAGTTCTTTTAGAGAGTACGTTCACAAATAAAACTTAGTAGGTCTTTGTGAGGAGTAGATGCTTTTGTCTCTGATTCCATGGATTCCGGTTAAGAGCACAGATGGGCTTTAAGAACAGACTGTCTAGGTTCAAGTTCAATCTACGCCAGTGACTAACTGCATGACCCTCGCTTCTTTCTCAGCTATGAAATAAAGTAGTAATATGGTGGTGGTGAAGAGTAACTGAGATGGTCTGTGTAAACTGTGAAGAATAATGGGGCAGCTCAAAAGCACTATAAATAGTATTATTACTAGATGCAGGATACACACTTGAATGCACCCGAAGCCCTCCTTAAAAGTGCCAACATATAAAGGGTGGCACTGACCACAATACGGAAAGTCTCACCAAGCTACATTCTGTGACTAACGAACAGCAGGCCAAAAATAAATCCGCACTAATGTACTAAATGCCATAATGAAACCTTTATATGCCAACATGTTTAAACAACGACACGTGTGTGCATGTGTGTGAAACCTCAAGAAGGACAAAGCACTTGACTTTGAAACACTTTCCAAATGCAGAGTCTCGAATGGCGAAGAAAAGCCTCTTTCATTTGGCTCTGGAGGGACGGAATGGAGACATGAGGAGGGTAGCCCTGATCCTGGAGACCCTATGCCTCGGTCGGCGGGCGATCGGGTGGGTGGGACAGAGTCTCCTCACCTTTGCAGCGCGGTGCTCTCTGAGTTTACCTCCATTTTGGCATCACACCTCTCGCCCTGGAGCTCTGGAGGCCGGAACTCAGCATCGTCAACGGGCGGGAGACGATAGCTGTTCCACGACTTGTCCGACGACTCCGGGTTCGAGGGCCTAATCCCACAATATAAGGCTGTCTCGCTGACCTCTGCCATCAGAGGCAGTCTTTGGCCTACGAGGACAGTTCTGTCATCCAGAGTTGACAACTGCTGGAGTTCTAGCCCGTTTCCATAGAGGGCTGGGTTCACAGGGACAGATGGCGGGTCCAAACTCTCCGTTTCCTGACCTCGTGGCTGAGGGCTGAGTGTTGGTGGCAGAGGGGAAATAGGGGAATGAGGTGAATCCATAGGATTCAGATTCATTTGCTTGCTTGTATTTCTGGAAGGCACGGCCATTTGTTTATCATACTTCCTACTGCTAGACACCTCTAGGGAGGAGTCGATCCCTGCCAACCCTAGCTTCTGTCCTGGTGTATCTTGCTCCACACAGAACTCGTCAGCCACAGACGGCCTGTGGTGAAATGGTATCAAGGGTCTCTTCTGCAACTTGTCTCCCTTTTCTGGTCTTTCTGTCGTTTTGTGCTTGGAAGCAGGAGGTGGTAAAGATGAAGATGATGATGGTCCTGCACCGAAGCCTGGCTGAGATGCTGCGGGAGGTCGACTGGGTCCTACTGCACAACGTTTTAGAAGTTTATGCCTGAAATGAGAATTAAAATAAGGTTACGAAACGCACACCTGAGAACAACCGCACTCTTCTGGAAGTATGACATCCCTGCACCATTATGACATTACAAAAGAGATGCCTCTGAGAAGGCTGTACCTGCTAAGCACACACTGGCTGCACTAACACACGGAAAAGGTCTCCAGGCTCATTATTTTTATGACAAAAACTGCAACACACTCTGACAGAGAGTAGTGAACTGATCACATACAATCCAGCAGGTAAGAGATGGACTTAATGTCGCTAGCGCGTACCAAAAGACGGATTTGCAAAATTCCCAAATCTTTCAAATTTGGTAAGGGACTCAGATAACGTGTTCACACTGCATTTTAAAACCAAGAGTAATGAGATCATTCGCCAAGAAAGAGAGAAAAAAAAGCTTCCAATTTCTATCTTACAACACTCTACTAAGTCCAATATAGAATGGTTTATAACAGCTTGTAGTCTTGTCAATCGGGAACAAAATAATTATGCGATTTTCCCCCAAAGTGTGAAACCAAGGGTCGATCCTACAAATATTTAATAGAATAAGCAGACTACAAACCTTATACGCCACTATTATTGGAAAAAAGAAGGAAGGAAAGACAACTTTGGATCTTATAGACTCACAAACTTAGAAGTAAAAAGAGGGGGAGTGAATACTAAAAGCACACATGTACACAAATGCACCTGTACTAAGCAGGATGGCAAGTCTGCTCATACCCTAACACACTTCTTGGTAAGCACAGGTGTGAGATATTGCTCAGTAAGGGCCCACGAGACGATGCCAAGGTTTAATCTGTGCAACAAAGTTATATAGCAGGTCAGCCAGTTCCTCCCAATATATAAATCAACCCAGGGAAACATGTAAGCTCTCCTGCCGGTGTAGCAGTAACTCTCTGAGGCCGCTAGGGTGGCATTAAATTACTGCTGCATTGCACTAAATGATGCCCTAGTGGGCAGTAAAACGGATTTGTGTGGCATAATGGGATGGTTTAGTGGGACAGCAGGATGGCCACCCTGCCCCATAAGGCCATTAAACAGTGTGAGGAGTGGACCATTCCATAATGGGTTTGGTAATCCTGCAGTAGATAATCCAAAAAGACTCTTGCTAAAGTCCTTGCTACTCAAAAAAAAAAAAAAAAAAAAAAAAAAAAAAAATCTGACTTTGAAGAAGGTTGTTTAAGCATAAGGCTATTGTCAATAAGGTAAAAATTGTCCTTTAAATCTGCGGGGCACCATACCACAGTAAGAGGTGAATGTCTCATCTGAAAAATATCTCAATCAAATCTTCTAGGGGTGCTTATTTTAAAACCTAAGCTCTAAAAGTCTTTTACATAAAACTTTTTCATTTGGACTTTCTCAGAGCATTTAACCACACCAATCCTTTGATAGATATTTTATGATAGCCTCTTCAAGGTAAGGACTTTTTGCAAACTAGATAATCTCATATAAAGTCATTTTTTTTTTTTCAATTGTACTTAACAACTCAGCTACATTGTGAAATGGTTACAATTAGGGACACATCAGTAAGTAACAGACTATCACTGCAAATCTCTGAACAGGTAAAAGGCCTCCATGGAGCAGGCAGGCAGATCAGGCTCAGAAAGCTAACTATATGGGTGGTCCATTGGTGGGAAGAAACCAGAAGCAGGGCCAAACATTGTAGAAACACACACAGTGGCTAGAAGAATGGGGAAAATAGAATTACTACCATAGATATTTCAAAGGAAGTCATTGTGAAATACAAGGATAAAAATCATCTATAAAATGGAAGAAAAATATATAAATGATAATGTCTCTAGGCTGAGAAGGGAAAATGGTGACTTAAAAAAATGTGCCTGATCTGTGAGAAAAGAGACTTGTCAATATCAAGGGTATTTCTCAAAGGTATTCCCGTAAATATAAGACTAAAGCATATATGGGAAGTCACGTCTAGAGATAAATATTTGGGACTCAACAGAATCAAATGCATAACTACAAAACAGACCTGAAGGTAAAGATCTGGTGAAGAAAAAAAAAGGATTAACTTCAGGGGACAAAAGAAAACGTGTTATTTATTTACACTTCAGGTAAAAAGAACTTGAGGTACCAAATAAAAATGTCACAGAAATCAGTAAAAAGGTGAAAAATCTAGATTAAGACCAAAAACAAGACGAAGGCACAAGCAAAGTTAAATACACTAACATTTTTATCCTAGGTGCTTTCTAAAGGTGGCCTATAACTTGGCTGTAGGCGGTTTAGAAATCCATGTTAATAGGAAAATACTTTTTGTCACACAATTTACAATGGCCAAGAAACAGAAGTAAAACAGAGATTCAGCTGACATACCACACCTACCCTGAGATCAGAGAGAGATTCTCACATGCTCAGAGAGGAGCAACTTCTTCAAAAACATCCTCTTTGAAAAAATCAATAGTGAGTTTTATTAGGCTGATACTTACAATGTTTCTCAAAGGAAAAAAAAAAAGGCTGACTAGTAAGGCAGAGCTTGACAAAGAGAATCAACAATAAGGGCAGGGGAGAACAGGAAGGTGGTGTCAAAACTGTTGTTTAAGTGTGTATACACGCGCGCGTGTGCATGCGTACACACACACACACACACACACACACACAGTTTGCATATATTCTCAGGGGTCATTTGACTGCCTCCTTACTCGGAAGCCAACTTATTTATGCCACATTAAGAACCCCTATCTAAACTAGGGAAATGAATGGCCTTTTTCTTAATATGCATGATCTCCACTGAAGTTTTTCTAAGTGCTGAGCAGTATCCCATGTGAAAATACACAGTTTGGAAGCAAAGCTACTCCCAGTTGCTCATTAAGTGAATAATCACCATCACATGTTCAACAGTCAGCTGAGCTGGGGGTAAGGCTGACACACACTTAAGAAATCCAAGAACCTTGGGGTGCCAGGTGCCTCAGTCGGTTAAGCAACCAGCTCTTAATTTTGGCTCAGGTCATGATCCCAGGGTTGTGGGATTGAGCCCTGCGTTGCGCTCAGTGCTGAGTATGGAGCCTGCTTAAGATTCATATTCTCTCTCTCTCTCTCTCTCTCTCTCTTTCTCTCCCCCCCCCCCCCTTTGCCACTTGCACGCTCTCGTTTTTTCTCTCTCGAAATAAATTAAGAAAGAAAAGAAAAGAAGAGAAAAGAAAAGAAACCTAAGAACCCTCATGAGTGCCCAGGACAATAGGACTCCACTACCACAAGGAGTGATTAAGTCAAGGTAATACCCATGAGAGCAAAAATTTTCTACAGAGATCAACTCAAGGTTCTATTCAAATATCTAAATGAATGAACAAGAATTTTAGCCATTGGCAGATGTTGTTACCAAATACCTGCCTCAAGCATCAAAACACACCAGCAGTACCAACAACAAAACAAATTATCTATGGAAGGCCTGTTTAATCCAAATCCTATGAATTCTAGCCAACTTATTTAATATTTATCTCTATTTAAAATTAAGAATTATGAAATAAACTCATTTAAAGGGGAAGAGACTGTCTTATCAAACTGATGCCTTTAGTTTTGAGGCAGCTACTGTGAAGAAACTTGTGGGAACAATTGGATCACAGGGCCAGTCATCTAACAAAGCTCTTTTTGACAATAAAACCGTACCATCTGCATAGAAGAAAAGACTTATCTTTTTCTTCTCTACTGGAGGAGGAAGAAGGCTGAACAGAAAAGACAAAACAAAATGATGGGGAAGAAGCGGTCTGAGAGTCCAGGAGACACAGCCAACAAAAGGTGCCACCATCCGATCCGACCCCCGTTCTGCCTCGTCCACCACCTACCTAGAGCAAGAACAGCTGACTCTTTGGGTTGGATCCACAAAATCCCAAGTAGCAGGATTATTAGCAGGCTCTTCTTCAAGAGTTGGAGTCGACATTTGGCTCCTCCTACATAAGGTTAAAAAGGTGAGTTGTGTCAACATGAGATAATATTCGTACCTCTGGGAGAAAAATGTTTAAAAGACCCAAATACATTACACATAGTAATGTTAGCTAGCTGAGAGATGGCTCAAAGCGACCCAAGGCTAGGATTTGGGGGGGGGGGGGGGGGGGGGGAACCAACTTGTTCTTTGCACTAGAAGAAGCAGGATCCAAAATACTTCTGTTTAAGAATAAAGTACATTTGAACACGGGTGACACACAGAGCAATTAAAACACTACCTGGCACTATGGGCCGTTGCTTTAAAAAGCCACCTAAATTTTGTAGAAATAACCGAAATTTTTAAAATTATCTTGTCGCAGCATCTGTGAATTACATGCCCTGGGACAGACTATTTAAATCATTCTTAAAACTCCTATATTTACTAGCATTTAAGGGCAGCACTTTACACTTGTAATGCGAATTAAAGACAAGAAAAAAAATGACCTCTTACATGTCACTGGTAATTGGTAGCAAAAAGCAGTGTCTGTTATTACACAGTGACAAGAAAACACCGGGCAGTATTTTTGTATTGCTGATTCTGCCACAGCTGATATTGCAAAGTGCTTCGATGATGGCTCTGGAGGGACTTCTCTTGCTCTCTACCCTCTCCTGCTTTTCTGGGTGTCACTTCCCTGCTCTGTGCTGCTGCCACAAAGGGCTGTTAGAGTTGGCGAAGGTGATAGGTTAGTGGTGACAAAAATCAAAGACAGTAAATGACAGGAAAAGAAAAAGAAAATGTTAACTTGGAAATCATCTAGGCATTGTAGATAGAGGTGAAAACACCTGTACCAATTATTCTAAAGAAAAGGATAATTTTTTAGTGACTAAAGATACCTTTTTAATTCTATAACATGATATATAATCTCCCGCTGCAACTATTCTAGATTTTATGTACTGTATCTTCATCAGCAGCCTACTCCAGAACCAATTCACTGAGGAATAAATATATAGTATGAATTTCCTAAAAGCTCGATCCAAAAGACAGGTTTTAAATCTGTATACAGAACTCTAAGTAGTCACTGAAGAACACTTAATTAATTTCTAAAAGGAGTGGAGTTCTTAGCAGCTATTGGCAAGAGCATCCATATTTATTCTGTTCTAGAGAATGAAGACTCATTTGTTTACTTTCCTCAGGCAAAAAAGGGGACATCTCAGTTCTATCAAAAGAGATGTGAAAATATGCTGAATCTGTTTACGTAAATTTGGATAAGTAGAATAGTATTTATCAACTACTATTTGCTTTCATTCATGCAACTAAAATAATCATCAGCAGTCTCTTCTGAGAATCAATTCTTCCTCTTTTCCAGAATAATGTTAAGGAAGGCAGGGAGGGAGAGCAGGAGGATAGGTGGTAGGGGAGGAAAGGAAGGAAGCAAAGTCTGGTAGGGGAAAGCAAAGTCTGGTAGGGGAAGAAAAGAATATGGCTTCCCCAAATCAACCAACAGAAGCACAGCTGCTGGTAAACACCCCTCTGTCATCAGTTCAGTTCAGAACTGTATTGTCATTCAAAACAGAAGGCCAATGTCACAGAAAATGCGACGAAGGTCATTTCCCTTTGTAAATAGAAAACATTCATAAATTGGTATCCGAAGGAAAACCACACCCACTGACTACTGTCCTACACCATCTGTGCTAAAAAAAATGCCAGATGAATACTGTGCCAATCTTGAGATGACCAGAACTTCAAAATTTCCTAAATAATCAAATTCAGTAAAGTAAACGTCTTTAACATCCTTGCTTTGAATTTTGTGCTATTAAGTTAAAAAAAAAAAAAATGAACTACGAATCCAATGACTCCTCAGGTTGGGTCACCCAGTGGCACAATGTGAGTGACACTCTTCATGTAGTAATCAAAGAGACGGCTACTGAAGCATGACCCAGACAGAATGCAGAAGTCATACTTGGACTGGGTTCTGTTGAGGATGCATTCCTTCCAGACTCGATGGACCATGTGATTGTGGAGTTTTGGAGGAATCTTCCCCGATCTCTTTGGACTGTGCATAGTTATCATCCCCCCGTCTTGGGAACCTAGGTGACTGACCGCACTCTGCGTACCTCCGCTCTCCCCTGAAAAAGAAAGACAATCTGTAATGTGGAAATTATCCGAAAAGATCTCCTCGTACGTAGACCGCAAGCTTATTTAACAGAAATATTTTGATTGTTGAAACTCGTATTATTCATGTAGCTTTGTTCCCACCCCCCTGGCAACTAGTTACTATCTGTAACTATGAGCATAATTTGCAGACCGGCACTTTGTATGCTTCTCTGTGTTCTCCCTAAAATAGTTAAACACATCAACACTCACGCACCCCAAGGGCATGCCCACACAGAGGCATTCCTACTCTACAGATATTGGAGACAACTTACTTGTAAGGGTTTACACAGTAACATTAAAAATGTAAACATGAATAGATTGTTTTAAATTTTTAAATCCCCAATACAATAAGTAAGTTTCAAGGAAGAACAAAACAGTAGAGGGAGCTTTATGCTCATTTAGCTTAACGGCTGTGCAACTGCACCCAGTGCCCTGGGTAGGAGAAAAGAACTTAATGGCACAAAGCTTTTAACAAAGTCAGATTTCAAATTTGTGTGTGGAACTGTCTGTCCTTATGCCTGACACTATTTATGAAAGCTTAGTGCTAAAACACTGAAAGAGGTTGTCTCGACATTCTGTATCAGAGGATTATTCACTAGTTTCTCTCTAATAACTCCACTGAGTTTTCCCAACTATAGTTGGCATGTAATCCATTTCTTTCTATTATGTTGATTATGATTGCTGGTAATACTGATTATTGGTTATGAGTATTTTACTACTTCTATCTCATACAAGACAAATACTGAAGTTGATTTTCAGTATTAGATTCTGATTCAATTACTTTCATCCCTTTGACTTCATAAATAAATCCCGGGTTTTATTCTCAACCGAACTATGATCAAAACATCTTGACCGAAATAATCAATTTTAAGCACCCTAGAAATCTCTACCCTCATCTGAAAGATAAACAAACATCCTAATACCACAAATTAATAGTCCTGATAACAATGGAACACTACTGTTATATAAGTTGAATGGTTAGGCTTAGCTCTATCTTAAAAAAACAAAAAACAAAGACCAGTGTCAAAATGCTTATGATTCTAAGGAACTGAAGACTGCTTGCTTGTTCCCTATAAAAGTATTATTATATTACAAATGAGTTAAGTTAAAGGAGACAAGAAATTTGGTCTTTCATTACCATCTTTCATCTTTACTTGGTTTGTGATACAAAGTAATTCATTTCAATTTTATAATGGATTTTCAAATGCTTATTATAAAACTAGGAAAAGTGGAGAAATAAACAGAAATAGAAAACACAGCCCTTTGTCCCCCAAACAGCTTACAATTTAGCTAAAGAGATCATATGTCCATGGCACCATAAGGGATAATTTATGAACAAAGAAAGAGACGGGTAGGGAAAATAAGGCACAGTCTTTCCTGATTAAAACTGAGTTCATGCTTTTCAGTAGCTTTTAATGACTGAACTAAAAGGTGGATGATATCTCAAAGGGAATTAAATAAGACTTGTACTCCATGCTGTCAAATACATGTTGAATATTGTTTCTCAAAATTATCTCTATAAACAGAAGGTGCAAGCTGATGTACCTATCCACGTGTGGCATGAATGATTTCACCAAAACCAGCTGGCCCTCCTTCCCCTGCTAATCTAGGAGATTCTTGGCCATCTTAGGGGAAAAGGGAACCCATTTTGTCCTGTATCTAGGAAAACGTCAATGTGCAATGTTAGTCATTACACAAATGACAAGGCTGAGCAGGACTCTGAGAAACATTAGGAGTCCTAAGCTATACTTCAACGTATCATAATTATTATCACATATGAAAATTTAGACAAATTCATTTTACAAAGATTCCAGTGGCTTTTAGTTAGTTAGTCAGAGAGAGAGAGAGAGAGAGAGAGAGAGAGCGAGCGAGCGAGCACAGGCATCAGGGGAGACTTATTTACCCAGGGCTTAGCACAATGATACTCACACAGAGTCCAGGGAAAGTAATTTGAAGATCTACAGTGAGGAAGTCCCTACTGAAAACCACCATAAACAAAACCTGGTGTTTCTGAATTGTGAAATTCAGAGTTCTGAACTGACACGATGCCAGGACATCATGCATACAGCAGGCTTTCAATTTTACATTAAATATAAATTTCACTAAGTACCAGGAAAAAGAAAAACAACCAAATAAACAAAAACTGATGACAACTTATGTAGCCCAAGTGTTTAAAATCCAAGCCTCAAGAAGAAATGTAATTAACCAACTTTTCAAAATACCGATAATTCTAGTCTTTATATTAATAGATCTTTTCTATGATGATTATTAAACAAAACTGTCAAAGCGTTTTTCTCTTTTTTCTTTTTGAATAAACACTGAGCAAATCCTTTCACAACGGGTCATCCAAATTCTCTGCTGCACCATATTAGAGTTGGATGTCCTTTTCTCACGGTGTTAGCAAGTGCGTTGCTCCCAAAGACAGAGGCTGCGTGTTGCCCACTTGTATGCCTTCCACACAGTTTCTGAATAATTCCTTCTAGATACCACAATCACGTGTGCTGGAGCTGGTGTTGTGAGTACCGCTTTAAAACCACTTACGCCACCATCCACATACTGCTCCGCTGCTTACAGAGCTCTGGCGAGTACGTCACCTAGCATATGTAACGGCTCTGTAAAGTACACGGTACTTAACAGAGAAGGAGACGGAGGTTCAAGACAAGCATGAGAAGTGAGTACAGCCAACTCACCTAGTGAAAGCTACACAGCCAGGTTTTTAAATTAGGTGCATTCAATCACAGTATCTATCCTTGTCCCCAATATATTGCTTAGCCATGAACATTTACTGAATACCCTCCACACGCCAAGCAGCATGCTAGAAATTCTGAAATACTGTCTTATCTCGTGAAAATAACCACGGAAGTATGTATCATGCTTGATAGCCTGTTTTCAGTTCACCACCCAAGACTTTATTTACTCTGATGCTTTTGCTAACGTGGCCCGCATTAAAAAAGCCTATAAATGATCTCACTTCAGTTCAAGTCCGATGAGTATCCTTTCCTTACTGACTAGATTTCCAATTAAAATGAAGTCAACTACAACAACCAAAAAGTTAACACAGAAAATATACCACTCAACAAAGAAGGCAAAATGCTCCCAATTTAAACAATTTCTGAATTTTTCCATTAAGGACATTTTAAAATTTTTCACATGTAATTAATACTTGTCACTAATGTGGACAGATTACTGACAGAACAAATTATTTGATTCGGAGTTCCTAGATGCCAGTCTAACTTTATAATATAATAAGGAAAGAATCATCCTAGACTTGCCCTTGGCTGGCAGTGGTGAACTGGGCACACGCTTCAGCCATTCTGATTTAGTGTTTTCCACCGTTTAAGGAAAAAAAGAGCAGCCTACAGCTTGTGCCCTAATTTTGTGTAAAGGGATAGAAGTGTGTACCGAACTTAAGAGAAGCAACCACACTGTCCGAATGGAGTGGAGACTAACACAGCACAATAAAAATTTGGAAGCACCGGAATTGTGTTCGCCGAAAATTTTCTTCCTCCATTTTGCAAAATCCCCCTGTTGTGTTCCTTCCACCTCCTCCACAAGGCACGTCTCACCGTGAGTTTGCTCATCCGTCCCACGGCAAGGGAACCACGTACTTTTCTGTGACCTCCTCCACCTAGGACATGCCTGGATTGTACTCACCCATTACAGCCTGTTCTGGAGAGGTGGGAGGGGTGAGAGGCATTCCACAGTTACTTGGGTCCTTCACACTACCCAGTCCCTGCTGCCCGACGGTAATATGGCCTCCAGCACCGGCAACGCTCTGAGGAACCGGTATGTCATTCTGAGAGATTAAAACAAATGCTGAAGGATAAACCATCCGAACGCCACCTGTGAGGAAAGAGAGCAAGGAGTGAACCGGGCCTGAGAAACAGCTCACAGCAGGCTGCCGACTTGATTATTCTAGCGGTCAGAGGCAAAGCTCAAGGATGAACATGAGACGCTCGTGAGGTCCTGCCAGAAGTGATGTGCTCCATTCCTTCCTAAGTTAATAGCTGTTTAAACACGTGCTCCAACATTATGATAATAGCATTTGGAATACAGGGACCTCGGTGCTTCAGGCAAGATAACTACTCAGCATATACCACGGTGTCAAGAGAATAAAAAAAAGATGGGAGAATTACGGAGCTTATTTTTGATGAATCTCAATGATTATCTTTTTAAATTAAGAAAGATGAAGAAGATAGAATAAAGTTCTTCAGGCAAAATATTTTCTCTTACCAACAATTACTTCGACTGCCACAGGGAAATCATCATCATATCCCAACTCCTCTTCTTCTTTCAACTCTTCTTTCTTTTTCAGCACCATTGGGTAGAAATACTGCCATTCCTCAATCAACTTACGGGTGGCGGGGTCTGACATCTTGTATGCTTGGCCTGTCAGCGTGCCATTTAAGCCATAAGGACTTACCAGTACTAAGGCAGGGAGGAGAAACAGATGTTAAAGATCGACTTGATAATTTCTACTTAAGCGTAATGCTGCATATGTGGTAATTTAGGTTAAAGCATACCATCGCTTACTGGATATGGCTCTTTATTTCCTGACTCCTTTCAAAGTCTGATTTTTTACAGTTTCTCATTTTAGTACCTATTACTTATACACCTCTCAACTCATGTCAATTTTTTAAGGAAATTAAATGGGGAAGGTAAAAATATTATGAGACAGCTGTATCAACACACAAAATATAAACTATCTGTATATTAAAGCGTATACACAACGGTTTGATAATAGCCTATACAATGCAAACACTGAATCTTTTATAACAAAAGAAAGCCATTTAATACGCACACCCCCAAAACCTGCCTAGAACTTGAATACTCTTCCCAGGGTTTCTGAGACTTCCTGAATGTCTGTAGTAATTTTAAAAATAAGATATAAAGAAAACTTGTATAGCAAAAAGTCTTAATGTACCAAGTCTGAAACATAATCCTTACGTTATAATTTCAGTTACGGCTGTTTTGAAGGTCTGTTGATGAAACAACTCCAAATAAAATTTATTATACTCAAAGTAAAGGACTCAAAATCCCTCTATCTTTCTCTTTCAGTATTTGACCTGATGTTATTTTCACTGAGCTAGACACAAAAATGTAGTTAACACGATGCTGTATATAGTATATAACCCAGCCAGTTTGTGGCCTTGGGGTGAGGCTAACCTTCCAAACAACACTTTTCTGGGGATAAACTTTTTCTTAACCCTAATTTCTAAAAAAAAAAAAAAATCTCAGCATAGTCATAAAATGAGATGTTCTTTCTTTGGATGGCTTTAATTTTTTTTAACAGCTAGTTGATATATGACATCGTTCAAGACAGAGACAGCGGTAGACATCACATACTCCTTGTTGCCTCTCTCCTGTTCCTCACTGAGCCAGATGGGATAAAAATACTGATTCCAACCAACACAGTGAGTCAGGGGCAATGTTTCTGTATTAATACTTCCAGGAAATTCCCACACCAATATGGTTAATTATTTTTACTGTAATTATCTATAGGCTAATACCTGCCCTAAGAATGTAACTTCTCCATACCGATCATGGGAAATAAGCAGCATAACATCCCACAAAAGTCTTCTACGATTCAAGACGTCAGTAGCAAATGAGGAAGCCTTTAAATAAGTGGTCTATGGAGACCTGATAATGCTAATATTATCTTTCCCAACTTACAAGGTTAGTTGCCTTCCCTCATGACTAGGAATTCCTTCCATTATTATCATAAATAAACACTTCCATTTTCAGTGATAAAGTCTAGAATGAAGTTAGATGGTCCTCAACACCTTTACAGTCAAGAAAACACAATATTTAAATAATTCTGGTAATCCACAATATGCACACACTGTACAACTCCAAAGTGTACAGTTTGAGGACTGGGCTTTGAATTTTGTAGCAGTTTACATAGCAAAGATCCCCAATTAAATAATGATAAAGCATATAGTTTAAAATGTGTTACAAAGTAAGGGGGGGAAAGGTAATAATTAGGACACAGTCAAATGAGGATTCAATGTTCTTTTTTTACCTTAAAAAAAAAAGTCTCAATTATCTTTAGGGCAAGGAACAGATGTTTTTATCAAATTAAATCAGAATCATTTGTAGGAAACCAAAAGGCAATCATAAACAATATGGAGGCTAAACACTCATGACAGGCTGTTAATAAGTCCATAAAAATATTTTACTTAAATCCCTTAAAATATCAGTGTTTTTAAAAAATTACATTGTGGGATATACTGAGACCACAGCAGACATCTCTAGTAAATTAGACTGAACCAAAAAAAATTCTTCCAGATGGTTCAATCTAATATTATTACATTTAAGTACTGTAACATTTATAATGCTATTCATAGAAAATTCTGGATTCCAAAAACAAAGATTTAGAATTCATGGTTAGAAAAAATGGACATGGAGTTATTTTGGGGATATTGAGGTGACTGGTTGAGAATTAATGAAATTATAAATGTTAAGTTAAATTACAATAAAAAACTACCACCAATGCAGTCTTTAATTAAAATAAAATAATAAAGTTATTAACATTATTGAAGAAACTGGGACTCTAGAAATTTGATTCTGGATGAAATTTCAAAAACAGTAATTTAACAGTAATTTTCTGTAGGTCAGCGCATGCCTGAAACCATGGAACAAACAAAACAATGAAAACCTTTGATTGATATGATTTGTCAGTTACTCATTGGGTCCTATTTTTCAAATACTTATTGACCTCCTTTGGTTCTGAAGGAAATGCTCTACATTTTATTCCTTAATGCAACTTCACCTAAGACCATGTTGTAAATGTGGTAAGCTATAAGCTTTCAGCAAAACGTTAGAAAGCTATTCATGTGAAATGGTAGTCTTTCCTTTCTTCTTCAGAAGTTGACCCTTACGCTTAGTTTTAAAATGTCCATTTAAGATAACATCTCCATCTGCAAATCTTACTGGGCAAGGTGACTATCCATGGAGTGGGGAAGAGGTAGGCAACGGGGACATCACCATTTACTTACCTTGAAATGGTGCAGGTGAAGACTGAGCCATGTGTATATGTTCCTCATTGATTAAATAAATTGGCTGGTGTTGGGCAATCTCCACACTTGTGCACACATTACTTTCTCCATGAAGAAAGAATGTGAACGCGCAGGACAGATGCTCACTATAAGAGAAACAGTAGAAATTCAACTCTCCATTTTGGTGGGAAATGAGTGCTAGACACAGAAGTTACAGACGGGATACAGCTTTACTTTTATCAATCACCCAGCAAAGCCTGCCTCTGTGGATATTAATAGCATATACTTG
The DNA here is from genome assembly GCF_022837055.1 of Prionailurus viverrinus. NCBI lineage: Eukaryota > Metazoa > Chordata > Mammalia > Carnivora > Felidae > Prionailurus > Prionailurus viverrinus. The sequence continues at coordinate 13,167,198 of NC_062572.1, forward strand.
TAGTTGATTTGAACAAGTAACATAACAATGACCTGTTGACAAAGTAAAGACACTACTTACGCTACAATATGAAATCTGGAAAGCTATTGTGCAGATTGCCTCCTGTTTCATTTGCATAAAGTGTCCTATGCTGACTATAAACTCCTAAGGACAGAAAAAGAATCTTAACATCTATCTTCGGAACTGGCTTTTAACGGATTCTAGGGACAATGATAAAATAGTTTTGTTTATGTTTGGTATGACATAACAATAACATCAAATTTTACGAGCTTACAACGTTGAACATGGTTAAAATTGTTCATCTAAAAATAGCAATTAAGGACACAGTTGTATATAAATTCCCAATATACAATTGCTAAGGTAATACAAGTCTCTAAATGGGCTGGTAATATTACACTTAATTTTTACAATTTACTTCTCATCACAAAATTTTATTAAAGCATTCCACTTCTCCATTTTCCACACAATTAGCTAAAAATTGATAAAAAATGATGTGTCTTGGAGAAAAATAATTTCAAAATTACTACAGTAGCACATTCTTTCAAAGTTGTTAACTTTGGCCCTAAGCCAGTGATAATATCTCCATTTCTCAAGACAGCTTGTAAGAATACTTGCCTGATGAACCAAAGTCACTGTAGGCCAGGCAACTATCATTTAAAAAATCATCTCCAAGATGTGCTTCTTCTCAAAATTTCCCTAAAATGTTATAAACTGTATTTCGAGTACTACTCAAAACATTAAATTTTGCTTAGGTATAAAATTATAATGCTTTAAGGGAAAATTGAAATAAAAATGGCAACATTTTCATTCTATCACAAAGTGAAGCGTATATATTCTTCCTTGACAAGTATGTTGAGATAGCCTGTAGCTACCCCCAGCCCAAGGACAGACTTTGAGAACTTGATGGTACCTACAACCCTCTCCAGCTGTACAGTTCTGTTTTGTTTTTTTTTTTCTAAGAATACATGACACAGGAGAGCAGGGATGACAACAGTGACATTAGAAAGTAGAATCCCCCTTTGACCTACCAATACCACTGCTAAGACTTTATTCCATAGATAAAACTACTGTACAATTATTGACTACAGCACTGCTTGTAATAAATACTGCAAACAGCAAAAACGCCCATCAGCAAAGAACTGGTTAGCTAAACTCTGATCTATGATTCATCCCTACAAAGTAATACTGTGCAACCACTTAAAAGAAAATGACCACATTGATATGTGGAAACCTCCAACATAAAGTCATGAATATGAGGGGAAAACCAAGGCACAAAAACACTGTGGCTAATATAGTCCCATCTGTAGAAAAACGGGACCGGGTCGGGGGAATATACACACACACAATTTGCTTACACTGGCATAAAATTTCTCTGGAAGCATACACTTTAAAACCCTAATAATCCTGGTTGCCTTTGGGGAATGACACGGCATGACTGAGGGAGAAAGAGAATTCACAATTCTTATTCTTTTATGCTTTTGAATGTGGGGCCATATGTCACACAGAGAGTAATGGAGGTAAGATCTGAAGGAAGCCCGTGCCTCCTGTCCTTGTGCCGTGTGCGTGCTGGCCCAACTGGAAGCATGCACTAGAGGCATCCATGGCGTTTCATCTCGTCATATTTGGCTCTTAGTGGAAGCCTGCTGAGATCATCTTTGATTCTGATTCTGTTATCTAACGTCCTGGCTATTTGATCAGCGAGCCATCAATATCTTTATCCACGCCATCACTAAAAATGGTGACAAAGACTGCAATGAGAATAGAATCCTGTGTCATCTTATCAGGTAAGTCCCAAATTGCAAATTCACTGGAGTGCTGCCACCCATTCACTATTTCTTGTCTACAAAGGATACACTCAAAGATTATGTCAAATCTCTAGATACAATGAAGATACATAACAGCCGTCATAGTTCTCTGATCTAGACATTTGTCTAAAAGTAAAATTCAGGTAGTCTGATACAAAAGCCAACCCCCACCAACTTTTACTTTTAAGTAGAAGGAGTTCAGATATGTGAATAAACATTGTCAACAAGGGGCTCTACAAAACAATTATAGATATATTACGTTAGATACTGTTATGACAGAGTTAGAAGGTTATTATAAGCACCATACCTGTTTCTGCTTCTTCTCACCCATCACCTACTTTTAACCTAAACCATTCCTCACTCAATTTCATCTATTTCATATACTCTCATTGTGTGCCAATTGAACAGCGCTGTAGAGGTGATCAAGATCAACGCCTTTCAAATTCAGGGAGGAGACTATGCCCAAAGTCACAATGGTTTAGAGCACAGCTGGGTAAGAGTTCATTCCCCCTTTCTTAACATAGTGGTCACAGCACATTCATGACATTCTACCTTCAGTCAATGCTACATTCGCCCCAATAGAATATAGGTCCTCATCAGTGTGATTGCACAATGTGTAACTTATACCCGCCCCTGCATCATTTCTAACCTCCTACTAAACACCTTAACTTGCCTCAAACTGAAAGTGGAGCCTCACCCTGTTCTCTTAGGGCACTCCACCTGACAAGAATTCTAAGCCTTCTAACTCCATCTATTTTTCCACTCTTTATTCAGTAAATCAGGTCTGATTCAAGCAATTCTTTATTTAATCTCTATTATACCCTAAACATGTCCAAAGTTACACTTCTCTCACCCTTCCCCAGAGTCCTAGAGGACTACGTATCTCCTTTTCCCAGTAAATGTACCCCTGTGCTCATCCTCTTTCCCTTCTTGAACAGTCTGTATTTCTTCCTCTTTACTTGCCCCAGGTTCCTAAGCCGTTAGATACCTTCTCTTGATCAAGTTACTCTTTCAGGGGTACTGCCACATCTTACTCCCCTGTTCACTAATATCAAATAACCAACATGTAAGCAAAATGGTCAGTATAAATAGTAGCAATACCACCAAATTATCTACAAATAAATAAATTTTGTGCTACGAAAGAAATGAGGTACTAAGAAAATAATGGAGGGGTGCTATTTTGGAAAGGTGCCTAATCAGGGGAGAACTTCTCTGAAAACAAGGAGAGCACTTAAACAGGCTTGATTTTTGGGGTGCCTAGGTGGCTCAGTCGGTTAGGCGTCCAACTCTTGGTTTCAGCTCAGGTCATGATCTCACAGTTTGTGAGTTCAAGCCCGCATTGGGCTCTATATTGACAGTGCAGAGACTGGTGTGGAGCTCAATCCCAAAACCTTGAAATTACGACCTGAGCCGAAATCAAGAGTCGAGTCGGAAGGATCAACCTACTGAGCCACCCAGGTGCCCAGAGAGCATTTGGCATTTTAAGAGAAACTTTTTAAAGAGGAAATGTGGCTGCATTGTTGTGAAAATAAAGGCTGGTATAACCTGAATTTGGAAAGATAGGAATATTTGTTCACTTTCTGCCTACCAAAAAGACAAAGATACATCAGAGTAGCTGAAAAATGAAGTACATCTATCTGCATACTGTTTATAAAAGCCACACAAAATAAAACTACACCGCAAGAATGAAAATGAAAGGGAGAAAATGATATGCCGGGTAAGTCCAAATAAAAATAAAGCTGGTATAGAAATAACAATAACTGAAACAATAAAATGTTTTTAAAACGTAGGGTTCATTATTACGTTATAATAAAGGGGAACGCAACAATAAATTAAAACAATCCTGAATGTGAATATTCACAACCATATGGTATGCCACAGAACTTTCAAATATGAAAAGCAAAAAGAAAAAAAAAATTGGTAGAACAAGGAAAAACTGACAAATCTGCAATGAATAAAGATTTCAACATACTCTTCTCAGTATGTAATAAAATAAGCAAATTATTAAGAAAACCAAAAAACCAAAGCCCCGATAATGACAAAAATATATAAACTTGAGTACATATGCTGACTTTCCAGAAATAACCTATTCCCTTTCCAAGAACACATGTAAGAGGAACAAAAATGAACTAAGTGGACACAAGACAAGTCCTAAATTTCAAAGATCAGATATCATACAGACTATACCTTCTTTAATCATAGTGCAATTTAGTTAGAAATCAGTTGTTTAAAAAATAAAAAGGTTAAAATAAAATCTCTTTGGAAACTTAAACATGCATTCCCTAAATAAGTCATCGGTTACAAAGGAAATCACAAAATACTTAAAACTGTATGACAACGAAAATAATACAGGTCAACAAACAACTGCGAGAAACAGTGCTTAAGAGAGTAATTTATACCCTTATGTGCCTGTAAGAAAATCTTAAAATGAGATAAGCATTCAAATTAAGGAGTTGAAGGGCCAAGAAGCTCAATGAAAACAGAAAGATGAAAATAATAATGACAAAAACACTTATTAATAAAATGGGGGGGGGGGGGGAGAGATGATCAATAGAAAGTACTGACAAAACCAAAACTTGTTCTTTGCACAAACCACAGTAAGACAAACCACCAGGCTGGCTGACTGCTCTGGGGGAAGGAAGTGGGGAAGATGCCCGTGCAAGGGAGGAGCACAGATAATCCTGGGAACCCAAAGAAGGAAGTAACCACAGAGAGTAGGAGTGTTTTGATGATAAAAATACTATACGTAACTTTATGCCAATAAATCTGAAACACATGAAATGGATAATTTTCCATAAAAATAGAAGCTGTAAAAATTTTTTGAAAAGAATAACTAAGAAATTCACCCACTGAATTCAACACCGGCTTAGAAGGTTTTATAACACTTTCAAGGAACAATCAGTCTTCCTATTCAAATAGTTTCAACAAATGATAAATAAAATAAAACCTCCCACATCTTTCCTTTAGGCCTGTATAGCTTTGACAGTAAAATGAGATACAATTAGTTACAAGAGAAAGTCACATGTAACAATTTCACTCAAGAACAGACACAAGACTACTAAGTTAAATAATAATAAATCGAGTTGAAAAGTGATCCAGAGATCTACAATACCACCAAGTGGGGTTTATGTTGGAATAAAGGAATGGATTAACATCAGCAAATCTGTTAGTGTAATACAGCACATTAACAGAGGAAGGAGAACAATCAAAGAATCCATCTCAGCACACAGAAAAAAAGCATGTATTAAAATTCAAAAGCTCCAATAATCATTATTTACAAAATAAACTCTTAGCAAACTGGAGTCAAAAGGAACTATCTAACTTAAATAGACAAAGCAAGCATGCTGCTTAATGTTAAAACTTTAGAATACTCTATAAAAATTTGTTAAAAAGGCAAGACAAGGATATCTCCCCTTATATGCAACACTGCACTAGATGCCCAAGTCCTTGCAATAAGAGAAAGAAGTATAAAAACCAGAAAGAAAGAGGTAACAGTATCTTTGCAGACAATGCAATTCTGTCAGATTTTTTCAATGTAGACTACAGATAGATAAACAGAAGTAACAACAGAGTTAAGGTTGGTAGACCCAAGATCAACAATAGCTGGGTTCTTACATGCCATTTACAAAATATAATGGAAAAAAAAAATACCCCATTAGCAACAGCAATGAAAACCAAAAGGTACTCAGAAAATAGATGAATAAAGGATATGTCAGGCTTCTATGGAGAAATTTACAGAACATTCAGTTTGCAGAATATAAAAGACATAAACTCTTGGGTGGGTGGCTCAGTCGGTTGAGCGTCTGACTTCGGCTCAGGTCATGATCCCACAGTTTGTGGGTTCAAACCCCACGATGGGCTCTGTGCTGACAGCTCAGAGCCTGGAGCCTGCTTCGGATTCTGAGTCTTCCTCCTCTCTCTCTGTCTCTGTCTGTCTCTCTCTCAAAAATAAATAAACATTAAAAAATATATTTTTTAAGATATAAACTCTTTTAAAAGACAAATCATATACCTAGATATGCTATCAGTATCATAAAGATTACAATTCTCCCCAAACTGATCCATAAATTCAATGCAATTCCAACCAATCTGATTCTGAAAAGTATACAGATCAAGAATAGCCAACGCAATTCTGAAAACAAACAAAGCAACAGAGTTAACTTAGTAGTATCCAGATTTACTACTGAACCACAGTGATAATAACAGGGTAGTAATGACTCAAGAATAAAGACCTGTTAAATGGAACAGGGAACTCAGAAGCCCATCCTCCAAGGGCTCCCCATCTCACAAAGTGTAAAAGCCAAGAACGCAGCCCCGGTTGCCTTTATGACCAAAGTGCCCTCTGCTCCCTTCCATTCTCTCTCTCCATTCCAGTCGATACAGCTTCTTGCTGTTCCTCAAACAAGCCCATCACAATGCCTCCTCTTGGCCATTCAACATTACTGCTTCTTCTACCTGGAACTCACTTGCTCCCAGCTATCAATAGGGCTCTCTCCCTTACTTCCTACAAGTTTTGCTTAAATCCCATCTCCCTAGCAAGGCTTATCCTCGCCATATAATTTAAAGGCACAACTCCCCATAACTCTCTTGCCCCCTTTTCCCTATAGCACTCGTCACTTTCTCATATTGTCTCTGATACACCAGTCACAATGCTTAGAAGCACTGTGGATCTAAAAACAGCCTTGTAAAAACTGTAATGCTCCCGCTGCGTTACATTCTTACTACAGATAATGGGAAGGAAATGAGATACTGCAGGAGACAGAAGGGAAGGAGGAAGGAAGACAAAAAACAAAGTAAAAGAGGGATGGGAAGAAATGGGAGGAAGAAAGACAGGAGAAAAAAGAGGAGGAGAAGGGAGAGGGAGAGGAAGAAGAGAAAGAGAAGAACAGGAAGAGGAGTTTCTGGAGTCTATATGGCCACGTGTGGTGCTTAACAGGTAATTTTGTCTCAGAAGTTTGAATGAATTTTCTTTTTAAAAATCGCATTCAAGGGCACCTGGGTGGCTCAGTCAGTTAAGTGGCCAACTTTGGCTCAGGACATAATCTCACAGTTCATGGGTTCGAGCCCCGCATTGGGCTCTCTGCTATCAGAGGGGGCTCGCTTTGGATCCTCTGCCCCCCTCTCTCTGCCCCACCCCTGCTTGTTGTCTCTCTCTTTTTAAATAAATAAACTTAAAAAAAATCACATTCAGGATTATAACTACACTATTGGCAAATGTTCATGTTATGGACTTCATAGGGGGTCTGTTCTATAGCTTTAGCATTTGCCACTTGTTTTATTTTAAAAAATTAACAGGTGAGAATTTTGAATAAGAGCATAATAAATGCTAGAATAATTATTTTATGACTAATAAACAACCAGGCTTGTATTATATCTGTGTACATGATTCACAAGAATGTCATTTTAAGTGTCCTAGATAAACACTATTGATGAGATAAAGAACACTATCGCAATTTATTAAACTACTTACAAAATGTAAAATTATTCCTACTTCAAATATGTAACATGACTTAGAGAAGCTAATTAAAGCCTAAAGGCTTTTTAAACTTCCTCTCACCACCCTCCTTTTTTCTCTCCTCTTCCCTCTGTTTCTCTTCTTTATCCCTCCCTCCCTTCCTCCACCTCTCCCCATGATTCTATTTTTATTCTTTCTTTCTCTCCCCCTCTCTTCTCCCTCCTTCCCTCTCCCTCTCCACCTCTCTCCCCACCAAGTGCTTTATTGTATTTCACCTATGCTACAAGTCTATCTCCAAATATCTCACCAGATGTTTGTAACTCTTTATTCTAAGCTTCAAAGACCGAATATTTCTTTCAGATAAAACTAAGAAACAAACCACCAAAATAATCTTGTTTCAAAGTAACAAGGGCAATATCTGCAAGCAGTCAAAGCAACCAACTCCTACCTCACCTTGGAGCTTCCCTAGACATCAGAGTTTTAGGCAACGTATTTAACATTTCTCTAAACTAGGAAACATCCATCCATCCACCCACCCACCTATCTATCTATCCATGCATCCACTCATCCAGCCAGCCACCTATCCATATATATATATATATATATATATATATATCCATATATATATATATATATATATATATATATATATTATACACAGATAAATGGATATACGGATATATGTACGTAAACGGTTTTGGAGAAATCTCTTCCGCTGTTTAAATGCTGAACAGCTAAACATAACATGAACAGATTCCCTCCTGGCAGTCGGTGCAAGGAGAGCGTTCACAAGAAAATGGTCAGTGTTAGTGCTGGTAGACACTGACCCCATTAGCCACTCCTCTAGCCTCAGCCAACCAGTCTGCTTCAGGGCCGGGCGCTCCTTACTGTGCACGCCACGCTGCTCCATCCGTTGGTGTTCGTGCTCTTCTTTTGTCTAGAGTAAACTCCTCCCATCCTTCATCTAACTCCTGCTTAGCTTCTCCAAGAAATCATCTTTCAAGTCCCAGAGCAGGCTACGTGCCCCACATGCCTCTGCGTATACCTCAGTCAAAACACGTTTGTAAGTTTTACATCTAGTCCGTCTGACTAAATATTGTGAGGGCAGAAGTCGCATTTTAGCTTTCACTTTGGAACCTTCACAGGGTATCTGGCACGGGCACATGCTGCATTAGTACTTAATTGAGTTTGTGATATTTTATATCTTTCCCCCCAAATTTTTTGGCATTTTACCAGGTGACTCAGAAATAAGTTTGGAATCGTGAGCCAGAAGACAGGGAAGACAGGAGTAAAAGCTATGACACTCCAGCCAGGAATACATTCGGTGACACCTACCCATGGCCTTGAGAATTTCTGATGATCTTTCTAACTATTCTTCTGCAGGGAGCCTGCTCTGGGCATATCACTAATGGCTATAGGGTATAATATAGTGTGAATCTCTTTGGGACCCAAGGCAGTTTATACTCTCTGGATTAGAAAAGAGACGAGCACAAAATAACTAAGGACTACACATATAGGTCAACAGGATATTCTCTTCCGTAAATGCCACTGAAGAATTCTGTTCCTTTACTCCATTATGCATCCCAAGTACTATGGCCAAATCAATCCTCCTAAAATACGTTTGTAATAAAAATCAATACTACTCAATCCCATGTGATAGTCCCCCACTGCCCAGAGGAAAAAGCTAACCCCCTCTGCCCTCTGCCCAGGCTTTCCTATTCTAGTGCAACCCACTTTTTCTTTTTAAGTAGTATTTAAAACCCTACTTCCATGTACAAACTCTCAGTGACAGCCAGTTTGGAATGGCTAATGCTTTGTGCATCTCTCACATGAATTCCTGTAACTCCACATAATTTTCCACTCCTTCATTCTCCTTACATCCCATTTCTCAAAGTCCAACATCACTTCTACTTTCTCTATAGAGCCTTCTCATATCAGCTCGTTCCATACAGACCTCTTCCTGCTACCAAGAGTCCTCACCGTGCTTGGCACCCATGCCGTCAGAAGAACTTATTTAACGAAGCACACCTATCTGTCTTGTGCAAGACGCTCTGCTACATTTTGGAATATGGAAACAAGCAAGTGCAGAACCAGGCCTTGGGTATGTTATAGTTTCCTAAGCAAAGTACCTAAAAACTTTAGAAGCAGCCAAGAGAGTAACATAAAATTATTGTACTAGCCTGCATAGCAAGATCCCAAAGACATCAAAAGGCATAGCAATATGAAGATAGAGAAGTTCTGGTAGGATATCTTAGTCAAAATTTTCTACTTTAATAATATTAAACTTAAAAAAAACCCTCATCATATGATTATAACATCTTATATGGGTTTGTATCCTATGCAATCTTAGAGAATTATCAGCTTATAAAAGAATGACACGAACCCATGGGAATGAGGAGAGGTTTAGGGAAAGAAAAGTTTCCTACTATCTATAAAATATCGTGCATTCTATCTTACTATTCTAATTGGGTTAAATTCTCTATTCTCAGAGGTCCAATAAGTAAAACTAAAAACTACATTCCAATAAGAAATGTGGCTGCATTCTATCTTTCCAACATCCTCTCTCACTACATTAATTTGTATGTGCAAGGCTTCCATCGTCCCATTTGTTTCCTTCCTAGGACCTGTCATAATCTGTAGTTATTTATTTTGATGGTCCCCTCCCACCACAACGAAAGCCCTCTGTATTCCAGGAACCTAGCGCAGCCCATGACACACAGCACTTAATAGTCACTGAATGAAAGAATGCAGTTTTAGTCATAACCAATGATTAAATTACTTTTCTTTAGAAAGTTCCATCTTGAGCAGAACAAGAACAGCTGATGCACACTGAATATTTTTAAAGTGGGGGAAAGTTTCATTGTTAATAGAATGAGATCATACGTAATTTCAATGATAGAGGAAAGAGTAACTTTTTTTTAAGTTTATGAGAGAGAAAGAGAGAGAGAGACACAGAGACAGAGGGGGGGGGGGGCAGGCAGAGAGAGCGCACATACGCACATACATGAGCGGGAAAAGGGTAGAGAGAGAGGAAGAGAGAGGATCCCAAGCAGGCTCCACAACGTCAGCAAGGATCCTGAAGTGGGGCTCGAACACACAAACTGGGAGATCATGACCTGACCCGGCATCAAGAGTCAGATGACTAACCAACGGAGCCACCCAGGTGCCCCCAAAAAGGCAACTTTTAAAAGTGTTCACTCAGGAAAACACAAGGGGTTGGTGGGTGCTGCACCTCTGTAGTTGGGAAAGGACCTGCATAAATGCAAAAAAGGGAGGACTTAGAATTCCAGATCATTTTATTCTTACAATATTCTAAACCTTAAAAAAACAAAAGATTTTTTTTACTTCTTACACGGAGTTTTCAGAATGCAAGTATTACATGTGCTTTCAAAATGCATTATGAATATTAATAAACTCCTGTTCTTTTCATGGTGTAAAAGTGTTTTGATAACAGATTCACAATGCAGCACGCATTTAGATAATTCTATCTAAATGCTTTCTGTGTTATGAACTTATCTTAAAATTTTCCAAGCTGTCATTAACCAAATCTCTTGCCAGAAGTAATTTGCCTTACTCTATAGATCCTCATTTGGGAATATTTTGCTAATGTTACTTTATCATTTCCTTTCCTTAAAAATACACTGTTTACTTTGGCAGCCTTCACAAAGACTATGCTGAGATCCTTTGCTCACTAGCATGCTGCTGACCTTTGTCTTATTGGACCAGCCTTAACCTTCTTCCTTTTTAAAAGAGGGTGGCATTATAATGTTCAAATAACAAAACCATGAAATTATTTCATAACACTTTGAGATGCTTTCATTATTTCATGTATCTTCCCTTTAAATTATAAGTTAAATCTGATAAAAAGGCAATGAAAATGTCCAGGAAAGTTAATGGCACATAATTTTTTTTTTTAACTGAGAGGTAGCGCTTGTATTATAACTGTCAAATTACCATTACAATTTTATGAAATCACGCTTCTAAGAAGAATAGTTACCAAGTAAATTATTACAATACAAAACTGCCTTGGTGAACAACTCTCCCTCATATATAAAAACATATACCTACGAGTATATTTATCAATATGCGCGCACGCACGCACGCACACACACGAAATTAAATTAGCAAGCTCTAGGACTTCTCCTTTCTACCCTTCTATCCTCAAAGCTCAGTTGTTCACTGTTAGTACGTTTGGCACTGGTGCATGAATTCGTGCTGGTCAGAAGGGTGCCATTCCTGGCACTCTAGTGGTAACAACCCAGCAGCACTTCTTACATTAATGCAAAACAGAGCCCTGCTGGCCTAAAGGACTTAGTGTTTCTCCCTGGGTGCCTCACTTGCTGGAAGCAAGTGACAGTGCAGAGGCTAAGATTCCCTGTATATCCCTGATCCAAAGGCTGGAAAGCTTGAGGGTTCCCATCCTGATGATACAAACTATATAAGATAATTTTCACGATGCCAAAATAGACATATGAGCTGCTCTAGTCAGTGAAGAGAGCTTAAAAAAATCAGAAGCCGACATACACAAAATTTGAGGAGGCTTATGAAAGTCATCTTATTAAAATCTCTCTTGAGGTTACTAAACTAGGCCAGATTATCTAGTCACAGTCTCTGGACAGCCCTTTGAAGATTCAATGGAATGTGCCTGGCAGAGAATACAGATTAAAGTAACATTTATATTAGGTAACTCATAACCACCAAAGTACTTCTGCTCACTTTAGGACATGGTTGGATTCTTTTTTTTTTAAGTATTAAAAAAAAACCCTTTATCGACTTTTTTGGTTACTTTTAAAAGATAGTAACAAAGTATGTGTGGGGGGGGGGGTAGAGCAATGAGGGGGGTAATGGAAAGCCACATAAATTTTCTACCATTTTCTCGTTAAATACTGTGAAGGCATTATATATTGCTAAGAATGATAAAGGACCAACTGACACTAACATAGCTAAGGCTTTCTTTTTTTGTTAGGATTTATTTTTAAGTAATCTCCACACGCAACGTGGGGCTCAAACTCACAACCCTGAGATCAAGAGTTGCACGCTCTACTGACTGAGCCAGCCAGGCGCCCTGCTAGGGCTTTCTGTATCTTTTTGCCTGTGTGCCTGAGAGTATTCTCTAGCCTTTCTTTCCTGTTCCTTATTGCTAAACTGAAATGCTAAAATGAAATCCTCCCAAACTACAAAATACTCTTGTATAGTGTATCTTAAAATCATGGGTGTTTACTGACCAATATGACAGATTCTAACACCTGAGGAGGAGGAGCCTAAGTGGCGGTCATGGTGGAGTGACTGCCAGCTTAAAAGACACATACAGACAGATCCCCACACCCAGCTCACACTGGGAGAAAATGTAAAGCCAACAGGAATTCCAGAATGTTGCCATTCACCAGAAGAACAACAGCAGGCAGGGCCGCACCTACATGGCCAAACAATGCCACCCCCACCCAAAAATCTGTTAAAAAATACTGGTGCTAGGTATGTAGGCTTTTTGCTTTCATAGAGCATTATTTCTCCATATTCCACTAATGTACTTCCTATCGTGTATGAGTATCAACCTTTATTATTTTTTTCCTGTCTCGTTATACTCATTACATGTAAAATACCTGAAATACTTCTAGAACAAGAAGAGGTAGGAAAAAGAGGGAAGGATGCATATGGAGATTCCCTTTTCCTTTCATACCCCAAGTCTAATTAAGGAACAATGTTATATTACAGTATGTATTTAATGAGAGCTCATATATAAATTAAACAGTACAACATGATAGAATTATTCTGTGTCCGTCCCTATTCACAGTAATGGTCCCAGTTACATGTTTAAAAGACAATGTCTACAATAAACAAAATGGGGAAAAAACTACCTTTTTATATCACACTATTTCAGACCTAGTAGCTGATACTCAGCTCAGTGTGGCTTGGCAAGTTCTTTAAAGGCTTTCCAACACTTGGCATCAGCCTGCCAGAGAGGAGGGCCCTCTATAGTCAGCACTGTTGCAAAATGTCTCACTCACCAGTACTCAAAGGGAGGCACAGTCTTCCCAGCAGAGGGAAAATAAAATTGGAGCGGACACTTACTTGGTAGAATGCTGTTATCAGTGAGTATTTATCTTCCATACTCTTCCCATACCACAGGCCTCCTCCAGAGAGCTAGGTTTTTCTTTTCTTTAACCAAAACACAGGGCAGCCTTCAATCATCAGCAGTGCTTGTGATCCCAACCCCCTCACCCCTGACATAAGAACAAGAAATCTGATGGCTAAAGCCAACAAAAAAATAAACTTAAGATGCTTCTACACGTTTTTTATAGTCTATTTAAAATTATGACGTCAAAGATAGCTACATATTTTGCAATATGAATTAACTTTGATTCTTAACAATCAAAAGCAATTTCTCCTGGGGCGCCTGGGTGGCTCAGACGGTTAAAGTGTCCGGCTTCGGCCCAGGTCACGATCTCACTACTGGTGAGTTCGAGACCTGAATCGGGCTCTGCCCTGACAGTGCTCACGCACGCTCTCTCTCAAAATAAATAAATAAAATTTAAATAATAATAATAATAAATAAAAGTAATTTCTCCTAATCAGGTAAAACTCGTATGACAGGACATAAAAGAAAGAGGAGGTGCTGGAACTCACACAGTCATCAGGTGCTGTAAACCTGAAAGATACTATTTATTCAATATAAGAATGGCATTAGCACCTCACTAAAGGGACAAGGAACACAGAAAACATCACCTGAAGATGTAGCCCCTAAAAGTACAGCCCAGAGATACCCAATAAATACCCAGTCTTCAAACTATTCTAATGTGCATAGTAGTTATGTAAACACTTAATGATAATCACATACAATCAGCATCTGGTCACTGCCAAAAAATATGATTTTAAAATTGTGAATGTTCACTTTTTTTTTTTTTTAATTTTTTTTAATGTTCATTTTTGAGAGAGAGACAGAGACAGAGTGTGAGTGGGAGACACAGAATCTGAAGCAGGCTCCAGACTCCAAGCTGTCAGCCCAGAGCTCCACGTGGGGTTTGAACCCACGGACCGGACCGTGAGATCATGACCTGAGAACTGAAGTCGGACATTTAACCGACTGAACCACACAGGCGCCCCTCACCTTTTCTTTTTTTTTCTTTTCCCTTTTTTTTTTTTTTTTTTTGAGTTCTGTCCCTTTTTCCATGTCTAGACCCTCTCAGACTCAGAGCTAGGTGCTCTCACTCATCTTGGCTTTAAGTACTGTCTCCATGTGCACGTCCAGGGGAGCTCTCTCTGAGAGTGCCAATCTGTAAAAGACTTAGACATAAAAAGATTATGACAGAGAATCTCCTTTCATTATCAAGAACCAGTAGCTGAGGCAAATTTCAGTTCATTTGGTCATTCAAGGAGTACGTGTGTGCTGCCCTAAATGCCAGGCGTACCCTACAGAAGGCCCCAAGAATCCCGGTTCTCAAAGACTGTACGTTATTGTTGGGACGATCCGGACAGTTTTAAAGTTTTATAAAGATAATTTGGGGGGGGGGGTAAAAGGTCTAAGAAGAAAACAAAACAAGGTGATGTGCCTGAGAGTGGCAGGGGAGGGGACCCGGGGGGAAGATAGGATACATTATACACGAGGCAGTGGTGGGAGGGGAAGACTTCTTCCAGGAAGAAGAAAGGAAGTTGAGCCCCAGTGAGACCTAAGGGGAGGAGGTTTAGGCAGAGGGCATACACAAAAGGATATAGGAAAAAGTTTAACGTGTTTGAAAACAGAACAGCCACTGTGTTTGAAGCTTATAAATGGGAAGGAGACAGGTACAAAATGCGGTCAAAGAGGTGAGCAGGGGCTAGAACATGTAAACCTTTCGACAATGGCACAGGGCTTGAATTCGATTCCAAATACCTACGGGATTTTAAGCAAAGGAACTCCTATGTCTAATTTGTATTTTGAAAAGATCGCTTTACTTATTCTCTGGATACTGTGTTATGGAGGAGTTAAGTAAGAGTAGATGCAGGGAAAACAGCTAGAAGGCTCTTCTGTCAGTCCAAATGAGAGAACAGCATGGCTCAGGTTGGCAGCAGTGGAGGCACCACGAAAAAGGTCAGGCACAATAGTGAGAAAAGGGCTAAGGGCAGAAACCTCACTTGGGAGACGTGCACACGGAGAAGGTACTTAAAGCCAAGATGAGTGAGAGCACCTAGCTCTGAGCCTGACAGAGTCCAGACGTGGGAAAAAGGACAGAACTCAACTTCTGCTTTGACATTCTCGGGTTCTTGGGTGGGGGGACCAATATGCAAAAGGTTTAGAGACAGAAAGATTCTGCAGGGGATTGATCTCCTTTCGCCGTCAAGCATCAGCACTAGTAGCTCAGGCAACTTTCACATGCTACCATGTTTTCAGTATAGGAAGCAGATCTTTTAATGATACTTCTCCTAACAACAGGCAAAGAGAGAAAATTAATTTTTGTTTATTTTAGTGATAAAAGCTACATACACCTGCCTACCTACACACACACACACACACACTCTCTCTCTCTCTCTCTTCCATTGGGAATTTAATAAATTTAACTTAATCAAACTAACCTATTCATATTTTCTCCTCTCAAAACTATTTTTTAAAAAGAATTCACCGAGTTTAACAAAATTTGCTGAAAACAAATAATGAAGTTATAAAATACTATTTGAACCAAATTATCATCTGAATAAATACCAGTTTTTCTAATTTGTAATCACACCTACAAATCTGATTAGTATCACAATTTGAAGTAACAATAAAAGAAGCAATCACACAATCTATTTTACATTCAGAGATTTCCACTTAAAATAATTTTCCTGTTTTATAATGCTCACAAAGGTGGGGAAGAGATATGTCAGTCATTGGTTTTCCCTTGATCAGGCTGGGTCATTTACTCAAGAGCAAGAGACTCCTTTAGGTGTTACTACTTTTTCTCCAAATGGCTCTGACAGAGTCTTACTTACTAATTTTAAACATACATCAGATCTGGAAACTACCCAAACTCCCATCAATAGTAGAATGGCTAATTAAATCGAGATACATTCACACAATGGAATCCCACACAGCAATCAGAATAAATGACATACAACTACACACAACAACTTCAATGACCATCACAAACAATGCTGAAGAGAAGACGAACCAAAGCATATGTATGATTTTATTTACGTGAAATATAAAAATACATTAAACTAAACTAAGCTGTTAGAATAGGGCTCGTGCTTGGGACGTGAAAAGAGAATGAGGGAGGTCTTGGGGTGCTGGTGACATTCTATTTCTTGACCTGAGTGCAGGTTACATAAATGTGCTCAATTTGGAAATACGTATTTATAAACACTACGATAAATGTACATTTGTATTATATATTTCAAGAAAGTTACACATATACAATAAAAAAAAGCAAAATGCTAACATTTTGAAACATAAAGAATTTTAGGTTAAATCAGAGCTGTAAAAGCGTGAGTATTTATCTATCTGTGACAAACAGAATAAAGGTTTCCCAAAGATGCTCCTGTCCTCACCCCCAAAATCTGTGAATAGGTTATGCTACACAGAAGGGAGAAAGTATTAAGGTTGCGATGGATTAACGTTGCTCATCAACTGACCTTAAAATAGAGAGATTATTTTGGATTAGCCAGTGGGCCCAATATAATTACAATGTCTTTAAATGTGTAACAGAAGAGTCAGTGTCAAGAGCTACAGGATGTGACAAAGACTCAAAAAGTCATTGCTGGCTTTGAAAATAGAAGAGGGACACAAGTTAAGGGGAAGCTGGAAAAGAAAGAGATTCTCCCCCTAAAGTCCTAGAAAGGAGTGCAAGCCTGCCAACATCTTGATTTTAGCCTGGTGAGGCCCGTTCCACACTTCTGATGTCCAGAACTAAAAAGATAATAAATGTGTAAGATGACAAATCATCATCACCTTTGTAGTGATTTGTTTTAGCAGCAATAAGAAACTAATACATTATCCTCTTCCCTTTATTTTTTTTCAGAATATCACATAGCTTATACACAAAATAAACATTTTATTCTATTTTTTTTTTAATTTTTTTTAACGTTTATTTATTTTTGAGACAGAGAGACAGAGCATGAACGGGGGAGGGTCAGAGAGAGGGAGACGCAGAATCTGAAACAGGCTTCAGGCTCTGAGCTGTCAGCACAGAGCCCGACACGGGGCTCGAACTCACAGACGGCAAGATCGTGACCTGAGCCAAAGTCGGCCGCTTATCCGACTGAGCCACCCAGGCGCCCCCAATTTTATGTATTTTAAACAATACATACATTTTAGAGAAAAACAGATAATAGAAAAATATGGTATAACACTAACGGTAGCCTGTTTGTACATGCTAATATAAGGTTCCATCTCCCCCACATTTTGGAGGTTATCTTTACGTCCTCCAATAATCAAAGCATACATTCATTACTTCTTATATCTATTTATGCAATACATTTTTTCCATTCCTATCAACACTCAAGTTAGTTCCCAAATCCTTTTACTCATGGAATCAAGACAATTATTTTCACAAAACCAATTTCTCAATTTACCTGAAAATAATGTCTGATGAATTTTGACTTTATCCTTTACCTCCTAAATTTAGTAAACTAACATTAATAAATGAATTTTTTTAAAGGGGAAGAAAGAGATCATTCTTTCCTAATTCAATAATATTTAAAAGCAAAACAATGAGGAAAAAATCAATTTGGAGTCATCAGCAAAATGCGATAGGACTTCTAGCTTATAATTTATCCTCATGAAAACCAGGCCATTTCAAAGTTAAGAGTCAAATGGTATTCTTCAAAGAAGCTAGACTGGAATTTCTAAAATCAAATTTCTAAGGAAGCCTGTTGTAAATGACCAATTGCACATACTTAACTATCAACATAATAACATATCTGAATAAACATTTTAGTGTAACTCATTTCAAGATAGCCCTACTTTTTTTTCCCCTCCTAATGAAAGCGGCTTTAAGCAGCTAGGTATAAGATCACACCCACAGGGAAGCAGCAACAAAGGAGACAAAGAATATGATATCATATGACCTGTTATTATTATTGAATTTTAATCAACTACTTAAATGAAGGAACATCCAGCCTCCAACAGAGGCAAATGCAGATGGAGGTAAAATTCAACAATAGCTTACGTAAGTTTAGGACTGCCCAAAGAACAACTAGAGTGGGTTTTAGCTGGTAATAGGAGGCATCTAAATGTGACCGGCAAAAAGAACTAAGGTAGTCGTAAGATCCAAGAACAGAACTAGATGTTGGCTATCCAGAACATTAGTGTTGAGAGATGGATGGTATTTAGAATCCCCATGAGAGGCTGCTTTTTAACTCAGACAAGTACAAAAGTACAGATGTTCTAAGGGGACGTTGTTACTAATGGGCATTCGTCCTGGACATCAGACAGGTTGGGGCAGAAAACGTTAAAAGTCACCGGCTAAGAACAAAGAAGTGAATGATAAGACTCTGCTCCAGATCTCTGCTAGCCAAGAGCGTTCACTTTATTTCTGGATGTCACAGTTAAGAAGGGTCATAATCACACTGGAACACACTCAAGAATCACAAAAAAAACTTACAACCAGAACAACATGACAATAAGTGAAGGAAGTAGAGATATTTAACTAAGAAATGAGACAACTCAGGGAAGAGACATAAATAATCTTTCCTACACAAGCGATTCTCAAGCATGCCATGCCATGAAACCTGTTTTGCTCAGCATGGTGTTTTATAATCACTGCTGGGATAGTACATGCTATCCTCAATTGTGGCAAACATCAATCTTACACAATGATCAAAGTGTGGCCACACACCGGCCAATACTTCATGGCACAGAGAGAACTCAAGCGTACTGGCCAAGCACCACGTACAGACGCTACCAAAAAATATACTTCAATTCAGTATAGACTCTCTAACTGGGCTGCTGAGAGAAAATATGAGCGGACAAGAAAGGTAATGTACTTGCTATCTCTGAAGGGCGGTGGAAGAGACTCGGGCATACTGAAAGGTGAGGGGGAGCAGGATGATCTGTACTAGCACCTTCAATCCTGAGATTCTAATGATTCCATATCTCAATTTCCAAATAAGCTGTACCTGTTTACATTTTTTTTTAATATATGAAATTTATTGTCCAATTGGTTTCCATACAACACCCAGTGCTCATCCCAAAAGATGCCCTCTTCAATACCCATCACCCACCCCCCCCCCTCCCTGCCACCCCCCATCAGCTTTCAAGTTTGTTCTCAGTTTTTAAGAGTCTCTTATGCTTTGGCTCTCTCCCACTCTAACCTCTTTTTTTTTTTTCCCTTCCCCTCCCCCATGAGTTTCTGTTAAGTTTCTCAGGATCCACATAAGAGTGAAAACATGGTATCTGTCTTTCTCTGTATGGCTTATTTCACTTAGCATAACACTCTCCAGTTCCATCCATGTTGCTACAAAGGGCCGTATTTCATTCTTTCTCATTGCCACGTAGTACTCCTTTAAGCTGTACCTATTTTAAAAAAATCCCACATGGACTGATTACTCAGAAGCAGACGCAATACTGAAAGGCAAAAGCACATCAAAATGTAAGGGGAAGATGTACTGAGACAAGGTAAAGAGAAGTATCTTGAAGACACTATTCCGAAACTTTAATGTATATTGTTGGTAAAGCCACAAATGCATGAGTTATTAAATCAGTCCCCCGAACCAAACTTTTCTGCTCTCCCTTTATTACCAGCCTTACTATTTGAAAGCAGAACTTACATGAATACCTATTTATAAAAGCGGCAATATAACAGAGGTGAATAAACACAAATTTATTCCCCCTGGAAAGGAAACATGAGGCTGATAGCCTTCAAGAGCAGCATCCTATCAGCCTCAAGTATCAGCCTGTGAGTTGGAATGAAAAAAAAAAAAAAAAATCAATATTGTTTGAATAGCAAGAGTTATAAAACGAAGAAAATTTTCCCTGGGTATGATGCCATTACACTGTTTACTCTCAAGGGCTGAAGTCTCAATTCAATTCTTCCGAGGATAAAGGGCCGCATTCATCCACTGTTAGCTGATGTTCATCTTGAACAATATACTCACACACAACGTAAACTTTCAAATTTCTTATTCAGTAACACTTAACTTCTGTGCCTGGGGTCATCACTGGTAAGAGTTCCTACAGATATTCTTTCTCCGGTTTCCTTTGTCAGCTACCCTGGAAGAACTACCATCTCAGAACTCAGCAGATAGTTCTATCCCTCTACCCATTTAATCATTATAGGCTGAATCCCCTCTGCATCAATTAAGCACACAATGGAGTGCAGTACATAAAAACCACAATAAGCAATACAGAAAAAAGGATTAAAGCCATGAAAAATGTATTAATTTATTCTACGCAATGCACTTGTAATTCTTCCACTTTCAGTCAAGATCACAGTACAGTTTAATAGTCTGGTTCAGGGACCAATTAATCCTTTTATATTTAAATCAATCACTGACTCCTCTCCGAATAATTTAGCTTCTACATGCTGCCTCCCATTTGATGTCTTTAGGGAAAGAGTACAGTTAACACTGTGTGGCACATTCATCATGTTTGGTAATAGAAAAAGAATTGCAGTATCAGAGAAATCTCATATGGAAAGGAGAACATGCTCTAAAACATGTTAGCATAATCACTGTATGTGCCATCTTTTTCTTAATTAAAACAGGCAAGTTAAACCTGGGGCCGAGAGTACACCCTTCATCCAGCCTTTCACAGCATGTGTGCATGCATGTAAGTACTTATTTGGGAATGTGTAAAATATACATCCAAGAATAAAGCCTTTCGATACAACCCCTCCAGCTCTACCAGTGTCAGATCCCCTCTCTCATCCCAACCAACAGCAGGATGACCTCACGATGCTCAAACAGTGGGAATAGGGAGGAAAGTAACAGAAAAGCGAAGGTTTTACTCCAACTGGCATGTGTCTGGCACCTTGCCACAAAGCTGTGTCCTTTTCTTTGCGTAACTGTAAAGCCTAATGAATAGGGTTAATTCAACGCAACAGTCAGGTGTCGTCTACGGAGAGCAGATGTCTGTGTTTCAGGAATATTTGAACAAAGAGGTCAAGAGAGTGTGGAGAGTTCACACGACTGAGAACGACAAGACTGTGCTAAAACGATTCCCTACGTCAGCCCACACTGAAAGAAGAAGGTCCCCCTCTTCTTCCCAGGATCTTACCACAACAAGTCACCGTTGTATTCTAATGGCCACCTCATGGATTACAAATGCACAATTTAGCTTCGGAAATTTCAAAGCAAACATAAGCACTTTTCAAATGACTACAAGTTAAGTGTTTTTAAAAACTCTTAACTGGCTAACTTTGCATGTAGATGTAGCACTAAAAAAAGTGGAGTCTGTATCTTGGCAAAACTCAAATGCACTGCTGACTCAGGAGCTCTGCCAGTTCAAACAATTCCAAAGGGAGGAAAGCACACAGTGAATGTTAACTCTGTGTTCGCTTCATACCGACTAGACTAGACGTATCAAATGGTAAAAGGCTAATATCAGCTCTGTCATATTACTGGAAAGTAATCCACTATAGGCAGTAAGCCAAACTCATAAGTGCGCACAACATCTAAAAACTGAAATTTGGGGCGCCTGGGTGGCTCAGTGAGTTAAGCGTCCAACTCATGATTTCAGCTCAGGTCATGATCTTACTGTTTGTGAGTTCAAGCCCCACATTGGGCTCTGCGCTGACAGCACTGACAGTATTGAGCCTGCTTGGGATTCATATTCATTCTCAATCTCTCTCTCTCTCTCTCTCTCTCTCTCTCTCTCTCTCTCTCTCTCCCTCCCTCCCTCCCTCCCTCCCTCTTAATAAATAAACAAACTTTTTTAAAAAAAGAAGAAATTTAAAAGGCTGATTACATTCACTGTCACGCTGAAGGAATATTTCTCTGGGTGTTGGAATTGTGACAACCTTCGAGAGTCTGATTGACTGACAACCATGATCTACAAATAATCATTGGGTCAAAAAATATCGAGAGTTATTTCTTAATCCCCAGAACAGTCACATCAGAGAAACACTGAGAAAGAATATAAGTCTTTTGTCTGTTTTTGTGTCTCAGAATAGAACACCGCTAATCAAGATCAAACAAGTAAACCACACTCATCACCAAAAACACCTTGTCCAGAAAATAAGTCACACCAGTAAAAAGCTACCATCAACAGGATGTGTTTGCCTTGTGTTGATTTCACAGTGGTTGGGGCCAAGTTTGTGTGGATTCATTCATTCTGCCCTATCTCATTTCCCCTTGCTAAGCAAGAATTAAAGTGTCACACACAGGCACAGAGCTGTTAAGAAACCCTGCAGATCACTCAAAACTACAATACACACAAATAAATCCCAGCAGTTAAATGCGGGGGCGGGGGGAGGGGGGCGGAATTTCCCTGTATGTGTTTGGATAAAATGTTCTCCGATATTTCAGTGACTTTACCTTTCAGATGGTGAATCCCAAGAGGGAAAATGCTACATGCTCTTTCTGGATTCAGTTTAGTATAGTATAGTGTTCAAAACAAGATCATAAAAAGCCTGACACAGTCCTTTTGAACACTAGTATAATCTTTCCCTTCCTTCTCTCCTCTGCTTTTAATCTAGCTTTTCCAGTTCTGGACCCAGGTAGCACTGATTCTGCCTGGCTAAGACAACAAATGAAAGGCTCACCACATCCCCAAAGTGCTCTGCTCTTAGGCTCAGTGCTCATCTGAGTTGCTCTGGAACATTCCTTCCCATCGTCCTGCAGCAGACACTGTGCTCAACTTCTGAACGAGGAACTCAGGTGCTTCTTAAGAACTGACGGGCAAGTTCGTTCTTCCTTTATTAGGCTATGTGGGTTTGTAACTAACCTGCTCTTGTATCTACGGACAGTCAGTATTGAAACTATGGTATGACACAACATGCATCACAGCTCATTTGATAAAGTTCTGTATGAAAGAGAAATATTCTTCTATAAATCTCACATTCAGCAAAATTTACTCAACATTAGGCAAGAGATTTTTGAAATAAATAACCCACTAAGGATTGATTTTCAACAGAATCCAATTTAGAGTTGCTACTGTGTTAGCAGCCATCGTTAAACAAGTTATAAGTAAAAAAAGAAAAGAAGAATATTAATGCAACAAAAAGGTCAAAAAAGTTTTAAACTACCTTTTCAAATTACCAATAACAAGACATATTTTAAACACATACTAAGTAATTAATAAAAATTAGGCAGGGGTGCCGGGGTGGCTCAGTCGGTTAAGCGCCTGACTCTTGATTTTGGCTCAGGTCCTGATCTCACAAGAGTTCAAGCCTCGCATCGGGCTCTGCGCTAACCATGTGGAGCCTGCTTGGAATTCTCTCTCTCTCTCTCTCTCTGCGCCTCTCCCCCACGTGTGCTCTCCTTGTCTCTCTCAAAATAAACTTTTTTAAAAATTAAAAAAAATAATAAAAATTAGGCAAATAAATGGTGAAATTTCTAACATAATATAGAAAACCTATTCTGGAAAAAGACTAATGCTTAGAAAATGAAAAACAGGTTTATATAGCATCTTATATGTAAAGCCAATATTAAAATTCAGTTTTATTATTCTCTATATGTTCTTTAGCATACTACATCTAAATCAAAATCTAACAGGCTAGTTTATATTCACTCACACAAAGGAAAGAATTCTTGATTATCCTCTTATTCAAAAGCCGAATCTGTTCGTTTTAAATAATCATTGTAAAAAAAAACAAAAGCAAACACAAACATGCTGAGTATCAACACGAAAGGCACTGGAATGCCTCTTTACTGACCAAGTTGAAAGAAAAAAAATCACACATACACACACAAAATAGTTAACACTGTGATGCAAAAATCCAAAGCCAAATGGACATAAATAAAGCTATCTTTCCAAATAATAGCTGGAATAGCCATTTAAAAGAAATTTTGGATAATTAATAACTTTATCTTATGTTGTTATTTTGTTAAGTGGAATGAAACACAACTCCAATAGTACTTTGTGTGTGTGTGTATATTATGTATATTATGTATATATATGCACATATATATATTTGAACATTTTAGCAATTAATACATAGGTAGAAAAGCATGAAAATATAAATAAACAGATCAATTCATGAAGGGAATTTTAATAGCAGAAGATTTCAATATAGTGTTTTTCATTTCCCCCTTTGTACAATTACTTTTTATAAAGAAAAAGATAATGCCTTTCTTTACTCAATACCCAATTAGGACATTTATTCAAATTAAGCACCTGAGGAGGACATAAAAAATTAGAGACAAAAATATCAAGTTAGCTGTTTATAGATTTATACAAGAATGTTATTGACAGCAAGAAAATACTATTGCTTTCATTTTGTTTTACTCCCGCTCACACTCCCTCTTGCTCTCTTATAAACAAACAAACAAACGTTAAAAAGAAAAAGAATCTTTCCTACAGCGTTTACTGAATGTGTTTTATTCAGGTTAGTGTTTATTTGGTCTTATGAAAAACTTCCAGTTAGATGTATATTACTTAATTTTTCCATTTAAAAACCCATATTCTGGGTTTTTACTGTCTGAACAATCTGGGAACATAAACTGAGAAGACAACAAGTAAATCCATGACTATCACTGGTCACAAAGGGGAATGAAACAGGTGCTAGTCCCCAATCTGGAAACTGAGACTGGAACATGGTGGCAAATCCTCAGAAGCATCTGTACGTCCCAGTGGGGTAAACCAGGGGTGGGAACTTGCAGAAAGAGTGAGTTCTAATCTCTCCAGAGTCAGCACCTATTACAACTTGTAACTTTTACATCTGATCTTGTCAGGAACTAGTGTTGGGATGAGGTGTGTGTGTGTGGAGGGACAGGGTAATGAGATATAAGGAAAGAAGCACAAAAATATTAAAAGGCTTGGTGCAATATCTCAGAGTTTAGTGATAAAAATCTAGAACAGGACAGTGAAAATGGAAAGGAAATCCATTTTACAGGTAGACAAAACAAGAAGTGCACCTTGTAATACCATGTGGGAACATTCTTCAATTGGTAATGTTTAAGAGATAAACAAATCTATATATCAGAATAAAGTTTTATATTTTTAACACCCAGAAAAGCACAGAAAAAGGAGCTAAGTTATCCATATCTTGCAGTCTTTCCTAATGTCTTCTACCTGGGAGGTAGGGCAGTGCATTAAGTTAGACAGTCATTGCTACCATTGATTTCTATTTTTCAAATCAGTGTCTCTTAATAGTTTTTTAAAACTTAGGAGACACAATGATATTCTAATATTCTTGCATTGTTTCTACTTACACCTTGTTCCCAAGGAAACAGCTAACAACTCAATATCAGATCCTGCATAATCACTGGCTACAAAGGAAGTAGGCTACAATGAGACATTTGCTCCCTAGCAAAATGAAAGTGACCCACTTGTTTCTGCCTTAATATCAAACAAAAGTCTCTGCTTTTCATATACAGACCAGCACTTTCCATTAGACATATGCTAACAAAAACAGGTTATACTACTTAACATGTTTTCCCCTAAAGAATGTTACTATTTTCAGTGACATTCTATCCTAGATTAAAACAAAGACACAACTAAAACCACCTTTATTTTTAGGCACTTAGCGACTGCCTGTTTTGGAAGAGGCTCAGCTCTGAAGTCATTCCTGTTAAAGCACAAGTGAAGATAATTGCTCGTAAACCATCATGGAAGAACATATTTCCAATAACCAAAAGGCTTGAAATTAAAATGAATTCAATTTAAAAATTTACATTGTATATTACAAAAAAAAAAAAGTAAGAACAAATCTCCTAGAATATACTACATAATTTCTGTAACATTAACTACAAATCACTTATCTTTTTAAATCAGTCTTTTTTCTAAAGAAAACACTTAGGGGCGCCTGGGTGGCTCAGTCTGTTAAGTGTAGACTCTTTTTTATTTTTTAATTTATTTTTTATTTTTTCTCTTTTCAAAGTTTAATTAATAATTTTGGGAGAGAAAGAGCACATACGGAAGAGGGGTAGAGAGAGAGGGAAAGGGAGAATCCCAAGCAGGCTCCATGCTGTCAGTGCAGAGCCTGAAGCGGGGGCTCGATCTCATGAACTGTGAGATGATGACCTGAGCTGAAATCAAGAATTGGATGCATAACTGACTGAGCCACCCTCATGTCCCAAGCAAGGACTACTGATTTTGGCTCAGGTCACGATCTCACAGTTCATGAGTTAAAGCCCCACACTGGGCTCCATGCTGACACTGTGGAGCCTGCTTGGGATTCTTTCTTTCTCTCTCCCTCTCTTTCTGCCCTGCCCCTACTCTTACCCTCCTACATGTGTGCACACTCTCTCAAAAATAAATAAACTTAAAAAAAAAAAAAAAAGGCATTTGAAGTGCTGGCATAGCAAAAGAAACAGTGATACATGAATCATTTGCAGAGTTAGAAAAAAGTAAGTGAAATATGGAGAGTTTGCTGCCATAATCACTGTCAAATAAATGCTTTCTGTTAAAAAGATTTACAAATATTCAAAGCAGGCCGTTATAACTACATAGAAGTACTGGATCTAAAAATATAACATGCATGGACACTTTGCCCCAAATATTCAAATGATAAAGGAAAGGTTAGCCAACTGAAAACCTAGCCTCATTTATGACTATATTTTACAAACTAAAATAAACATTAAGAAAATACCTGGGATGAGGAAACAATCAGCAAAACTGAAAGGCAACCGACAGAATGAGAGAAGATATTTGCAAACACCACATCAGATAAAGGGTTAGTATCCAAAATCTATAAAGAACTTTTCAAACTCAACCTCCCAAAACCAAATAATCCAGTGAAGAAATGGGCAAAAGACATGAATAGACACTTCTCTAAAGAAGACATCCAGATGGCCAACCGACACATGAAAAAATGCTCCACATCACTCATCATCAGAAAATACAAATCAAAACCCACCATGAGATACCACCTCACACCTGTCAGAATGGCTAACATTAACAACTCAGGCAACAACAGATGTTGGCGAGGATGCAGAGAAAGAGGATCTCTTTTGCTTTGCTGGCGGGAACGCAAGCTGGTGCCGCCACTCTGGAAAACAGTATGGAGGTAGAACTAGCCTACGACCCAGCAATTGCACTACTAGGCATTTATCCACAGGATACAGGTGTGCTGTTTCGAAGGGACACGTGCACCCCGATGTTTACAGCAGCACTTTCAATAACAGCCAACGTATGGAAAGAGCCCAAATGTACATCGATGGATGAATGGATAAAGAAGATGTGGTATCTATATACAACGGAGTATTACTCGGCAATCAAAAAGAATGAAATCTTGACATTTGCAACTATGGGGATGGAACTGGAGGGGATTATGCTAAGTGAAATTAGTCAGAGAAAGACAAAAATCATGACTTCACTTATATGAGGACTTTAAGACACAAAACAGATGAACATAAGGGAAAAGAAACAAAAATCATATAAAAACAGGGAGGGGGACAAAACAGAAGAGACTCATAAATATGGAGAACAAACTGAGGGTTGCTGGAGGGGTTGTGGGAGGGGGGATGGGCTAAGTGGGTAAGGGGTGCTAAGGAATCTGCTCCTGAAATCATTGTTGCACTATATGCTAACTAATTTGGATGTAAATTTTTAAAAATAAAAAATAAAGTTAAATAAAAAAGAAAGAAGAGACATGGACACATGTAAACTGAGTTGCAAGGTGAAGATCCATTTCTTTGCATGCAGTCAAGAAAAATTTTAAAGTTGTTTGAAAGATGAGGTATTGCAGTAAACCCCGATTTAACATTCTGATAACATGAAAATGTTTCATGATGTTGGCCTTCCAAAATGTGGTTAAAGTCCCAAACCATAATTCACAACTACATTCTTCCAGGTATAACTTCATGGACTTTAAAATTTCCACTCTGAGAGTTCAATTAGCTCCCACGTGACACAAGATAGAGTGTATGGCTTTCCCAGTGTTGGTACCTTAAGAGGCCAGGGCAGTATATACATTTGGAAAATCACGGAGAATGTACAATAAATCTGACAACTGAAATGATAACTTCACCAAAACTGTTTTAGGCAAGTCTGCAGACTATAAAATTTCTCTGTACACATGCAATAGGCAAAATCGATACTAAAACTCTCTATAAGATAAACCCATCTACAGAATGGGAAATAAAGAAGGAACACTACTGAGACGTTCTAATAACTAGTGACAGGAAGCAAAGCCCGGCTAATGCAAAAGCAGTAAAATGAACTAAAGCTGTCTCTCTATGAATTAAACGCACACACCACTTAGAAGAAAATAGTGTTTCTTTTTTTTACTAAATAGTTATGCAAACTCCATTTATAGATAATCCGGATTCACTCGTTCAAGTTCATAGTTCAAGAAACATAAATTCTTCAAACTTAATAGAAATGCTCGTTTTTCAGATATCTAACAATATACTTCGAAAATGTACATTGTACAAACCGTACGCGTGAAGTACACGCAAAAATATGTAAATTAGGAAGCCAATGTTTTATGAAGTCAAATCCTAAGGAAAAGGGTTGTCTGTAGATTCTACATCATGAGCAATTCCAACAGAATGAAAATATAAAAGAATATTACATAACATCTCAACATCTAGAAACAGAAGACACATCCCTCAAAAAATGGAAAATAGAACTACCAGGGAATGTATCCAAAGAACATGAAAATGCTAATTCAAAAAGATATATCCACCCCTAAGTTCACTGCAGCATTATTTACAATAGTCCAGATATGGAAACCACTTGAGGATCTATCACTGGATGGGTCAAGATGATGTATACATGGATACACACACACACACACACACACACACACACACACACACACACAGATCTACACATACACATTTATGTATGTACGCATGCATACACACAATACTACTAACCATGAAAAAAAGATCTCGCCATTTGTGACAACATGAATGGACCTGTATTTATGCTAAATAAAGTACATCAGATGGAGAAAGAGTGTATGATTTCACTTATATGGGGAATCTGAAAAACAAAGCAAACTCAAACAAAACAAAAATGCATAGATAGAACAGACTGGTGGTTACTAGAGGGGAAGGAGGTCAAGAGGCTCAACTGGACAGTGATGGATGGTAACTAGACTTATGATGGTGATTACTTTGTAGTGCACAGAAATACTGAATTATAATGGTGCACACCAGAAATATATAATTTTACCTCAATTAAGAAAAAGACATATTTTGCCAAGAGAAAATAATAGAATGCAATTAAGTAGTATTTTATTTAAATTATTTTTTAAAACTAGAAATACATTTTCACTCTCCCCATAAGGAAAGTAAATAGTCTGTGCAGTCTCTTTTAAAATCACACAGGAGGGACACCTGGGTGGCTCAGTCGGTTAAGTGTCTGACTTCGGCTCTCTCATGGTTTGTGAGTTGGGAGGCCTGCATAGGGCTCTGTGCTGACAGCTCAGAGCCGGGAGCCTGCTTCGGATTCTGTGTCTCCCCCTTTCTCTGCCCCTTCCCTGCTCATGCTCTGTCTCTGTCTCTCAATAATAAATAAAACGTTAAAAAAGTTTTTTTAAATCACACAGGAGGGACACCTGGGTGGCACAGTCGGTTAACCTTCTCACTCTTGATTTTGCCTCAGATCACGATCTCACAGTTCCTGAGTTCGAGCCCTGGGTCCGGCTCTGCACTGACTGAACAAAGCCTGCTTGAGATTCTCTCTCTCCCTCTCTCTCTCTGCCCCACCCACAACCCCTTTCCCCAACCTGGGGTATGCATGTGCATGCATTCTCTCAATGAATTTTTTAAAACATTAATATTTTTTATTTTTAAAAAACAAACACTTTAAAAAAACTTTTTAAAAATTAAAAAATAAAATCACATATATTAACTCTATTATTGAGAAGCAAAAGTTGACTACAGGGTCATCTGCAAAAAGTAATGATAAACTGCAACTGATTATTAAATTGAGAGATAGCTACTGAGCAGCCACACCAGTTGCTATGAAGACAAGGAATAAGGTGAACCACAACCACAGAGATGTGTACTTTATGAAATCACATGCCAAAAAACTTCAATCAAATTCTAGCTTGACCCTCAATTCAACAGCAGCTATGGCCAGCCCGTTTTCAGTTTCTGAAGTCCAAAATGTATCATGTGCTTAACTACCAAAACTACACTTCATAAAGCTAAGAAGCAGAGAGACAGCCTCTTGGGGTAAACGTCTTGCACAGGACAAGGATAAGAATTAGAAGCTGTGACTGACTTGTCTTTTCTTACCTCAAAGAGACGGCCTGACACACAGGACAGAGAGACCGAAAAGGTCAGCCTAGAAGGATGATGAAAGTCATTAGCAAATACAAAGGCTGAGAGGGAGTGTTGTTAGGTCTTAGTGGGTCTTACTGGGTCAAAAACTCAATTTTGGATGTCTGAAGGCATCCCTTTGGTTCCACAGCAGACGGAAATCTAAAAGCAGTGACTAATGGGGAAACTGCTTCAAGATTTTACTGAGCTACACTCTAGAAATTAATTCTTCATCATCCACTGAGAAAAATGTCTTGGTGTCATCCTAAAAGGGTGTTAAATCAATTGTGATCTTTGTGGGGAAAAAAGCTGGAAAGCATCATTCACTCTTAAATGTCAGCCAGTTAAGAACAAAAATCACTGATCATGTGTTGGACTCTGGTTTGCATTACACAGTTTTGACAAGTTAAACCATTCCAATCTTGTTTTGCTTTAGCTACTATTACAACCTGCTTATATACTCAGTCTCTGAGACACACTCATAAACTTGGACAAGGGAGGGGCTGAACAGGGTACTGGGTGCACAGGAGAAGTTAAGCAACTATAAAGATTAATAAGAAAGAATTTACAAGAATAATTTATAAGTGAAAATCTGAGAGTTTAATGTATTTTGATTAAATGAGGATGTCAAATACATTTCAACGAAACAACGGGCAATGCAGTAATGTAAGGTAAGCCTTGCGATTACTATCTTGCAAAAGCGCTGAAGAAGCCTAAGACATTTTCTGGAAAATAAAATTTATAATCCATTATTCCATTTATTATGCACATATCTATCTTTCTGAAAGATTTACAGAAAACATTTTCTCCATGTGTCAGGCACTATGTGAGAACTATCAAGAAATCTAGAGTACTAATTTTAGAGTTTCTTATGAAAGAATAAAAATTCTTTTTTATTGGGTAACTTCTAAATTCCTAGAAAGATGTCACATAATTAGGGAATTACAAACATGAATAAAACATAATCCCTATCCTGCAGGATCTTACATTTACATATAGAACTTCTATTTCTAGGGGAAAATATGAAATATGGCTGTAGAGAAGTATAACAGAGGGTACAGATAAAACAGGGTACAGAGGAAAAGTATAGGTTTCTATAAAATTTCAGAAGAGATGATTCTAGCTGTGAGAATCCAGAGGCTCTGTGGATGACATAGGACTAAAGGTGAGCCTGGGAGGATTTTTAGGATTCTGATAAGCTGAGATTGAAAGATTAGAAAGGAAGACATTGCAGGAAAGAAAACACAAATACGCAGCTAAAAAACATTTACTGAGCGCTTACTTTGCCAGGCACTAAATGCTCTACATACATTAAGTCCTTAAATTCCCGCAGTAACTCTGAAGTAGGCATTATATTATTCTCTCTACTCTGAAGTGGTAAGAAAACAAAGACACAGACAGTTGGAGCGACTTGCCCAGAGTCAGTCTGTCAAAGGTAAAACCATGTTTCAAATTCAGGCCAGGCTGAGGAAATATCCTTCTCAAAGCACTGAACTTTATAAACTTAACTGAACTGGCATGAAAAAGATACATGTATTTTGATAACTGCTGGCAAAGGCTTTCACCAGCTCACTGAAGCTCTTAAAGCTCTTTTTCCTTTATAATGTTCATTAGGGGATGTGAGTATTCTCATTTTGATGATCATGCAAACTCAAGGAAGGTCACCGAGGCAAAGGCAGAGCAGAGAATCAAACCTCATCTTTGGCCCACAAGCCCAGTGCTCTGTCACACCCATCTCTTCTTTTACATTAGAACGATTGTCGACCAACTGTATTCTAGGAAGCCCCAGGGTTTCTCAGTGATGCCTCACAGCGTACCAGAGAAAGGTTTCCCATCCTTAACCCTCCATCACATGTCAACGCAAATGGTCATCAACCACCGATTTCATTTGAAAAACGGAGTTCAACAACTGAAAGAAATTTAACGAACATTTCACACACACACACACACACACACACACACACACACACACACACACACACCAAATAAAGTCTCGGGTCCAGTAACCTCATCCTCGTTTCCTGTTATGTTTTCTGGTACTCTAGACTCTGGTATCCAAATTCTACTCCAGACAATATCAAATCTCATTTGTCACCTGAATAGTCTTTCCCTTGGTTTAATGTGTGCAAAACCTTCAATAAAAACTGACCCATATTCCCAATAAAGCCCAATCTAAGAGGCCAACCACATAACAGTAATAACGCTCCAGTATCATCCACCACTCTACCTGTACATTCTCTTTGAATATATGCTATTTAGATCTCCAAGACTGTGACGCTCCTAGGCCTGCTGAGTACTTTTCATTTGTACATGGCTTTTTTTTAAGCTTAGCTTTCAAAAATATTCAGAGAAGAATAGCTTTCGTACTACCATTAATACCTAGTCATGTAACTCTGTTACTCGGTCAAGTTAAAACTCTTTAAAAGTAACGCAATCATTAGTAAAAAGTTTATGGGTACCAAAATGGTTGAAACAATTAAAATAGGCAATTCCCAGTGCTGACAAGGATGCAGAACAACAGAAACTTTCATATAATGCTGTTGGGAGTCTACATCGCCACTGTGGAAAACTGACGGACAATACCTATTGGAGCTGAACATGTGTCTACTACTCTATGACTCAGTAAAATTCTACCCTTAGGTAGACACCAACAGAAAATAAGGACAAGAATGTTCTTTTCAGGATTACTCATAATAGTGCCAAACTGTCACCAAACAAATGTCCATCAATTAATCGTGGCATATTCCATACCACAGATTATACACCATTAAGAATGAACAAATCGCAACTGAAGACAATACAGATGAATCTCACAAATACAACGTTGGGAGAAAGAAGCCAGACACGGAATAGTATAAACCGTTCTACCTAAATAAAATTCAAAACCATGTAAAACCTATTCCAGTTTACATGTGGATGTTGTTGGGATAGTGGTTCCTTTGACAGGAGGCAGTGACTAAGAGGAGGCACAAAGGGGCTTCCAAGATATCTGGTAATATTTCATTCCTTGATCTGAGCGCTAGACATAAGGGTGTCTTCCCTTTATAGAAGTGGATGGAACTAAATGGTTATGATGGGTAAATATACATATATTTCAATTAAAAAAACTTCAAAAAATTCCAACAGGAACATGACTGCTTATAAAAGGCCCGTTGCAAGTAGGATAATATGTGCTGCTGAGAATATATTAACATATAAATTTATGATCCTTACTTTCAGCAAGACTAAGTAAGGAAGCAAAACATTCACATGAGAAGTTAGTTCTCTAACAAAACACTGCATCCTGCGAAGACCTATATTTTAACGTTTCCAGTTGGCTTTCAGGGGAAGAGTCGCAACATTAAGGGATTTCAGAGCTGGAAGAGGCCTTAAAAATGCCATGACCACCCCAAAAGAACTACTTTGCCAACTTTAATAAGTTTCCCCAAATACGTGGGATATAACCATGAGCTCCATTAGCCAGAGAACCACAGCAAAGGATAAAACCAAGATCTGCCGGGCAATTTAGGAGCTGCTGGCAGCCAGAAGAGAAATGTGCTGGAATAAGAAGACCCTGACCACAACACCAGCAACATTCTGAGGAATGCAGGAGAGTGGTCAAGGGTAAGAATTACAAGCAAGGGTGTCAGAAGCAGACAAAAATTCGAGATTTGGCTGTATCACTAACTAAATGTATTAACCCTGCATACACGACTTGAATTTTATCCTGATCTGTACGAGTGGCACAATGAGACCTAGACTATATTATAACCAAGGGTGACGTGCGTTTAAAGAACATACTTGCATGCACACACACAGAGCACACAGTGGCTGTGACAGCACACTGGCGATGAGGATCGTGCTAATGCAGTGGGAGTGCTGTTGTCTCAATATAAGATGCAAGTTCAAAAGAAGTGGACCTGGGGGGAAAGTATCTAATTTTGAAGTGGTTTCCCAGGGTCACAGAGGGCATGAAAACAGGTAAGTACGCCTAGAATAGCTCTGAGGACTCTCACAAAGAACTACAACCTCGCTACAGCACCCCACAGTGTCTACTTATAAATAAAACTTATTTATTCAGAATGTCTATATACATCTGTGGTACCCGACCCTCAGATAAGCTACCATTAAGCAGAAGAATCATTTCCAACTATTGCTGGCGATGATAAACTCAGAACCTAACTACATTTGTTTTCTTTGAATTCTCTGAATAGCAATGAGAGGAACAGGAGAATCATCATCAGATAAGACTCTCTAACATTCTTTAAGAAATTACTTTCTATCTAATCTTAAATGATTGCATAATTATAGGAAAAAATTAATATCTTGGGTACCAATTCAAATTGTACTTAATGATCCTAGAGAAATGAATTACTAAAGATAAAAGATAAATTCTGCTTTGGCTTCTGATCTTTATTTCTTTCCTTAAAACTTAACAGACCTCTTTAATTTGTCTTTCTAACGTGGCAGATTTACGAAAATCTGGAATATACTGCAGTTACTTCTATGTTTTTGGTTACCACATTTCTTCCACAACTGACATGAATGGCAAAACAGCCACATAATTCTGGTGAGGGAATAAAAATTGTCTCTTTTCCCCTCCCCAGAATTAAATATCTGCCTGTGTGGAATGAAGTTAACCTAGAAACAAAAGTGACCAGCAGCAGAATCCCTGGAGGAAACTAGTGGAGTCATTTCACAGAAAATGAAGTTGGCTAACACCTGAAGGAATAGCAGATTATTCCAAGTTGCTCAAACACACAGCCCATAAAATAAAGCCCTATGAGGCAGACAAGAGTCCCAAAGAGATTACACTGAATAATCCTCCTGAAATGGCAGAGGCACATTCTACATGAAGAGTACGATATACTCTTAAAGGATGACGACACGGGAGCAGTAAACCTGAGAAGAGATGCCAAACTCTCCAGCATCCAAACGCCACAGCTCTAATAACGTCACTTACTTTGTTCAGGGGTAGAGCTAATTAGTTGCATTACAAGTGGTTCAATATCCACATAACATCCAGAGTTACATACCGTCTAAATGACTAATGCCAGAATGTTCTGTCATGGGCACCTAAATTCCAGGGAGAGTTTTCTAGGCAATGATCTAATAAATGAAGATGTAGCATTCTGTTTATAAGTTTTTAAATTTTTTTAATGTTAATTTTTTTTATTTTTGAGAGAGAGAGAGAGAGAGAGCGCACGAGTGCACGCAGGGGCAGAGAGAGAGGGAGACACAGAATCCAAAGCAGGCTCCAGGCTCCGAGCTGTCAGCAGAGAGCCAGATG
The DNA here is from genome assembly GCF_022837055.1 of Prionailurus viverrinus. Lineage (NCBI taxonomy): Eukaryota > Metazoa > Chordata > Mammalia > Carnivora > Felidae > Prionailurus > Prionailurus viverrinus. Next base: position 13,202,998 of record NC_062572.1, read on the forward strand.
CGGGGCTCAAACCCATTAACTATGAGATCATGAACTGAGCCAAAGTCAGATGCTCAACCAACTAAGCCACCCAGGCGCCCCCGCCCCAGCATTCTGTTTATAAGATACTGGTTAACCAATCTTTTCCTGCTTGATAAGCCTGGTCTACCCCAGACTCAGACTAATGGTCTTTATCATAGTCTGCAACAGTTTACACATGGAGATAGTCTGAATGTCAGTTTCAATACCTTTATGTCCATCTGGCAAAATATGATCATTTCTTGGGGAACCTGGGTGGCTGGGTCAATTGAGTGTCCCACTTTGGCTCAGATTCATGGGTTCGAGCCCTGCATCGGAGGTGTGGAGCCTGTTTGGGATATTCTCTCTCCTCTCCCTCTCCCTCTCCCTCTCCTTTCCTCTTCCCCACTTGCACTCTCTTTCAAAAAAAAAAATCATTTTTTTCAATGATTAAAGCTGACTCTCAGAGGTCAAAATATGCCCCAATTTTCAAATATTTGGTATTCAAAATATCTAAATTTGGGAAAGAGACTTGGTTAAAAAAAAAAAATAAAAGCTCTGATGGTTACAAAAGGAACTTTTTAAAGGCTCATTTTAAATCATTGAGCTATCTATATCTAGTACATTTATAAATAGGATTCAGTTCATTAAAATGTATTATTTCATATGTTTTTGGATCTTGCATACTCTGAAATAGCTTTATTATTCAATCCAGGACTCAAACAACCAAGAATTCACTTATTTTTCTTACTTATTTCTGGCAAAATATATAATAGAAATAGTTTTAAACTCTTTAAAATACTAAAAGGACTCAACTGTAGCTCATCAAAAAAACATGAAATATATTTTCTTCCTGACCAAGAAAAGGAAACAGCTAGCAGTCTTAAACTGAAAAGTGCCAATTACTTCATATTTAACAAATTCTAAATGAAATGCATCCAACTGCAAGTCAGGACGTTAAGATCCACCATTCCACTTGAGGCACACACCCTAATTAGCTGATCTGAACTCTCACTCTGAGAAATGAACAAGGACACAAAGAAAATATACTTTCAGCGGTTTATTTTCAAGCTAAGCAATGTTAAACATCTAAAAATATACTATTTCCCTCATATATACTCTGGAGATAAGTCTATAATTATTGTACTCATAAGTCTATACATAGTAAACTGAAACAAGTTAAGTCTGTATAATTATTGTATGCATAAGTCTGTATATGTAGTAAAACTGAAACACATGTTAAGATTATTAAAATAAAAACAAAGTTAACACTATCATATAAACAAGCAATAAAATCTTTCACTTTGTAATCTCTATCTATAATGCAAAAGAATCAGAGCACAGACTATTCTACTATCTTGTTAATCATTCACATACCTATTTTTAACGCCCAAATATTTAAGTGAAGGTCGTGAAAGATGAAGCTGGAAACCTTTCTTTCAGAGGTAACTTGCTAATAAGTGTTCTTAAACAATGTTGCTGGAAGGATAATGCCATTCAGAAAGGAAAGGTGAATTAAAAACAATCTAGCCGACTGTAAAACAATGACAGCAAAATAGAGTACACAATGGTATATGGACTTCCGTATTTACTGTTTATGTATTCTTAAATGTTCTCAATATTTGTATTTTCAACAATGTATTCTCAAGTACATGTATTCTCAAATATTCCTCTACCTCCCCCCTTCCTAACATTCTAGAACGTAAGTAATTTTTCATGCCTTTTAGATTAGATTGACTCGTGACTACAAATGTAAGAAAATATATTAACTACGAATCATAACATGGTACACATATATGCAAAGGTTACCAGTGAAATAATAAGGTGCCATGCATATGAAAGACAGTTGTGAAACACTGTTTCCATGTATAGGCTTATATTAAACGTATGTAACAGAATAAAAGCTTACAATTTATATGTCAAGTCTGCTTAAACAAGCTTGATTTCACAGGCAATGTCCCTCAAAAATCATACTCTGCAGAATGATTTTTAAACCATAAAGGTGTTTTTAAGGGCACTTAAGCCTCTGACTCTTGATTTCAGTTCAGGTCATGATCTCACGGTTCGTGAGATTGAGCCCTGCATCCAGCTCCGTGCAGACAGTGTACAGCCTGCTCGGGATTCTCTCACTCCCATTCTCTCTCTCTCTCTCCCTGCCTCTTCCCTGCACACATGCAAGTGCACATGCTCTCTCTCAAAATAAATAAATAAATAAATAAATAAATAAATAAATAAATAAATAAATAAATAAATAAGGTGTTTTCATCGTATGAAGTATATGTAAATGATTAATATTGGAGAAAGATAGGGGCGCCTGGGTGGCTCAGTCAGTTAAGCATCAGACTTCAGGTCAGACCATGATCTCATGGTTCATGAGTTCAAGCCCCATGTTGGGCTCTGTGCTGACACATCAGAGCCTGGAGCCTGCTTTGGATTCTGTGTCTCCCTCTCTTTGTCTCTGCCCCTCCACCGCTTGCACTCTGTCTCTCTCCCTCAAAAATAAATAAACATTAAAAAAATATTGGGGAAAGGTATTAGAGTAACACAACAGAAGTACTGAGGAGCAAATAAAACATAAATGAGGCACCAAGTACAAGGCTTGAAGCTACACCTTAAGTCTGACTTATGTATTCTTACTGTTAGCATTTCAAAAATTAGGATACAGAGTAACAAATTTAAATCACTGTCACAATATCAAACATTATAACCTTAAACAAAATACATGGACAAACTCTTTGTCTTTTCTTAAACTGCAGGGCAAAAACCAAACCAATAAAACTCTTCAAATGCTGGAGTTATATATAGCACACGCTTCCACAGGCGGAAATAGGGGAGAAAAGTGATATAAATTCAAGGTCACCCGTGGAGGCTCCCCAAGATACAGCCCAAAACACCCTTCTGTGGACGTGGAGTACTCTTTCTCTATCACTCACCTAGACCCTCAGGACAGCATCTTATTTCTGATATGATTCAACTCAGGGCACTTCTGTCTTCTATCCACACCTAGTCCCACCCATGAGAGCAAGGAAGGGGTCAGCTTCTGGGCGGCCCTGAAAAGGACCCAGCAAACTGCTTTTTATTAGCAGTAGGCATCGAGTATAATGTGAGGGAGGAAAAAAATAGTCATTTTAATTAAGCACTGTTTTGGATCATCTAAGCCACCACTTCCTTTAAACACTAGAAATACTCTAGTTTCATATACCTCTACAACAGATTCTCCCTGACCTAGATAAATTAACATCAGCAGAGCCTAAGACTAATCAAACAAACGGCTTTTTCAAGTACCACCATGAAAAGATTTTTTAATTGAAATATACAGCTTTAAAATTGTGCTACACACACACACACACACACACACACACACACACACACACACACACTTCATGCTATTAATGTGGTACTACTATGATATTACTAACATAACAATATAAACACAGTGGTTATTAGTTCTTACTTCTTATGGAGAGAGGGTAATTTGATTAAACTACTCTGCTCTTAAAAACTTTGGAATCTGGTGCCTCAGATGTCTGCAGTAGGACTACCTGGGGAAGAAAGCAGACCTGGAAGGCAAGAGGCTTTGCAACAGCTTAGTTACTAGATCTTACACTGAGAAGGGCGTTCCCAGGGTCTCATTCATGCTCGTTGTGTCTACCAGAGGCCTGCTTTGGCAAAGACAGAGGAGGCAGGCTGCGGACATGCACGCGGTCACAAGCAAGCCGTCTGCGGGACTCAGCTGCCAGAGGAGCCAACTCCTTTCCTATGAGCAATTCCACTCTCACCCCTGCAGCACTAGCCGAGTCCCACCAGTGCTGCAGGGGAGGACAGGGACCACATCAACCTTGTCCAATGTTCGTGCCCCTCATCTAGCACAATGCATGGCATTATGGTAGGCTCTTTTTAAAAAAAGTAAAAAATAGGGGCGCCTGAGTGGCTCAGTCGGTTAAGCATCTGACTTCGGCTCAGGTCACGATCTTGCAGTTTGTGGGTTCGAGCCCCACGCTGGGCTCTGTGCTGACAGCTCGGAGCCTGGAGTCTGCTTCAGATTCTGTGTGCGTGTGTCTCTCTCTCTCAAAAATAAACAAACATTAAAAAATTTAAATAAATAAAATAAAAATAAAAAGAGGAAAAAATAACCAAGCCCACATTATGTATGCTGAGTATAATAAATGAACAGCAAGAAAATAAAAACGTATTTTCACCCTCACCATCAGTGCATATCAATCATTTACAATCCGACCTGAAGATATAGTTTTTAAAATTATGTTAAATATAAAATAGGACACTAATTAAATTTCCCTAGAAGGCAATATTACATGTAAATCATTTAATATCATTTTTGACCAGATCTGAGCTTTACTTCTATATAAACAGTTGTAAGAATCTGAAGAAAATACAGTAGAATCTCCTTCTGCATTCTGGCAGCACATCAAAAAACCTGTCCCAACAGGCCTAATACTGCATGGTCAGCGAAGAGGAAAAGTGAAAGGAGTCTTCTCCTCCGTGGCTTCTCTGAAAAGGGAATCACATTAGGCCATTAAGCAGTCAGATACATTATTTTATTGCTTGCAAAACCCGTGGGTAATAAAGAAGGAGTACAAATGGCCACAGGCAGTTTTGGGGGAAAACAGAATGGTGCAAAAAACAAAGGCAGCGGCTCGGCGGCAGCAGTGGACAAGTGCATAAAGGCCCGGTGCGGTGGCTGTCGTTTCTCTGCTCCAGGAGAGCACCCGGCCATGTGTGACAAGGAGCTCTCCAAGCACAGAAGTCTGCGGGATCTGGGTGTAAATGCACAAGCAGAAGTAGGGGAGGCCAGAGAAGAACATGAGTGCAGTTTGTAAAAGCTACCTCAAGTCAGATTCAGTCACCCACGTACATTTCCACTCTCTTCTGAATAAGTAACGCCCATGAGCAGCTACCGAGAAAAAGTATACACCCCTTGGAAACACTTGAGAAAAAAGGGAAGTACTTTTATTGCCAGGAACATCAATGTTTTTCAATGCAGATGCTAACACATGAAAATAAAGAAGGGTATTTCTTTAACATGGTCTGTAATCTAAGGTAACTACTTACTCTCTATGTAAAAAAACAAAAAAACAAAAAAACAAACCAACTTGTGTTCCATCCTGTACAGGTAAATAGCAAGAATAAGTGATTTATTTTCATGGGATTCAGAGAATAAAACTGGACTCACATCTTTAACCTCACCTGAAGGATGCTGTAAGAGGTCATATTTTCTTCTAAAGACCATCTGCTTTACTCTAACCTCTTTACTGTGCTATTTCAAAGTACTACATGAGAATTTTATTTTATACACTGCTATACTGGTAAAAAGAAAAGTATGAGAATCCTTTAACACTGTGGTTATAAACAATGTAAGAGCTTTCCTTTCAATTACATATAGAATCTCATTACAAAATCATGTAAGAGTTTTATCTGTAACAAAATACAGAAGACTCCTACTTATGAACTTTTAACTTTGTTTTCATCATGAAGAAAAACCTCGAGAGCAAAAGAATCAAATCTACCAGCTACCAACAGATGGCACTGGCGGTCACATGCAGCTACTCCAGTACCTGCCAGTTCATCCTCTACAGTGGGCCAAGTTCATGCTTAGTTTTAAAATTTTTTAAAGTCTTTATTATTTATTTCTGAGAGAGAGAGAGAGACAGAGAGAGAGAGCACGAGCAGGGGAGGGGCAGAGGGAGAGGGAGACACAGAATCCGAAGCAGGCTCCAGGCTCCGAGCTGGTAGCACAGAGCCCAATGAGGGGCTCGAACCCACAAACCGTGAGATCATGACCTGAGCTGAAGTCGGACGCTCAGCCAACTGAGCCACCCAGGCGCCCCTATTCATGCTTAGTTTTAATGAGACGACTGACCTTATCATGTTTAACAAACACAAAAGCCATGCAAATAACAAATTTATGATCAACATAAATAAAAACAGATCACCTTAACAACTGAAAGTGATGAGTAAAAGAATGCAGTGGGAATAACTGTGGAGTACAAGTCAACCTTGCAATATTGGAAACAATCAACAAGAGATGAAGAAAAGTTGAAGATGGGAAAACATTACAGTGTGAAGATCAGCCTCAATCGGTGTTTGAATGCTTACTGGCCTACTATTAATTCAGGAGAATTGAGAAGATAAACAGGTACAAAATGTCACATAGAATGACTTCAATGAATGGTTTTAAGGCCAAATGAAATCTGCACAACACTGCAATTAGTACTAACGCAACACAGCTCTCTATAACACTTTTACTGATCATCAGCTGGGACTGTACCTGCCTCAACAGGTCTGATACGGTCCACAATGCTACGCCTTGGGGAAAGGCACTCGATGGCACTTAAATCAGCAAAAGTACACTTGGTAATACACGTGATGGGAGATCAAAGAATTCCAAGTGGGGGGATGAAATTCGAAAAAACATTTTGATTACACACTATCATAAATGAACACACATCCTCTATATCTCCTTGTTTATTTTTCTAATTTTCTACATGTAATTCTATATTTCACTGAATCTAAGAAATCATCAATTATAGACACTGTCATTTTATTGACCACTAAGCAAGGAAAAAACCACAATTACTATTCTAATGTAAGAAATCCCACAACCTAAGATGTTAAAATGTGGGGAGTAGAATATATCTTAAGAGCCAATAAAGTTGGTACTTTTTTTCTTTGAGAGACAGAGAGACAGAGAGAGAGGAAGGGAGAGAGAAAACACACGCATGTGCAGGGGAGAGGGGCAGAGGGAGAGAGAGAATCCCCAGCTGGCTCCACACTCAGCACAGAGCCTGATACAGAGCTCATCCCATGACCCTGGGGGATCATGACCTGAGCCGAAATCAAGATTCGGACACTCAACTGACTAAGCCACTCCAGCACCCCTGAAGTTAGTACACGACTAATACTAACGTATTTTATATGTTCTGCAGCATACACCAAGTTATTTTCAATGGGATAAAAGAAGTAAAGTGGTACATGACGACATCAGATCCAAATAAATGCTTAGCTTGACCTCCTCTATTAGACTTACTACACATCACATGAACATGATCCACGAGGAACCCAATGGGAAAAAGAGACAATGACTATTTCTCACAAATATCTCCCCCAAGTTCTTTATGACAATAATAAAACTGTAGGGATAAAAGGCACAGATTTTAGAGCAGACCAACTTTGAATCTGTAGCATGACTATCTCTGTCACTCACTGTGGGCATGTCAATGTCCTGATCGATAAAATGAAGACACCAGTTATTATGTCACAGGATTAAAACAGGGGATTGAGTAAATGTACATAAAGCTTTTAGTAAATGCTCAGAACACAGCAAGACTCCATAAATGGCAACAAAGTATCATTCACAGGAGTTCATTTCATCTGTTAAATCACTTTAGATTATCTGAGGTGTTAGACAGAAAGATGATACTTGAAAGTATAGAACTTAAAAACCTGTCTTATTCATTCACCAAGGCTACTTTTAGATGTCACCATCATTTACAAATGGGATAAACCCTCAGATCAAAATCCATTTTGCCTATAAATCTGAGTGAAGATCAAGTAAGGGAATTGTGCCAAAAACGGCCTACTGCTCTCTGACATCAGGTTCAGGGTGGTGGGGTGCTTTGTGAATCTAAAACCAGGGAGTTCTCTGAGCCTCAGATGCGTCTGACAGCTGACAATACTAAGGGGGCTACAGAACACACTGTTGACAGCACAAAGCCGAAAGAATCTCCAAAATCAGAAGGCTCGTTTGAAGAGGACACAGTTTTCTTCCTGTTTTTAAAATGGATATCAATTTAAATTAAGATTTATTGATAATTGGTTCTGTAATAATCTGTATTATACAGATTATGACTTTTCGAACACTAAGATTTTTCACTATTTTTCAAATACAAACACTCCTGATGTATTGTTTAGAACTTTCGAAATGAACAACTCAAGAATTCCACCTTGGCATAAACCCAAATGTAGATGGCAAAACAGTAACAATGTTTGTGGTAAACAGGACAGCAGAATCACTGGCCTAATAAATTTGTTTCCTGACCCCTGCTGCCTCTGTTTATTGCTTTAGGATTGACAACAGCTATTCTCAGAATAAGAAATCTGAATTCTAACTGCTACCTTGAATTGACTTTACTCTATGCTTTTCAGGATGTCAATAGTTTTGGATATGAACTCTTCATTTACATTTTAAGGCCTCTCAGTCTCTCCCTGGAGCTGTTAAGAGTCTAACCTGAAATAATACCTATTACTGTTACGCACAATCATATGCTAGCACTCGCATCACCCTTTATGTATTCATGATAGCCCACATTAAAAGAGCATAGGTTTCCAAGATATACAAAGCTAAGGAGGCTGAAGGAGGCAAGGCCTCAATTTGAGGTTCACAGTCAGAGAGCTCTGACTGTAGTAACCTGGGGAATGCCCTGGACATAAGAACCAAGGTACTCAAGAGAACACGGCACAGATGTCATGACCTAGTCCATAAGAATGACAAACGTGCTGCCTCCCAAAAGTGACTGAGAAAAACTCAAGGTCCAAGGAATACAGAGGCTCTATCCCATTTGACTTCGATATCTTCTCCTGCAACAGTCCATAAGCTAAATAAATGCTTCTAAGACTGCAACTTAGCAGTAGAATCGAACAGCTCTATTAAAGGTGATACTTGAGACCAAGTATCACCCTCATTCAGAACAATCCCAGCTTTTGTTTTGTCCCCTAAAAGATGCTGCCTAGCCTAGCTTCCTTTATTCTTCAAGTTCTCTGAGTTCAGACGAGGCTTTTCAATTGGCTTGGGTTCCCCACCGCAAACCAGCATGTGAACTGCCTGGCCTGGTGGCAAAATTCCACCTGACCCACATTCTTGCCCAGGCTACCCAGTGGTAATGCATGCCCCACCCTCCCACCCCCATCCCTCCAAGTCCAGGGCAATGAGGTAGAGTGGTAGGTATGAGGGCAGGCTCTGGAGCCACACTGCCAGGCCCCCTCTATCTAACCTGCTGGTGGTTTAACTTTGGGTAAGTTCCTTAACGTCTCTGCATCTTAGGTTTTACATCCATAAACTGAGGATAACTATTACCTAACGTTAGGGACTATTATTCGGATTAAATAATCCATGAAAAACACTTAGAAAAGCAGTACACAGTAAGTGCTCAATAAGTGTTAAGATATTAGTTCATTTATATAGTTTTCTAATAAGAACAAGAGGCCTACTGGAAAAGAAAAATTGCAAGAATATCATTTGTTCCTTATTTAACCAGCTTTTCAAATATATCTCAATAAAACTAAAAAAAAAAAAAAGTCTAGAGAAATAAATAAAAGTGATCACAGGACCAGGCATTAATTCATCTATCTGCCTACCCTCCACTGGCTTATTAAGATCCTACACAAAAGACCGGGCACTATGCTGAACAGTCGATAATCTGATGAGGGGGCCAGAGGAGGGCGGGAGTTAAGGAGCACGTCCGGGGCTACAAAATGTAATTACAAAATTCTACCACCTCTTGTGATCTGTGGTTCACAGACTTCAGAGATTCAGTGTCAAGGATCATTTTGCCCCACACCTTCATTTTGCAGATAAGAAAGTACTATCTAGAAAGATTTGTGAGCAAACATTTATCAGGATTCATAAATCATTTTATATTAATGCAATAAGCATCATGTGCATCTGGTACTCAGAAGTGTATTTTAGATATTAAGAAATCTGAATAATGAAAATATAACTCTATGTTTGAACAAACATCTTTGCTTAGCTATTGAAAATTAGAAGGGGTTCCAGTTATTGGCTAATTACAAATAATACAACTAGAAACACCTTGGAAGAAAAAGGTTTTTCCGTAATACCATTTGTCAAAAATGGACACCTATATATACTAGGTGAAAGAATGACATGAATTTTACAGTTTTCATTTTGTGGTACCATATCACTGCTGAGCAAGACTGGGCTTACTGACATTTCCACAGTAGCAATGGATAAATTTATAGGTTACCCTTAAGTGTCACCAATCTCTGGCTTTGTCATTTTATTTATTTTTGCTTCAGTAACAGATGTGCATTTTGTACTTCCCATTTGTTTTCCTCTGCAGTTTTTAAGTAATCGGATGGGTGAACAAAATACTTTTTTTTATAAAGCTTCTTATAGACTGAAACTGAGTCTTTGCTTCATATATATTGACTGTTTTATTGATCAACGAGGGATGGGTGTCATTAATGTGTTTAATTTTAATATTTTCTGGATATTATACTTGATAGATTTATCACGATCAGTTTGTTGCTCTTTTTGTAGGTACTGCTGGCTTTCAAATACTTTTTGTATTTGATACAGATAATTACGGCTTCAATAATTTTTTAAGCTTCATAATAACACTGCAAAGATAAATAAACTATTCTGACATATGTTTTTAATATCTTAGAAACAGGTTAAGGCAGTCCCACATATATCCTCTTTACCCATTATAATCATGTCTGATTATTTTTCTACACACACTTGACTATATATCGAATTTTGTAAAGCATAAAACCCTACTCATTCTTGACGTGATCCATTAAGGACTAGATTCGATTCGATAAAATAACAGTCAGGGGATAGGTCCAAGTCCAAAGGCTATTATAAGATAGGCACTTATAATCTCAGCACACATTTTAGAGTCTGACAGCCCAGAATTTAAATCCCAGATCCACATCACGAGCTGTGTGATCTTAAACAAATTACATAATCTCTCTGAGCTTTACACTTTGAACATCTGTAAAATGTGCATGCTACCCTCCCTCTCTAAAGATTATTATGAGGATTAAATGAGAAGTTCATTTGATGAAAAAGCAAACACAAGGTGTGTCAGGTACTCTTTCAAGCACTCTGTAAACATCACCTTACTCAGTTCTCATAGTAATCCTATGAATTGAGACAATATTACCTCTCTTTTACAGATAAATGAAACAAAGAGGTTAAATAACTTTTACTTGCCCAAGGCCACACCACCTCAAAGTCTTAAGCACCTCCAAATCCCTAAAGCACTTGCCTGGTATCATGCATCATAAGGATCAGGATAAACCACACAATGCCAGCCAGGCACAGGAGCATGAGACACTCTACAGGGTCCAAAGGTGGTTGGGGGCCACAATGTTAACTAAGATGACACACAAAATACTTAAGTACTTCTAGGTTAAACTTATTACAGCACAGAAATCTCTAAAGATACAAATTAATACTACTGCTTTAGGAATTTAAAATGAGATCACTCTCCCAGCACTGAGAGCCTTAACACTGTTAAATCAATCTTACAAATAAGTAGCAGTTAATATTATGGTCCTATCAACATTTAGCACTCAGTTTCAAAGCAGAGGTTCTAATTCTTAAGAGAAAGTACTCAAACATACTTTAAAGTTTATTTATTTAAGGAGTCTCTACACCCAACATGGGGCTTGAACTCAGGACCCTGAGCTAAAGTTGTTCTCCCAAATGAGCCAGTCAGGTATTCCTCAAGTGTACTTGAACATAAAGATTCAGAAGAAAATTAAGTATTATTTTATGTTTACTTAAAAAAAAAAAAAAAGGATGGGGGCGCCTGGGTGGCTCAGTTGGTTAAGCGGCTGACTTCAGTCAGGTCATGATCTCGTGCTCCATGAGCTACAGCCCACATCGGGGGTCCAGTGCAGACAGCTCAGAGCCTGGAGGCTGCTTCGGATTCTGTGTCTCCCGCTCTCTCTGCCCCTCCCCCACTCTTGTTCTCGTTCTCTCTTTCTCTCTCTCTCTCTCTCAAAAATAAACCTTTTTTAAAAAAGGACAGTATTATTTTTTCTGATTGACGGTATAATACATGTTTATTATAGAAAACTGAAAACTATAGGATTACAGAAAAAAAGTCACCAGTAATTCAATAATACCTTTACTTTTCACTACAGTTTGAAACATTTAATTTTCAGATGCAGACAGCTTCTTTCCTTCAATGCTAAAAACATGAACCAAAGTAATTATTGTCAAGATGCATCAAGAAAGAAATGTTCTTTAAATAGGTGAGAAATATTAATTCCACTTACGATTGTTTTAAATAATGAATGCTTTTTCCACTTCTTATGCTTAATGTAAACTAAGTTCAGTCAACAGAAATGACAGGCTGAATTCAACAAAATTTTTTTTTAAAACAATGTAAGCAAATTTTACTAAAATGAGACTCATACGTTTAGAAATGGATCACTAATTAATAACAAATGTTGGAACTAAAATTCATTCTCTTCCACAGTACACATAACACCCAATCATTCAACTGGTATCACTCAAGCATAATGTGTTGCAGCTTGGTTCCACATAGGCTAACAAATTGGAACAGAAAAGTAACTTGTTTCTCTAGGTACCATTGTCCTGTGAAAATGAACTTTCAGGCAAAATCAGTAGTATTTACTTAGAAAAATACCCGTTTGAGAGGCATTTATACTTTCAGCATATTTACATCAACAGCTGACCTCAAAATCTAAGTCCTGTATCAGCCAATAAAAGGCAAGGAAAATAATGATAAAAAGTAGTCATGTAGGGGCAGCTGGGTGGCTCAGTTAAGCATCCAACTCTAGATTTCGGCTCAGGTTATGATCTCATGGTTCGTGTGGGGTTAGGCCCTGCATCGGGCTCTGTGCTAACAGCAAAACCTGCTTGGGATTCTCTCTCTCCCTCACTCTCTGACCCTCCTCCATTCTCATCCTCATCCTCCCCCCCCCCCCTTCCTCCCTCTCTCTCTCACACACTCTCTCAAAATAAATAAATAAACATTAAAAAAAAAAAAAACAGTCATGTAAACTGCCCCCTTGCCTTCTTCCCTCACCCTGACAGCCTCATGGAATCTTTCAGGGTTTTCTACCATAAAACCTAAAGTGTTATTTGATGATTTTATTTTACTCTAATTTACAGGGCAGGTGAGATGTTTTAAGCACTTCATATGTTCTAGACTAGCAACAATACTTAATGGTTAAAATGATGCTTTTAACTTCTTTTCATTTGTTTTGAATCTGTTAATCAAATCAGTGGGCTCAAACAAATCAGATCAGTGAAAGCACTCTGATACTGAGGTGATTCAATATTCACATCAGTTTTGGGAATGACTCCTTACATGTCAGGAAATGTAACTCGCAAACAAGCTTTCGGCTTCCACACCTTATTTGATTTCATGTTCATCAAGCTAGCACTGGTTTTTTATTATATGCTCAAATGGACTTCTAAGCAAGTTGCTGATATGCTCTTCGAAGAATAACTAGCCTTGTTATTCTGCAGATACTCCTGTTAACCATCCTTTATGTTCATTTTTCACCACAGTATTTAAACACAGGGAATATTTTCATCATATTTCCTGAGGAGTGTTGAAATAAAGCCAAGAATTCTCTAGATGAATTTTATAACATTTCACAGGCCACACAAATTTTCACAAATCTCTATGTACCTGTGGCTGATGAACATACTGCACTGTGCGTCAAGGTGCTGGGTGTGTAAGTTCCTGCCTCCAGGCGAGGAAACGTTATTTTACGTGAGCCACACTCTATCTCCCTCACACTACACCAGCACCTCCACTCAAATCCCAGCCAACTTCTTACCCCAAACTTCATACTCCCATTTCTAGCCATTCCCTCACTGATATGAGAGGCACCGCCTTATAAACGAGCTCACTCAAGTATGTGGAACAGAGCAGCGATCTGTTCTGAAATGTGTGGGATTCGCTTGGTATTCACAATGGATGTTGCCTAACCAATCCCGGTTCCATTTTGGAACTTTCCATATTTGTAAAATTTCCCTTTCACTGGAACAAGCAACTGGAGGAACAGGATTCACAGAACGGGGCCGGGAGGGGGACGACAGGCAGCCGAGTGCACCAAACCCCTCGGGGCACCAGCGGACCGGGGCCTGCTGGGAAATGGACTGAGGACCAGCCACTGAACAAAACTGCTTCCGAGGGTAAGGAAAATAGCTGGCTTCCCCGAGGGCACAATGACTCAAATCATGGACATTTATTGTGAAAAGTCTGTAAAGCTGATCTGGTCCCAGCCCTTCAATTACTTAACAAACTGTGGTAAAGAATTAGTTTATTTCAGTCCAAATATTCAAGTTTCTGTTATGTGCTGGGTCTTAGTTCCTGGATTAGATTTTATAAAGAGGCTCCTTTAGTACACACATGAAACATGCCTGTTTATGACACACAGCTCACTTTTGAGCCTATAAAAAGAACTCAAAGACAGTATGGATTAGTAGGAAGAACAGAAACCCTGAAAGCACTCAGTGGAATTAAATACTGTGGAGCTCTATGCAAGTCACTAACCACTCATTTAAAAAGCTAAGAGACTGGGGTGCCTGGGTGGCGCAGTCGGTTAAGCGTCTGACTTCAGCCAGGTCACGATCTCGCGGTCCAGGAGTTCGAGCCCCTCGTCGGGCTCTGGGCTGATGGCTCAGAGCCTGGAGCCTGTTTCCGATTCTGTGTCTCCCTCTCTCTCTGCCCCTCCCCCGTTCATGCTCTGTCTCTCTCTGTCCCAAAAATAAATAAACGTTGAAAAAAAAAAATTAAAAAAAAAAAAAGCTAAGAGACTAAAGAATCTACTCCTGAAATCATTGTTGCACTATATGCTAACTAATTTGGATGGAAATTAAAAAAAAAAAAAAAAAAAAAAAAGCTAAGGGACTAACAACTATCCTACCTCACAGGGCCCTCTAACTCTAGTATCGGATCCCTTTGTTAAAAAGTGGCACTAGGTAATTTTAAAGTTGTTACCTGGAAACTAAGAAATTGGATTAAAATGGAAAGTATTTAATTTTCCTTAATTTTACGGTAGATTAAAGAAAAATTACTAATGCATGGACATAATATTAGAATCTTTTGAATAAAATTTCTGACACAACACTTAAGAAACATTCATGGTGAGTATCTCTTGTGAGTGGAACAAGAGGGAACAAAAGAAGTAAAGAGATTTTCGTTGCCTTTGAAACTGCATAATTTTTTCACGGGCATGCTTTTATAATTTTTTAAAATGCCGATTTTTAAAAAGCTTGCAGGCACTTAAATCATAGAAGACAATGTATGTAGCTGAAAGTATAATGAACTAGAAAAGGAGAGGAAAATGTTCTGGTCTGGCTCTGTCCAGTTCTGTGACCTTGGGAAGTATATTTGAATTGCAAGGTCCTAGCTTTCCTAGGAAAACAAGAATGAGATGGCTCACTGTGTCACCATCCAGTTGGACTCAATTCTATATTAACTGCTCTTAGATTACTCTTCTCTCATTCAGCCACTCGCTGCATCCATCAAACACTGAAAAGAACAGCAGGAACTAAACAAAAGAGAGTGCAAATTCATTTCCCTATAATGAAAATAATTAACAGCCAAAAAAAATCTATCAAGAGTTCAGAAATGTTTAGCCTGCTGCAGAAAAGGGGATAAAAGATTAACTTGATGAAAACCCAAAATCTATTACTAACAAAGGTAAATAAATATATATTCAGACCGTGACCTCGTTTATTAGAACGCTTTCCAAATGTGTCAGTAATTAAAAAAATTATTCTCAATCACATAAATTACAACTCTGCTGGGGTCAGGATATTGTCTTCTGTTTCCTAATTGATTGATGGATCACACTTTCTGTCTCTAAATACTAATTCAATTATTGATCTCCCTGATGATGGATCTGAATGCATGAAATTATTCTTTGTAGTCTAACAGTCATCCTCTATCAGAGGAAAATAATTTTTCTTCCTAGCTTTATGTGACCAATAACAGGGTCATGTGGTTCTCAAAGCAGCTCGCTCATAATTTATTATTAAAATGTAACACTCTGTTGTAGTTTTCTCCCATTTCACATCTCTTGAATAAAATACATGGTTAAATATTAAAACTGGTAGCCTTCTTAAGCATTTAAGACATGCCCAGTTTTTGAGCTTTATCTCATACCTCATCCCAATGAATAAAATGAACAAAATGAAAGAAAGAGGGGAAAATAACATTTTTTCCCTCCATAATTCCCAGTTTGGCTAAATGCCACAAATAAACTGGAGCTGTTTTGCGTAATAAAGCACACAACAGTCACTGAATATTTAGGCAAACCTTCGAGAGGGAGGCAGACTACTCGCACTGCTCTGTACCCCTGTTCTCTACTCATCTGGCCCAAAGATTTGAACTGATTTCAGATACCTGACTACACTGAAGATTTCCAGCCCAACAGCTCTAGAGGAAGACGCGGGTCACGTGACCACCGCCAGGGAGCCCTTGACAGGGCACTGACCAGCTTAGCCCCTAACTTAGCCCCTTAGGGCAAGTGCCTGATCACCACCAATTAATTGAGAGACTGAGCCAGGACTGGAACCTCTTTCTTCCTTCTCAATATGCATTTAAATACCCTACTTGGGGCTTCATTGTGCAAGCACATTTCACAAAAGAAAAGCATAATCAGGAGCCTCCTCCAAAGCCTGGAACACTGCACTCTTCTCTTTGTGTCTGGCCTTCACAGTTTCCCATTGTTGTAGTTACTTTCTAGCCCGGGTGCTCAAAAGTGAATCATCCTTTAAAATATATTGTTTTATTGTTCTTTCACACTTAATCAAGCCTCTACATTTTATCTTTCTCTTATTTTTTCATTTTCAGGAGGAAGACAGTACTTATTACTTATTTGCTAAGATTAAGGGCAAGAGCCTTGGAAGCCGATTTACCTAGCTCTGTCCTTAGTGGCAGTGTCACCTTGGGCAAGTTACTTATCTCTCTGGATCTCCATTCTTAACTACCTGGACTATCTATACTCCCACCTCTACTCTCACAGGGCAGCTGTGAAGAAAAAGACACAAAGTACCTAAGGAGCCCTATGCATAAAGGTCCTGCCCTGCTACTGGAAGATGTGCTCTTAGTTCTAGCACTTTCTAACAATCTGTTACCAGCATTCTAGAGGTCTCCATTTTCTCATCTGTAAAACCAAAGAAAATAACACAAAATTCCAGGTAGGTTATGAAGACTGGAAGTAATTAATGTAAAACATTTGGCACAGTATCTTAACAAATGTTATTCCTAACTTATAAATATAAGCTTCCTTTCCTTCCAGCTTGAAGTTGTGCTACTGAACATCTCCAATGTGACTGCTTTTTATTTATTCTACCATTTCCATTTGACTTTCAGTACAATCCAAACCTATGTACTGTGGGCTTGTGCCCTCCCTGAAAGTTTGAAGATGCCAACTGATTAAACCCAAAAAAGGGAGGCTATACCGCCAACAGTGAGCACAATGAAGATTTTCGGGTTAACATTATAATCGGGTTTAGGTGCCTCTCAATAGCAATAACGCGATAGACACTCTACCTTCAAAAAAGTTAACATGAGACATAGGCGCCTGCACACTGCAAATGCTAAAATCCTTGGCAGGAGACGAAATAAGACAGTACCAAAGGCACTAACCAAAAACAGTCGGAGGCTAGGGTAATAAAATCTGCAGGAGCAAGGAGTCAAGAGCAACAGGGAGAAGTTATATGAACGGCCACTATTTAGTGGTAAGTGTGAACAGGGCCTTCAAAAGACAGCTTGATTTTCGGAGTTGGTTTTCTTTAAGCTTTCGAAAATCTTTAACTCTCAAGACAATACTTATCAGTGGCTTTGGAATTTTGCAATTCTTAACTTCTAGTGGCAACTACTGTAATTTTTAAATTGTTACCAGAACAATGTTATGCTTCTACCCTCATGAACAATCACAATTACTCTAAGCTTCATTTCTTTAAAACGTTACCATAGTTCTAAAATTGCAGTATTGATGCTACATGCTTTGGATTCCCAAAGATCACACTCTTTGCCACATTCATTCACCAAAATATCTGGACAAAACCCTCAATCCAGGGGCGCCTGGGTGGCTCAGGTGGAAGACTGTCCGACTTCGGCTCAGGTCATGATCTTGCGGTTTCTGAGTCTGAGACCCGCGTCGGGCTCGCCGCTATCAGCAAGGAGCCTGCTTCAGATCCTCTGTCCCCTTCTCTTTCTGCCTCTCCCCTGCTGTGCGCTCGCGCTCTCTCTCTCTCTTTCTCTCTCTCTCTCTCTCTCAAAAATAAATAAAACATTAAAAAAAAAAAAAAGCCCTCTATCCATCACTGTGGCAAGGGCAGAATACCACCTGCGAGCAACCTTTACTGGTGGCAGTTCCCCACCACAAGTGAACATCTGGACAGTCTTCAGGTGACTCTTAGCACAAGCACAGGACATCAGTCACATACAGATCTTACAAACCACCTCGGTGTCTTTTACACACCTTGGGCCCACGCAAAGAGAAGTGGACATAAAAAATTTCATAAAACTCTGTGATCACGTGAGGGGTCCTCCTATTAGAGGTTCATTCTTCCCATCTTCTATCACTGCTAAGCACACCCTCTCCTCTCTACTCAACCAAACCTTTCCTTGAGACACCCTCAGGCTATGTCTGCAAGACATCCAAACTTCCCACCTGTCAAAACCCATTTAACTTCGTGAACGTTTCCTCTTCACTAGAGGAAAGGATCAGCATCTCCCAATTCTCCCCTTTACTGCCTAGTTCACAACCTGAGACCATAACTGTATACAGTGACTTATCCTTACTCCTTCAAGTGTTGTCTTGCTTCCCTGATAATACTACGTTAGCATAATTTTGTCACGTTATTATACATGTAATATTTTTAGTATTTATACTGGGAGAGGGGAAGAGGGAGAGAGGGAGGGGGAGGAGGGTGGAGGGGGGGGAGCACACAAGCAGGAGAGGGGCAGAGAGAGAGGGAGGGAGAAAATCCCAAGCAGGCTCCGCACTGTCAGCACAGAGCTGATGCGGGGCTTGAATTCACAAAACATGAGGTCATGACCTGAACCAAAATCAAGGGTCAGATGCTTAACTGACTCAGCCACCCAGGAGCCCCTGTCAAGTTACCTTATTCATGTCCACCAAATGCCAAAGCAAGACTTTTTTTTTTTAAACTACTAACAGAAAGCTACTCATAGAGTGTAAGTAACAAAGAAAACAAATTAGTATTTCTGATTAGTTATTCTGAAATAACGAATAGTAAATCTGACTGAACAAATACTGAGAGTGAATATAAAGCATATTTTTGCTTTTAAACAGTTAATAGTCCTATATGCATATACTTGAACTGATCATCAACATATCGTTACGATCTGTTAACTACATCTAGTAAAATAAAGCAACGGAACAATGGGTAGAGTAAGTGTACTGTCTGGCATACTAGCTGTAGAGAAAAGGGAAATACATACATACACACTTGTGTAGCTCTGCATAAACTAATCTCTGGAAAGATCAAAAGACACTGGCAATAGGATTTAATTAACAGAAGGAGAGAAACTGGCTGACTGGGGTAGTGTGAGTGGGAAGAGACTTACTTTGTTAGCTACATCTTTTTGTGCTGTTTAAATTTTATATATGTATTTATCACTCCAAATAATAAGTTAAATAGGATAAAGAATTCCTTGAACGCTTTGTGTGTTGAAAACATATTCAGATATGTACACCATAGTGAATTAACACAAGAATTAAAATGCTCTGTGTGCATATGATTTATTATACTAAAGACTCATACCACTTCTTGGGTAAATAGGGAGACTCTAAATGCTAGCCCCTATACAAGTTTGTAGTTAAATGAATTTTTATCTTAAAAGTTTACTTTTAAACAATAGTCACTTAGCATTATATGTGTAACCATTAACCTTATTAGTGAAGATAGCACGAAGAACTGAGAGAAATAGCAGCTATAAAAAGAGAAGCGCCTGGATTTGAATCCTCCACTTTCTAGATGTGTAGCTCTCAGCTAATCACTTAACCTATCTGGACAGCAAGGTTAGGCCCAAAACCAATTCCATCCTCTCACTTTTTTTTATTTTCAGCAAGAGTGAGTGTGTGTGAGCAGGGGAGGGGCAGAGATAGATAGAGGGAGACAGAGGATCTGAAGCAGGCTCCGAGCTGTCAGCACAGAGCCCGACATGGGGCTCCAACCCACAAACCATGAGATCATGACCTGAGCTGAAGTCGAACGCTTAACCGACTGAGACACCCAGGTGCCCCCTGTCACCTGTTTTTTGTAAATAAAGTTTTATTGGAACAATCTATGCCCATTTCCTTACACACTATATACGTGGCTGCTTTCACAGGATAATGTCAGACTTGACTGGTTTTGACAGAGACCGTGTGCCCTGCAAAGCTGGAGATGTTTACTATCTGGCCCTTCTCAGAAAAAGTCTACCTGTCTCTGCCTAAGAGTAAAATAAGAACAAACCACATCTACATTGAAGCTCCACTCCGAGCAGGCAGCAAGTCAAAACTATTTCCAGAAGAGCATAAAGACATTATTTATTTTTTTCACACTTATGTTCTCCAAGCACAATATGGAGTTTTCCAGAGGCTACAGGATGTCACAAGAGACTACATGCAGAAGCAGACACGAGAATACATCTATTTACCCTTAAGCCAGACACAAAGGAGATTCACAAAAACAGTACCATTCTTCTGACCAAATATTTTTTCTTTTTAGAAAATTGTCATTTTGGTTAAAAAGGGGTTATTTATGTGAACATATAACGAATTTATTGTTTTTATAAGTCATAAATACTTTACCTTTTCTCAGTTTTACTTCTCTAGAATAAACATTGATAAGTATTACCCATATAAATAAAAGCTCTGTTGGGTGCTCAATGTTTATAGGGGTTTTGAGACTAAAAAGTTCGAGAATCTGCTATACTACAGCCCTAATGCATCACAGCGGCAAGATTAACTGGCCTACCAGAACAGTCTATGCACTGGGCAGGGTTTGGATAAACACAAAGTAGAGAGTCTACCCGGATAATCAATGGATACCACCACCAGCCGGCAGGCAGTTTAAGGAGAGAAATTTGACAATTCTAATTAGAGGCTCCCCAGGGTACTTAAGAAATTTCATTCAAAACTTGGACATAAGGCCAAGGGAAAACGGCCTGACCTTTCAACATCGTACACAAGAAATGACCATCAAAGGATTACCTAGTGCTGTGGTGCCCCAACTGTGTAGAAAGCACACCAGAACACTAGCAAACTCACAAGGGTGTGGCAAGATATTTTTAAATTGGCAGGGAGGAAACAAAGCGACATCTGTCAGAGCCTATGCAAACTACCAGATCAAGGTGGTCCACAGTTTCACCAGCAGACTGTACTGCATTCCCTACAATAAAGTCAGATCTTAGTGAAAGTGGTTTTTCAGTGGTGACTGCCATATACAGTAAAATCAGTAGTGGTGTCCAATCCGGTTGCAAGATTTGAAGTTATTCAGTGTCCAAAAGGCATACACATCCTATTAATAAGCAGTTGTGGTTATTTAAGAATAAACTTTCTTCTTTTCACTTATGTGCATTATTTGGTCAGAAAGGTACTAAGTTGTAGTTACAGAAATACTTATTAATTTTCTATAAAAACCTAGCTACTCAAATGCTCTTTGAACTGGTTTAACATCTTATGTGTTCCTTCACTAACATGTTGATTAAAATGTTTGGCATTTGTTCATTTTATATTTGCATTAGAGTCCCAATTTTACCATTTTGTAAATTTTATTTTAGTATGCTGAAGTTGTCTTTTTCCAGCATCTCAATTTAAAAAGCTAGAAAGGCTTTAATAACTAGTCATCAAGTACTATGGAAGGATGTTTCTATAGGAATACGTAAAGTATCAAAAAAGCCTCTATACGTAGACTCTCATATTCAAATAAAGGACATACCTATGTGTTCAAATACAATTAAACTGTCTTAAAATCCGATGTGGTTTTCTACATCTCCCAATTTTTAATAAATACATTTAATCCTTTTGAAATCAGTAAAATATACAAGAGGGCTTTTTTTAATGTTTGGGATGATTTATGAGCACATTCTTCAAAAAGGCAGTATTAATGAAAGTTTAAAAAGTGAATGAGTAAGATGGAATTAAGTTCCCTCCAAGGAAACATTTTAGTATTATTCATTAAATAGAGGGCTAAGGACAAAAGAACAGATGACCACAATTGTATTATTAGTAACTTTTAGTGCCAGACAACGCCAGTAAAGTAAAAATACAGATAACAATTTATTTTACCCTCAACCTCCCACTTATTTTTTTCTATTATTTTTCACTCCACATCAAATGTTTTTATCTAGATCCCTGTTTTCACTTCAAGCTACAGAAGTGATCAATGTGTTTAAGAAGGAAAAAATAGGGAAAACTCCCTCCCGTCCCCCGCCGGCCTTTTTGGAACCTTTATGAGGAAAGGTAGGAAAAAAAGCAAAGTAAAAAGCAAATGCATCAATAGATGTGTTGAAAGATGCCAAATGAGAAGATGCAAATGAGAAGAAGCTTCTGGAAGTATTGGTGGTTTGTAAGGAGCTTCCTTCTTTCCTCATCCAATAATTGTGACTGCTGGATCCATTTCTCTCTGTGTCGCTTTTCATCTCTGCTACCTCCTTCTTCTCCCCAAAGTTATCTCATCTTAATACTGAAGACAGGGGCGCCTGGGTGGCGCAGTCGGTTAAGCGTCCGACTTCAGCCAGGTCACGATCTCGCGGTCCGTGAGTTCGAGCCCCGCGTCGGGCTCTGGGCTGATGGCTCGGAGCCTGGAGCCTGTTTCCGATTCCGTGTCTCCCTCTCTCTCTGCCCCTCCCCCGTTCATGCTCTGTCTCTCTCTGTCCCAAAAATAAATAAACATTGGAAAAAAAAAATTAAAAAAAAAATACTGAAGACAACTGGTTTAACTACTCCCATTTATATGTAAAATACCAAAAATTAACTACCATGCTTATAGTCAAACTTAACAGTCTACACGTGCACCTGAGACCAAAATCAAACCTATGAAAATACTGGATGGGAAGGGGGTAAATTTTAAGGAAGTTCAATCATGCACTTTTAATCCATGTTTTATTTAAAATATCAACTTTACTGTTTGTAAACAATGTCACATGATGTGAAAGAGGAAAAATAAAATAATACACAATGCTATTCCTGAATTAGAATCATTTAATTTTGAAAAATTGATCAGTTTCATATATAATACAATAAATAGCATATGAAGTGCCATGATAAGCTAGGAAGAACAGGCTTTAATGATTTCTTTGTCTAGTTATACATTCCACTACTTACACTATTTCTCGTTCAATCCTCAAAACAACCTGTATTAAGAAGATATCATTGTTATTACCTTTATTCTTACTCTTCTCAGAGTTTAGAAACAAAACACAGATAATGAGTGGACCATTCTGACTGTGTACATTAAGAGCACGATTAGAATGGGAGTAATAATAAAGGCCTAAATTTCTGTCATTTATTTCCAAAGGAGCAGTGTACTGGGTGATAGATTCAGTTCCATCAGTTACACTTGTAATAACGTGTATGTGCATTACTTTCTTGAAACAATCACATGTCCAAAATTCTAATTCCTGAGCTCAAGATTTACAATTCTTCACACGTACACTGCAGGTAAGAACAACAGGCCCCTGCTCGTCCGCCTCACACTATCTACTGTTACCCCAGCCTCAGCTCCAACTTGATGCCTCCATAACTTTGGCTGGTTCTGAAAATCTCTGACTTGTTCAAAGGAGTTACTGCATTCACCCTTAAAGAGGTAAGCTACACAAGGTACCCACAACCCAACTGAAGGCTTCTTCATGGTGTACTTGGAAGAATCAAAAGACCTTTCAACTTTGGAAAGTTTAGTTTACAGAAAATCAAAGCACAAATACACAATTCTCTGTAATACAACATCTACAGAACATGCCCTGTACTGCACTTCATACACTGAGCAGCAAAGGTACCAGCAGTATCCTCCAATGGAAGAATCCTCTGGTTTGAAATGTACTCAACAAGTATTTTATTGAGTTATCTCTAGGTACTTTTAGCACCATGTGTTTCTAAGGAATGGGGAAAAGAGGAGGCCTCGTGACTATTACAGAAATGTGCTTTAGTAACTTATCTTTCTGAACACACAAAACATGCTTAAAATGATCAAGGAATAACGTAAGATAGTACGTATTCAATTAAATGTATGATTATAATCAGGGTTCCAAGCCAGTATTTTAAGTTTTTAAGAGCCTGGGTAAACAGAGGGCTGAGGAGTTAAAGTGGAAAAATAAAAGCACATAATCCCAATTTTTCTGTTTTCACATAGTGGATGTTTAAGGGATACCAAAATATCTTACTCTTTCTGTAAGGAACTCCAATTGAGGGTAACGTTTCTTTTCATTAATGAAATTAATGCCTAGAAAGGTTACTTATTCAAGGACACAACAAATCGTCAGCAAAAGAAAGCTGTATTTATTTCAGAGATTTGAACCATAATCTGATATAAAGCTTAAATTCTGGATTATAAAATTATAATAAGAAATAAAGGATGGGGGCATCTGGGTGGCTCAATTGGCTGAGCATCCGACTTCGGCTCAGGTCATGATCTTGCGGTTCATGGGT
Organism: Prionailurus viverrinus; assembly: GCF_022837055.1. Lineage (NCBI taxonomy): Eukaryota > Metazoa > Chordata > Mammalia > Carnivora > Felidae > Prionailurus > Prionailurus viverrinus. Next base: position 13,227,421 of record NC_062572.1, read on the forward strand.
TCAAGACCCACGTCGGGCTCTGTGCTGACAGTTCAGAGCCTGGATGGAGCCTGTTTCGGATTCTGTCTCCCTTTCTCTCTGCCCCTCCCCTACTCATGCTTTGTGTGTCTGTCTCTCTCTCTCTCAAAAAAGAAATAAAACAAACAAAAGAAACAAAGGATGGGAGGTGGCAGGCTACGTTAAAATTGATGGAGTGCTTTTAAGGCCACTGAAACAAAGCTTAAAATTCTGCTAATATTACAATTTTCTCTCAGTGAAACTTACTTTCTACAGTCTTTTTTTTTTTTTTTTTTAAATCTCAGTGACAGAAAACTTTAACCAACTGTCTTCAATTATACATAGTAATGTGTTTCTTTGCTTTCTTACATGCTAGGTACCAGGTAACACTCTATAAATTATACTGGTCAATTTCAGTAGTACGTAAAAATACTTCAAATGTTGCCCACAATGTTCCTTCTAGGCTCTTCTGTGTACAACCAATTAGAAAGGTCTCCACCTTTCTATGAGGCATATTAAAATCTCAAGATGTGTTAAAGCTGCTTCTACTAATAAAAACTGCAATTCATAAAGCACCAATGGATGACAATATCCAACAGAGTAACACAGACTTTTCACGAGGAAATACCTGAACTGAAACAACCATCATGAACAGCCCAAATGTTCAAACTTGAAATTTGAGCAAACTATTCAATAATAAATAATACTGAGGAAAAACTCACATAAAACCAATTATTATAAGAACATTTATAAAAACACAATATTTTAAACAATCATCTCTTAAGAATGGTAAAGAAAATCTTTTTGCTTTAATGACATAACTCAACATTTTGTTTTATGTTAGATGACTTTTAAGACCTCATTTTCCACTTTGATCCTCGGGCAAAATAAACAGATTTACAGCAAAAGAAGTATGTTCCATTCAGTTCAACTAAACCTGTAATACTCTTTGTACTAGAAATTGTAATAGATGTGGAGTAGAATAAAAGGGGGAAAACGATGAATAGTAGACACCAAAATAAGTATGATTCTGTTCTAAAAAGTCAAGGATGGAATGATGCGGGAATGGAAAAAGAAAAAAATGCAGACTAAATTCTCATCTTCCTCAGAACAAATTCAAGACAGGAATAAAGTTTTCAAAATAAACGACAAAAAATAAATAAGAAGTAAAACCATACTCTTGATAAATTTACAGGTAAAATGCCAAGGGCGGGGGGGGGGGGGGGGGGGGGGGACAGCTAGGAAAGTTGCCTCAGGGGAGCAGCTCAAAGAAGAAAGATCAAAGTTAATGTTGAGATGCCAGGAGAGCCCGAAAGGTTGGGGAAAAAAAAGAACCTGCACAAAGAGAAAAGGAGTTTAGACAATGGTAGAGATTGTGAAAGGCAACCCTGGCTGGACAGAAAGGCTTCTACTGGAGAGCAGCGATGCCAGACAAAGTGTGGGTAACATCCAAAACACAGCTGACACCACATGGTGCTCTTATGGGGGAGAGCACTTCACCCACCAAGAGCAGTCTTAACAGAAGTGATGGGAACCAGGAGAAAGTCAGAAGACTGTGACAGACCAAACATCACAACAGGAAGGAGGCTCCACAGGATGTAAGTTGGTCCTGCATCTCAGCACCCAGAGCTTTCCAAACTCTCTAGTCTTAAATATTAAGCTATAATACTTCAACGTTACACAACTTTTTTTTTTAATGTTTATTCATTTTTGAGAGACAGAGCATGAATGGGGGAGGAGCAGAGAGAGAGGGAGACACAGAATCTGAAGCAGGTTTCAGGATCTGAGCTGTCAGCACAGAGCCCGACGTGGGGCTCAAACCGACCACGAGATCATGACCTGAGCCGAAGTCAGAGGCTCAACCAACTGAGCCACCCAGGCTATTAATAAAACCCTAAATGAAGTCTATATCATCACATTCGACTGATGGGTTCTTAGATACACATTTAATACTTTCTAAGAACCACACTTAATAAAAGCTTTGTTTTTATAATATTCTTGAACACTCCAAATATACCAGAGGTAAGCCAAAGGGCTATAAAATACATTATATACTCTCCATTTTTTCCCTTTGATTCCTTCATATAAAAGACTGGCAAGAGAACTACAATATAAATAAGTATATTTCAAAACTCATACCAGAATGAAGATGATTTCAACCAGATCTTAAAATATGCAGTAAAAAAAGTTCTTTAAAAACAGAAAATAGCTCCTATCAATATTTTAGGGGTAGAATCAATATACAATATGCCATTTCTTATAGAGCATATGGCCATTATATAAAAAGATTTATAGTAGGAATACTTAATTCATTTAATGCAAATCACCTATATAAAAAATATTTGGGTGGCTCATCCAGTGAAGCTTCTGACTTGGGCTCAGGTCATTATCTTGCAGTTTGTAAGTTAGAGCCTGGCATCGGGCTCGATACTGACAATGCAAAGCCTGCTTGGAATTTTCTCTCTCTCTCTCTCTCTCTCTCTCTCTCTCTCTCTCTCACTCACACACACACACACACACACACACACACACACACACACACACACACAGTCTCTGCCCCTCCCCCACTTGCATTCTCTTTCAAAATAAACTTAAAAAATTTTTTTAAATAAAAAATATTTGGATAGCAATCTTCTGCTAGTACAAGAAACTACCAGAAACATAAAAACTTGTAATTATCCTTAGTTTTCTTCTAAGTAATTACTCCCACCCCTTCCACCATGAGTGGCGGCCAACCACCATTACAGCAGCAGCCACAAGTCAGGTTCTTGACAGCCACTTCATGTTACTTTACTCAGCCCTAAACCATCTTAAGCACAATCTCCATTCTACCAAAACAAAACAAACAAAACCGGTGTGTGTGTGTGTGTGTGTGTGTGTGTGTGTGTGTGTGTGCGCGCGTGCGCGCACGCGCAAACCTAGGCCTAGTCACTTTAAGGAGAGTGAAATTTGTTTATATAATCTTCATTAACATTTTTAGTTACATTTCATTGAACTGATGAAGGGAAAATGTTAGGAAGAAAATTACATAAAATCAATCAAAAGCAACATTTGCAAGCAGTATTCTTAACCTTCTTTGAAGAAGTGAACATTCTTGCCTAAAAGTGGAGAGACGTCCGTAATCCAACTTTAATCTGTGATGCTTTTTCCCCTTGCTGCCAACATATTGCACATATGGCATCGTCACAACATTTTACTGAGAACCCTCAGCTCACCTTTCAAAGAAAAGACACATTTGGACTTTCTTTAATCTGGTAATTTCCTGGTCCTTTCCTCCTCTTACTTTCCTGTCTCATCTCAGCCTACCTCATTCCCTAAAGGAAATTAACAAGGACAGTTTAGGAACATTTCTGTAAAGTTTTTTTTTTTTTTTAAGTTTATTTATTTATTTTGAGAGAGAGAGAGAGAAACTGTGCATGTGAAGACGGAGAAGGGCAGAGAGAGAGAGGGAGAGAATCCCAAGCAGGCTCCACGCTATCAGTGCAGAGCTCAAAGTCGGGCTCGATCTCATCAACTGTGGGATCATGACCTGAGCCAAAATCAAGAGTTGGATGCTTAACTGACTGAGCCACCCGGGCACCCCATTTCTGTCAAGTTTTAAAACTGATTTTGGACAAGGCTTCAACATAAATGTCAACTCAGAAAAGAAATAATAAAGACCTTTCATGCCTTTACATTTTTAAGATGTTCAGTGTTTATAAATTTGAGGGAAGAGACTACAAACATTAATACTTTTAAAACAGTATAAAACACAAAGCCATTAATTAATAAATTGGGAACAATTTACAACACACAAACATTGGAATCACTGAGAAAATAGGTGACATTTCATTAGTCAATTAAGTAACATATTAAAATCAACGTCTCCCACAAAGTGATTTAGCACCAGATGCTAAGCCATCCAATTTTAATAGACAGACATTGCAAACCTAAGTCAAGCACAAATAACAGCCGGGTGACAAAAGATGGTGAAGTTTTATGTCCTAAATACTCATTAGGTTCCACTCTGGGCAGTAACAAAGCTCCTCCCAAACCAACACATCTCTCCATCCAAAAACTAACAACCAGAATTATGAAGAAAATATTAAAATCTGCTAAAAATAAATATTACTAGATAAAAAAAGCTACTAAATGGAGCTAAGAACTTAGAGAGGGGGCAAGAGTCTACACTTGAAAAGAAGGAATGGTAGCAAGTGACTTTCCCCTTTCTTCAAAAAAAAAAAAAAAAAGTTTTGTTTTTTTTTACCTTCAGGCAGACTGAACCACATGGAGTGGCTAACACTGTCTACAAACTCCACTTCCAGTCTTACTGGTTTGAAGAACCAGAGGACTGAGTTCAAAGAGACCCGAGCAGCTAGAAAATGAGAAAGGAAATCCTGGGAAGAAGACAGAGTCAAAACTCTGACCGAATCTCTGGTGGACCCCCTGAATTAGGTGCACAGGTCAGACTTTGCCTAGCTAAGACCAGAACAGTGCCTTCTCAATTGGGGCAATTAGGCCTCTTGGGAGACAGCTGGCCATTTACCTGGTGGCATCTTCCTCTGGAGGAGGAAGGCACTATTGGCATTGTACAGGTAGAGGCAAGGGATGCTGCTGGGCGTCCTACCAGGCACCGAACAGTATCCACAACAATCATCCAGCCCAGAATGTCAGCAATGCAGAAGTGAGAAACCCTACACTAAAAGAAGTAAAAAGATTTCAACTGCTACCCACCAAAGGTGAGACAAGAGATTGGAGTCTGAGTTGAGCTAAAGTTTACTGTTTTAAAACAAAACAGTAAACAAAATGAACATTCTTTAGAGAAAGAAAACAGAATCCAGAATCTCTACATTACTTACAATGCCCAAAATATAATTCAAAATTATTCAAGAGATGAAGAAACAGCAAAATCTAACCCATAATGAATAGATAAAACCGATAGAGATAATCTAGATATTTTATTTAGTACCAAAGATTTTAAAGCAATTATTGTAATTATGCTTACGGACATAAAGGGAAATGTACTCACAGTGAATTTAAAATATAGGAAATCTCAGCTGAAAAATGGAAATAAAACAGAGCTGAATGAAATTGAAGGACTGAAAATTACCATACCAAAAATAAAATATACATTAGCCAATTATTTTTACTCTTAGGGCTTCTTTCAGAATCTGTCTTGTGCCCATGATGCAACGATTTTCACTAAATCTTGACTATAATTATATTAAAAACTAAATGGAGGTAAAAAGCATGAGACCTAAATAATTTGACATTAGAAAAACCAATGGTTATTACACCTTTTAGAATAATATACGTAGCAGAGATATATGGTAGACTGTAACAAGAAATTATAAATAATCATTGGGATGCTCATATTTTTCAGCCATTCTATAGAACTAATTTATACTTGGTGTGGCTGAAATTTTCCAACTTAAAATTAAGAAACATCCCCCCACGTCCTTCATAGACAGCCTAAAAGTCCCATTTCATAAATAAAAACATATATAGATGTGTACATTTTTAAAAATAGTAATATAATAAAAGAGCAGCCATTTCCCTTAGACATGTCTGTTTTTAACTTGCCATAAAAATTTCCCACATGCTATCAATACGCTATGAGAAATTAATTATGAGTGGAAATGACCTCCCAGGCACATACATTTTACATTTTTTCTAAACTCTAAGAAACTTCAGCAAAAGTAACCTAAGGTATTTTACAAAGCAGGAGATACGTAAGCATTCAACTTAAAATGCAGCCTATTTCCAAAATAATCACTTTAATCTCGGGGAATTAGCTATTTGATGTACCACAATATACTTCCATAATGCTTAGATTCACTGAAGCGGACATGAAGAAACTTAATATAAACATCCTAAACGAAACCAGAGATATGAGTACAACATTAAACATACATCCTTCATGCTACCAAAAGGGTAATCATTTGAACCTCCATTCATTTATGTCCTGACCCCTCAGTTGACTTTTTTTTCCAACAAAGTAAGTGGCATTTAGCTAGGACATCTTAAGCAAAGGCAAAAGAGGTGGTCAGCTGTATGATAAAACAAACAAAAAAAAAACACCTCAAATTAACTCCCACTTGGTACTAAAAATTTCTTCTCCCCTCTTCCTAATCTGATTTTGAACATCATTACTGAAGTTAACAAAAACCCTCCCTCCAAAACACATCCTTTAAAACTTGCAGACACATTGAAAGAGTAATATCAAATCCCTTGGGTTGGTAAATAAAGGAGTCACTGAAACCAAGCACATCCAGGAAAGGAAGAAGGAAAGATACATACATATACACAGGTACATGCACACATATACATGCACATATACACACAGGGAAAGAAAGAAGGGAAAGACAGATATGTAGCTAGATAGGCAGGCAACGTAAACAAACTGATCTGGGGCATGCCTAGATTCTACAGTTTTCCTAAAATCAGAGAATCTGAAAACTGAAAGACATTTTGGAAAAAAAAAACAATGCTGAAAATAAGTCCTGCAAGGACAAATAATTAATGGAAGATCATCCATATTTCTGGATGGCCTACTAAACAAAGAGAGCTTTGTTTCCAGCTTAGTTTCAATCCACTGGCAGGAATTAAAAAGGGAATTATAGCAATGATATTATTCCAACCTCTCTAGTACATTAAAAAACAAGGTACATATAAAATCTTCTTTCTTGAAAGTACATATTGAAACTTCTTTTTTAAACTATGACAAGTACTGATGTTGAAAATGTAAGTTTTTTACTGTATTCTTTTTAGAACACCAATAAAACAAATAAAAAATTAAAAGTGGTGGTAACTCTGTTTTGGTTATGAAGGAAAACGGAAAGAGAGGGAAAAAAAGTGAAAGAGCTACCTAGACAGTATATAGTTAACTATCGTCACCTCTGGTTGAACTGATCTTTCAATTTCACATTCCTCTGTGCATAATGCTTGTGAACAAAACCGAGTGCAGTGGTACATGAGACACTTGTTAAAACCACAGACAGTACAACGCAGTTTTATCACAGGCCCTCTTTAAATGCTTCTCTCTTCCCTTCCTAGGTGCAGGAGTTTTTCCTTTGCAATGACTTGTAACAAATGTAACAAGAACCCTACATTCCGAGTCTTCATTTCAACCCCCATTTATACCTCAAGCTACTGCAACCTCAAATCCCCCCCACGGCTGAAAGCCAAATCTAATAGTCCTCTTAGAATGTATTTTACATGGCCTGTGTGGCAGACACAGCTGATTGATGCATCATGAAACTTTAAAAATCCATGGTTTTGGTGGCACCAACCATCCTGGCTCCCACTTCTCATTTATCTTTCTTAGTCTCCATACATACATTCTTCCTTCTCTAGCCACCCACGAATGCCTACACTCAAGACTCTAACCACATCCCTCTTCTCACCTTGCATACAATTCTCAAATACATTCAAATGACAAAATACACAGTATCTTCTGCTATATCCCCCATCAGATAAAACCAACAGAAAATGACTACATATTTTATGGGTCAAAAAAAGGCTGCAAAACTATTATACATGTTTAGATAAGTCCAAACTGTTTCATTAATATGCTTTTACGGGTTTCCCGTCAGACAGCCCTCATTATCAAGACACGTGGCAAAAGGCACCACCTAAAGTTATGAGAAAAATCGAAAAAAATTATCACCAATGATCATATTTTTCCGGACACTAGGAAGAGATTCCCTTTATCTTTCACATTTTAAGCACTTGTTCACACGTCTGTTTATCCTCTACATGAGGGATTCCTTTCCCTGCCTTTTCGTCTGTTTGTCTCTAGATGGAAACATCACAAGGAAAGTACAGGAAAGAGGAGGTCTGGAAGAGCCAGGAGAAGTGAAAAGAGGGCAGGGGAGGGGGTGATGTTGAGGAAAGAGGGGGCAGGGAAGTTTTAAAGTGCTAAAACATATTCTCCTACATCAAAGTATTTCATCTTATTATACAAAATCTATTTTTTTGCTATTAAAACCAAAAGGTAAGGGCATTTCTTGAAAAATAGGTGAGTGGTATAAGAACATAAGAAAGAAAGAAAAGAAAGAAGAAAGAAAGAAAGAAAGAAAGAAAGAAAGAAAGAAAGAAAGAAAGAAAGAATCTCTGGCTTAAAAGTAGAAAAAAAAATCCAGACAAAACAACACAAAAGCAGTCAAAATAATATACTTCCCAATGTGTGAGTGCCCACACATGCATATCTGCTAACAGCACATACAAAAGTAATCAGAATATTTAAAAGTATTTGAGGCTTGTTGGAGTATCGTTCAAGGTAGGCTTGCCCATGAAGAAGAGACAGCTGATTAATTCAGAAAATGCACTAGCAAATATGTTTCTGTAAACTACTATATACCTGATATCAGAAAGAAATTCAAGGTCCAAACGGTTACTGGAAGCGATCAATTATTTTGCTAAAACTAGAATTCAAAAAATAAAGTGTATAAACTTCAAATTCTGTAGTAATCAAATGTAGGCTGAAACTGAATAGAATCTCCATGAATAACTTCTAAATTATTTGAAAGGAATACATTTTTCACTGGTTTGTTTTTAAGCATATCCTGGAAGGAAAAGTTTTTTCAAGTTCAACATATTTCAGGAACCCAGAAATTTGTTATGTTTGACGTTATTTGCCACAACTCTTTAGGACAAAGCCAAAGTTTTCTTTCTTACTTATTACATTCCTAAGGCTATGAGTAACAAAAGATGTGCCACCACAAAGAAAAAAATAATGTGAATAAATTTCTTTTACCTTCTTGGACCTGCCTGTTTAAATACATACATACATATATACATAATATATAATATATAATTTTTCTAAGTTTATCCTATCATCTCATAGCAAACATTAAGAACTCTTTTAGAGTCCACCAGGCAAATGATTTAGTTTTGCTATCACTACAGAAAATAATCATAGCTCAAGAAATCATATGCTGTTAATCGAACAGGTGAAATCTATTCATCAATAGATTCATTTGTCTTCACTATTAAAATCATTTTAGCTATGTAAAATATGCAGTGTTAAATCATCTTTTAATCTCTTGAAAAAAGTATGCTATAATTACTTAACTTTATACTTAAAATGTCATTCTTTAAAATATGTTTCTCTCATGTGTATCTCTTAGCATCAAATAAGAGCTTTCCCAAAAATATCAATTTGTGCATAAAACTTGTTTAGCACCGGGCAGCAAATTTTCCTCTCATCGGTCACTAAACTGAAAATGTGTGCACACCCACACAAAATTAAGCCTAAAAATTTTCATTTATTTTTGCTTTTTCTCAACTACAAACCAGTCACATCAATGATCTCATTTAATCTTTACAATAACCCTGTAAGGTAGTAACTAAACTATTATCACCAACTCTGTTACAGCAAAACACAAAGTTCGGTTCAGAAAAACTAAACAACTTCTCTAAAAGCAAAGAACTTTTGAAGAGAGGCATGGGACGTGATCCCAAATCTATTAAATCCAAATGCCCTCATCCACAGACAGCATCAGTTTATCCATCCAAAATGACCTGAACACTAAGATCCTGTTTCAGCATCAAACAAGAGGCTCTATTTTCCATTCAGAGAATAAAAGTGGAAAAGTCATTATACCTAACAAAGTTCTATTACAGCAAATGCCAACTTTTAAAACAACGTTTGGTTTAAAATTTTTCCAATTGTTAACACCTCCTAAAATAGTTTTTCAAAATCATTAACATTTCTATACTACAATAAAATGAAGTTTGAAGTTCTACCTTCAACCATGAGTATGAAATCTAAAACTAATAAAATAATTCAATTACATTGCTCAGAAATCGATAGCCTGCCGGGTACACAAAAATCAAATATCTAAATATATTACAAGTATTATTCACATCTGGTTTGCTAAAGTCAGGAAGACTTCTGGGATGTAAATGAAGTGCAAAGACATACAGATGTTATGTAAAATAGACTGGTAACTATATTCGACTTCAAACATTAGTGTTTATTATTAAAGTACTAATTACTGCTCTTTCAATCCCTATTTTATTTCCGCACTTCCCCTTCATCCCCCAATTCCCATGAAATCATGATACAAACACCTATAGCTACTGATGAAAAATTTTAGGACTGGCTCTGTCCGAGACCGCACACTGAGCGTGGAGAGGCACATAGGAATGAATGGTAAAGATCATCGTGCCAAAGCAACTCATCACTCATCAACAGAAAAACCAAACCTTTAACCCATCCTCTGTAAACTTAAGTAAACACTGAGATTAAATATGCCCACGGAGCAAATGCTTTAGTTAGAGCAAATCAGTATAAATAAAGGAAAAAAATTTCTCACCGTCAAAGAATCTGTAAACAAAACCGTATTTTTACATACCCATACATACTGACACCATTCTAAATGTAGAATTATCCTTTTCAGGCAAACTTTGATATACATAATACCTACTTTCTAGTTAAATATATATATTTTTAAATCCTAAAGGATTTGAAATGTACTAAAAAAGGGAAAACATTTTTTAAAAATCCATGGTGATTTGACCAAAAAAAAAAAAAAAAAAAAAAATTACATGCCAGTCCCCAATTTATCTGATTTGAAAAAAGAAATCCTAATTCTCATAAATAAAGTTTGGTTAATGAGATCCACAACCATGTCATCAAAGCTTTAAGACATACAGGTGGGAGAGGAAGCTGCTAGTGCGAATTAAGTCACAGGGAGGAACGACGAAGTTAAGAAGGTAAAGGTTCCAGAACAGGCAAGAGCTGCCAGCCAAACTTGCAGCAACCACCTAAAAAAGAGCTAACCTTACAGCTTAACATCTAAGGTTCAATAGCTCTTATCTGCAGCCAGGAGCTGGAACCCTTAGCTCCGGGCAACTTCATGGACAGTAAAATAGAATTGGGATTGTGTGCCCTGCTCTTCTGATAGGAAACAATCACCCATCAGCTTACGATTCCAATTCATCAACTTACGATTCCAATTAAGTCTGTGCTATGTCCAGAGATAAATGAAGTAAATATTTGCCTTTCAAGGTTTTAGTTTTTGATCCTGGTTTGATTGATATAAAAGTCCACGCTTGTTTGGCATTCAATAAATGATAGTCAAAAGTTTAGCACTGGTTAGAAAAGTGATTCACAGTCCTGGTTTAAGATTTTCAAGGATGTATTCACAGACATTTAAGGGGCATCAATCAATTCTATAAAAATTATCACCATTTGAATTCAGCTCACTGTTTTTAAAGTTATGCATATAACACTTTAAATAAGAAAGACAGGGGTGCCTGGGTGGCTCCGTCGCTTGAGCATCTGACTTTGGCTCAGGTCATGATCTCAAGGTTCAAGAGTTCAAGCCCCGCACTGGGCTCTGTGCTGACAGCTCAGAGCCTGGAGCGTGCTTCGGATTCTGTGTCTCCCTCTCTCTGCCCCTAACCCACTCACATTCTGTCTCTGTCTCTCTCAAAAATAAACAAACATTTAAAAAAATTTAAGTAAGAAAGATAAAAAAGGATAATGAAAATAACAAAACAGAATATTTTAATTTCACATAGTGTGGTAAGAAGGGGCTTAGATATAGGTTATTGGTTATCTTTCTAGTCCCATATTCCACAAAAATTTAATAATACACTATTCAATAAAATGTGTAATACACCAATTAACAAAATTTTATGTAATAAAATCTATTTTAGTACATCTAAACAAAGACTGTTAGAAAATAAATAAATAAGCTGCTTCCCCCATCTGTCTCTTGCCAAAACATAGCTACGGTCAAGCAAATAAACGAAAAACCTAAAGGTTCATAAGACTCACCTTTTGTTGACTGGTTTTTCATCCTTTTCATACGGTCGGACAAACCACTTCCCAATCCTAACGAAGTTCTTATCCATTAGGCACCTGCGATAATCACACCAAGAATTATATTTAGAGTCTCAATAACAAATTAGCAAGTCACTGAATAAAATAATCGCAGATGAGATATACTATGGCAAATAAAAACATCCCCAATTAAACTGTCAAAATGTTTTCTTATCACTTAAAATTTTTATATTATAGAGATGCTGAAAGAACTTTCTGACTTTGAGCATAAATTTTTATTATGAATTATTCTTGCACATGTAAAAAATTATGCAAAATTAATTGGCTGAGGTATTCCTGAAACGTCTTAAACTTGTGAATCACCTCAAATCCAAACACACTTTTGCATTATTTCAACTCTTGTGTCATCAAGGATGTTGGGAATACAGGCAGCACTCCTTACGAGTACCTCAGAGGTATTCTTCTAAGCCAGGGATGCTCATTTTGCAAGCTGTAATGCTGGCTTTCTTGCTTGGCATGTGATATGCAATCCTTTAGCAGAGATCTCAGAAACAGAAGCACTGCAGAGTCTCTTCTACTTAGGTGTTTTTCTTCTGAAAGTATGGTGAAGCACTTGGTTATGGCTTGGCAAGAAAACAAAGAACCACAGCCATTTCTTCCATGGTGATTATCTGCTTTCCTCCTATCCAAGTTGTGCCCCACTTGTGTTTCCATGCTGTTTTGTGTACATTGTGTTTCAATGTCAAATTACAGGGTAATCCTTCTGCAGACATGTTAAATGGCAATTGAACTCAACTCACAGAATACCAAAAATGCACACAATTCAACTGAAGTGACAAGAATACAGACAGCTATGACCAAGTTCACTCGTGTGCAAGCATATGACAACTGTATCATACCTGCCATCTGGTCAATTCTGAGATGCCATCATTTGTAAGGAATATCCCTGATTTTACAAATATAAAAATGTGGGAGAAAATGCACATTTTGAAATTGACAAAATACAGTAATCTCTAACATTATTCAACGAAATGACACATATTTTGTAAGAAAACCTGTCAGAAAGTTGGATGTAATTCTTCTACAAAGGTTCTACCTACCAGTGAAAGAGCTACATAGCAATTCTTTATTCAATATTCAGGCAATTCTGCAAGTGGCCTGCTTTTGCCTCTGTAATTTCCATACCATCAAGGAGGACGGAAACAATTCAAGCCTTCACCGAACTCATTACAGGTTAGATGGGTTAGTAAATGGCAATAGTTTCTGCTGGCCACAATGTAACTCCCTGTGGGCAGAGTCAATCTGGAGCATTGTTGCATCAAAAAAAAAAAAAAAAAAATCACTGGCTTCAACTGCTTTTATTTTGAAAATGAATTTCCACAACAATCTTCCTTGTTCACAATGTAGAAAATCATTTTCAAAGCAACCCAATCTGTTTCCCTAAGATTATAAATGAAGTTGCCTTTAGGGTTAAAGACTACACGAGTCCATTAAAATTAGGAAATAGGGAATATCCAACAAGGTGAAAGTACTCAAGAAGCAAAACTCAAAAAGTTATGTCCACAGTTTATCCCCCAGCACACAGGCTTAATTGTATTCTTCAGGCAGAATAGACAGACAGACAGACAGACAGACAGATAATTTCCACTGAAAAACTCTAGTGTTTGCTAACAGCAATAGTACCAGTAACTATGACTAGAATCACTACCACCACCACCACATTTGAATACCAGATGTAGTATATCATTTAATTATTGTAATATTTGTATGAGACAGATGGTACATGCCAACTTTTATACACGAAGAAGCTGAGGCATGATGAAAATGTCACCTACAGAAGGTCACACAACCAATCGAGAGCAGAGCTGGGATTAAGCCTAGGTATATCTGATCACAAGGCCAGAACATTTAACTATTACCATATATTGACTCACATGCGGTCACATTTCCTCAGTTCTTTCCTCAATTTCAAAGTCCAGATGCAAGCTGTAATTGATGGGTCTATTTAATGTTTCTTTATCCTCTAAGAGCTGTTATTAAGTTGAAGGTATTCTTAAACCCGGTAATGCATAGAATGAAAGCAATGGAGCAGGTAACAGGTACAGGATCACATCAAACACTGTATGTGGCCTTCGACTGACACACATCCTCACTTAATAAATAACCACTTAAAAAAATAAATATCACTTCAAATATATTCACACCCTTATATAGGTCTTGAAGGTCAGAATTCAAAAGAATAATTTATTCAATAACACACACACAAGACGAATTTACAGTTAATGAACAGATAAAAACCAAGGCTTTAGATAGTAGAATATGAAAGACAAACAGATAAAGTATCTCTGACTAAGGGGGACAGAGTGTAAAGTTGGCTTCAAAACCCTTGCCCTTCTCTGAAGTAAAAGCCACAAATTCTATTTGCTGACTTGATTCCAGCACAAGCAAACAAGGAGTTAGGGGGTAAAGGAGAAGCAGCACATAGGCAAGACCACTCAGGTACAAAGGCAAAAGGCAAAAAGCTAATGAATCCTGAGAGCCTAACTCTGTGTTAACCCATCTCCTGGAGTTCCCACAACAGATCATATTTCTTTGTCAGGCAATGTCAACAAAAGGTTATTATCACGAATACAAAAATCAGCCATGGAAACTACTGATCCTTGCTTCTGTAACTATCTAGTTCCAAATGACAGTCATAAATGACTTAGTGATTTTCGACTGCTAATCAGTTTCTATGTGATCAGTGATTTCCTACACACTGAGAGAAAAACATGAGAACAAAATCGCTATGGATGAAGTACAGCTGACCCTGAATAATGATGCAAGGGTCAGGGGCTCCCCCTCCCCATGTAGTTGAAAATCCATGTATGACTGACCCCCCCCAAAACTTAAGTACCAATAGCTCACTGTTGACCAGAAGCCTTACCAATAACATGAACAGTCAATTAACATATTTTGTATGTTTTGTGTATTATGTACCATATTCTTACAATAAAGTGAGAGAGAAGAAAATGTTAAGAATGTCATAAGAGAAAACACATTTACACTACTGTATTTATAAAATGTTAATAATAATCAATAATAATAATAATAATAATAATAATACTACAGGTGAAAGTGAACTGCAGAGTTCAAACCAGTGTTGCTCAAGGGTCAACTGCTGTATTTTTACACAGTTTCGTAATTACTGGATTTGTAACCAACTTACCTCTGTAGGAGGGAGCTCTCTCAAATGTCATGCTCAGCAGTGACATAGCAGAGAGTTAGCAAAGTTATACCAAGTACTTCAGAGAAGGCTGGGACCAAATTAGTGAAGTAACTGAGTACCGTGCCCTGACCCCGAAAGAGTACAGAAATTAGTTGCTAATACGGGTAAGTATGAGAAGAAAGTTTCTTTTCACTCAAGAGACAGGTGGAAAGGACTCAGCAACTGTCACTATCAACTTTTACACTCTTCCATCTCCCTGATCTCAACTACAACTAATCCAAAAAATAAACCTCGGGGCACCTGGGTGGCGCAGTCGGTTAAGCGTCCGACTTCAGCCAGGTCATGATCTCGCAGTCCGTGAGTTCGAGCCCCCCGTCAGGCTCAGGGCTGATGGCTCAGAGCCTGGAGCCTGTTTCTGATTCTGTGTCTCCCTCTCTCTCTGCCCCTCCCCCGTTCATGCTCTGTCTCTCTCTGTCCCAAAAATAAATAAACGTTGAAAAAAAAAATTAAAAAAAAAAAAAAAAAAAAAACCTCACTTTCTCTCTCACACACACAAGCACAGAGAGAGACAGAGACGGAGACACAGAGCCTCCAAGACTAAGACGGAAAGTACTTCCATCTGGTGTTTTGCACTGTAGGTTGTGGGAGGAAATCAGACCTTTTGCTGAGGAAGGTTCTTCCACCGCCTGACAGACACCTGGGACTACGAGGGCGGGAGAGCCGGGTATACTGCGGGACTATGTCCCTGGTTCTCCATCATTTCGGGGTCACCAATCCATAGCATAAATAAATCTAATGAAAGTTATTATAGCCTCTTTCTCTTAAGAACTTCCATACACAATACTAACATGAATCACTACTAACTGTGCTTTGGCCTGGAATCCCTCCCTCATCCCACTCTATCCTGTCCTCCTCTAATTTAGTTCTGTCCATCTTTGGTGTCCCAGATCAGCCCACACAGCACTCTAACACCTACATATCGGCCCTTGCATCACCAAGTTGTAATGATTCTTTCCATGGTTCTTTTTTTCCCCAAGAATCTATGAGAAATCTGGGGAAAGACACGGTAGTTATCTTATTTACTGGCCATAGTCAACAAACATTTAAATGCCTGCTCTGTAATATGCTTTATATTCTGTTCCAAACTAGTAAGCGCTCAATAAATACCTGAGAAATGAATGCAATACACTAAGAAGCATTTTCCTATCATAACCTAACACTGTTATTCTTCATGTTTGCAACCATTAATCATGGGGAGCCCCAAACTATTACTTGAATTTTCTTGTGTGTATATGTTCCTGCTAGTGAGAACACTCAATGTTGGAGGAGGGGGAAATCTACACATTTCACCTTGTTTCATAGCCCATCAGCCTCACTCCAGACTAAAATCATAGGAGATACTCAACATGTAAGGAATCACATAGATGATTTTAAAACAGTTTAGGAAGACTAGCACAACTGCCCATATGCTTTAGTTATACTTGAAGAACAGAATTAAGTCTTTTTAAGAGAGAAATTCTAAAATACAAAAACTAAAGAATATCAGAAATATAATTTCTCCTTTTTATATTCTAGCAACCTTTTTTGAATTATTTTTGAGGGACAAAAAAATTTACACTTAACTTGACAAATAAACCTTCACACACACAAGAATGTCAGTTAACCCTAGCTGTTCACTCAGTAACCCCAGTCATTATTACTGAGATTTTCAAAATTCTCTTACTGTTAAGATAGGACCTAATTCAGTCAAGTATCATAATATAATCTTTCAAGGTCACAATGTGATGCCAGATTTATAAAATGTTCTTTAAGCAATTCTAGGAAAGTATTCCTCTTTTTTTTTTTAACTTTATTTATTTTGAGAGAGAGCAAGCAAGCAGGAGCGGGAGAGGGGCAGAGAGAGAAAGGAACAGACGATCCCAAAGCAAGCTCTGTGCTGACATCAGAAAGCCCAGTGCAGGGCTCGAACTCACAAGCCGTGACATCCTGACCTGGGCACCAAAGTCGGACATTTAACCAATGGAGCCACCCTGAAGCCCTGAAAGTACTTCTCTTTAGAAAGTAATTCCCAGCCCCCTACTATTTACCAAAAATCAATGTTTCCAGAAGAAACAGCTACTAAAAAATGAAAATGAAATCACGTTGTGTTTGTATGTGTGCATATGTGTCCATCTGTATGTGTGTGCACACACACTTCTGTGCTATGCCACATGGCTCTAAATAATAAAGTACAGAGACTAACTGGACTCCAAAGTTGGCAAGACCCAATTTCTTTTTTTTTTTTTTTAACATTTATTTATTACTGAGAGACAGAGAAAGAGCATGAGCAGGGGAAGGGCCGAGAGATGGGGAGACACAGAATCCGAAGCAGGCTCCAGGCTCCAAGCTGTCAGCACAGAGCCCGACGTGGGGCTTGAACTCACAAACCACAAGATCATGACCTGAGTCGAAGTCGGACGCTTAACCAACAGAGCCACCCAGGCACCCCAAGACCCAATTTCTAATCGCAAAACCATGGCAGACCTGAAATAAGATTATAAGAGCCACAGCAGCAGCAGCCACAGCCTAACTCAGCAAACTATTTCCCAAATGGAACTGTTGGAAGGTTTAGAAGGGAGCCCCCACTGGCTCTGGCTCCTTCAGCACACCTGAAACTATGCAGGAGCCACAGTTTTCAAAGATTAAAAAGTTCAAGGATGGGGTGTCTGGGTAGCTCAGTCCATGAAGCATCCAACTCTTAATTTCAGCTCAGGTCTTGATCTCAGGGTCATGAGTTCAAGCCCCACATTGGGCTCTGCACTGGGCACAGAGCTTACTTTAAAAACAAAAAAAGTTCAAGGATAGTGTTTCTCTACCACACCCGGAATCAAAGTGCACTTTAGTGTTATCATCTAGTTACACAGCTGCTCAGATAGACTAAATTTTATATAATTTCATAAAAGAAATTCCTTACCAGCATCAAAGCCTTTATTTACTTCACCACTCCAATCTATATCAAACATATACGCAAAAAAGTCCCCTTCCTAGCAACTAGTCTCCTTCCTAGAATTGCTCCCAGTTCCCAACCAAATAAAAGAAATTCACATAATTTAGAAGCTGAAGAAATCTTTTTCAACTGATCCCTTCTATCTTCATTATTTCAGGTTCCTACTGTGTCCTAGTGGGTGGGTGGCTCCTCTGGCCAAGCACACCCTATCTTTCCCATCCTTTCCAAAATCTCTGTAAAAGTTAGGCATTTCATAGGCCTAGCCCCACCTGAAATAATTTTTTAAAAAGTCTTAATCCATTCTCTGTCCTAAAAGTATTAAATAGATCAACTGATTGGTCTCAGGGTGAATGTGTTTCTCTCTAGACATTTACAAACAGATACATGCTTTTACTCACTTGTGTCTGTCATGTCTATAGCAATTCTTCCTTTAAAAGCATATGGCCCTTAGATCTAAAGACTCCTTTTCCTACTTCCTTTAGAGAACTGCACACTGCCACAACTCAATAAAATAGGAATTTACTGATTACTCATTTCCTGCTCCGTTACCACACTATACCCAAGGACTCTCA
Organism: Prionailurus viverrinus; assembly: GCF_022837055.1. Lineage (NCBI taxonomy): Eukaryota > Metazoa > Chordata > Mammalia > Carnivora > Felidae > Prionailurus > Prionailurus viverrinus. Next base: position 13,245,960 of record NC_062572.1, read on the forward strand.
ATATTGCAAATTCTATCACCATTTCTTCATCTAGGCCTGTACCCAACACCATGCTCCAGTGAATATATTTATTATGTTGAAACCTTAGAATCAGCATATCCAAGGACAGTGCTCATGTATCCTCTGATAATTACCTCTACTAAATCACAATACCACAGGACATTGAAAGCTAGTAATATACAAATATAATGCTATTGCTATCACAATTATAATCCAACTTCCTTCACGTTATTTTTACTGTACTTTTCTAAATGACTATCTTCACTCTAAACACCAACTCCTGGTAAACCAAAAAAGCCTGGGTCAAAGGCAATTCTAGAAGGTAGTTATAAACTACCTTGGGGTGACTATGGTGGCAATCCATTAGGAAAACAGCACCAGTGGACTACTCTGAAGGGACATTAGGTTTTACAAATGTCAAATAAGTCTCCCTAAGTAAGTATGGACAGGATAGAGCTTAACAGCCTCAAAAGACCCAGGTGATCTATTGTGTGCAAAGCAATGATTTGCACTTTAGAGAAAAAAAGTACCTTTCCATCAAAATCAGCTTATGAGTTTGATTCTAAAAACTTAAGACAAAATTAAAATATACTACCACATTTGATAGCATTATGCCAGACATTTTAAGCATTTCTAGAAGCTACAAAAGTAAGATTTTTTTAAGTCTCATAAATGATGCAAATCACTAAGTACTGAACTGGGTAAGCAGTACTAAAACTGGGTGAGATGAAGGGCACACATTTCCTGGCTTTTTTTTTTTAACAGCTCTTCAACCCAATGTTTGACTTCATTCAGATAGCGTCAGGTAAGATGGACGTACCGTACTATGAAAGCTATACTAATTACAATAACATAAGAGTAACAGCCACTAAATCTGCAATATTAAAAATGCCAAATGAAGAAACTACTGGAAAAGATTGCAGGTTCTAGTTTTCCATAATCTCTTCACAGTCAACGTCTTTCTCCATAAGTGAGGAGTGTAAAGCAGCCTAAACTTGAAATACAAAATGTAACCTTTGAGAAGTTCACTGTCTGTACATAATAAAATCTCACTAAACTTCAAAGACCGATGAAAAACAATCTGAACAAGGACATTATCAAAAAGGACAGAAAATCAGCAGAGATTCTATATAAGTAAAAACAAAATTAATTCCAGGTATGTTGCCAAAAAGGGATAATCGATCATTAGGAAAACAATAAGCACACTTACTGTCTCAGAGGAGAGAAAAAAATATTCATGACCGGATCCTCTAAAACTGTACGACCTCAAAGGCCCAACACTTTCAGATACTGAAATTTTGACTAAAAAAATCACAACTGAAGAATATACCAAAAGAGGGCAATATGATTCAAAGTTTAACAAAATGCGTATAAATACACGCATAATTGTGTTTTAGAAACATATCTGTATTTCAGTAATGGAACCGATGCCAGTTTGGAGGACAGATTACAAGAAAGGAAAAGACTTCAATTAATAGGTATGGTAGCTTGCTCTATGTTTTTCTGAAAAGATTGTATCGTTTTCCCAAATATGCACTGTCCCATTAACATCAAGTCTGGCCATATGACTGGGGTACGTCCTACAGATGGATAATAAATACTTTCTCATTCATTTGACTTTCAGCTTGGTGGCACATTTCTCAGCCAATGCAACGTGAGCAGAAATGTCATACACCACCCCTACACAGAGTCTTAAATGGGCTATTACATATTTTGCCATCGCTCTTTGCGCTCCATCAGGAGCCCAGCAAGTCTTTGACAGGACTGTCCCATCTGCATGATTCCCAACTGGAGGGAAGAGGATACAAAGGAGGGTTCCCAGTAAAGGACTCACAATGGGCAAGCAGTATGAGCAAGAAATAAATGTCAACTGATGTAAGAGAGTACGCTCTTTCAGGTTTTCTGTTACTGCACCATAACAGAGCCTAACCTGACTACAGAATTTTGCCACTGCAAAATTTCATGAAACACTTACAAGATCTTCAAGTAAGCCAATGGCAGTCAAAATGAAGAGAATGGGACTGACTAGAGGGATAACTGGAAGGGGGGGGGGCAGGGGGTATCCAATATTATATGATAAGAACCATAAACCACCCAAACAAAAACTCAGGGTACAAGGATATGAAACAGGGCACCACATGGAAGTAGGACTGGATGAATTATAAATGAATCTCAAAGAGTAAGATTTTTTTCAATGATTACGGGGAGACAGATTCTGCTCAGCATAGGAGACTTTCTGACAATGAACTTTCTAGCATCTAACTAACTGAACTTTCTAACATCCCTCTGAAGATGAAAAGAAGTCCTTTGGAAAGCTGGGTTCACATAACTAGAGGTTTTCAAGGAAAGGATGGCTGACTACATAAAAAGGATATTTTAGAATGGGATTCTAGAATTATCTGAGCAAACAGGCTAACAGACTTTTAATGCTGTGTCCAACTCTGAAAACAGTAGTATTGATCATTCTATTTGCTAATATTAACAGCAGTTAGCCATTTATTGAGCTCTCATAATAAGAAAGGTACTATGCTGAGCAAAACAATCCTTCACCATCTTATACGTAAAGAACAAGGGCTCTGCAAGCTTGTCATTTGCCATATATTAATTCACTTGGCAGAACAGAGATATAAAATATCTTCCATCTCTAAAGACAATGAAGAAATGGACTTACAGCAATGTATGTCCCTGCAGATAGGTTATATTATAGCCAGATAGGTTAGCCTCTATCTGACACCTTGAAGGAAAACACTCTTGAGTAAGCAACAGTGAAGTTTGTTGTTTTAGTTTTTTTTTAAGAAACAGATGACACTAGCTAGACACATACAATACAATGTGCACAAACACTGAAGAGCTACAGGAGGAATGAGTATGATAAAATGAGTGAGGAATGAGGAAAGGTAAAATATGTGAAGTCATATTACCTTAGAATTTAAAACATTCTACACAGCATCAATACAGTATTACCTCAGCACCAATCAATAGCAATTAAAATGAAATTATCTTATTCTGTGTGAAGTTTACAATGTTACCTTAATTTCTTCAGTGAAATTATTTTTAGTAATTACTGCAGAAACTCATCGTTCTGTATACACCAGCCAACTGCTGCCTTTTGGAAAAAAGATCAATCTGTATGACTCCCACTTAGCTATAAGTAAGATCTTCTCAAAGTAGTTAATGGAATTCTTTTTTTAATTAAACAAATCGGTACACTTAAAAATACAAAAAGCAGAAATAATAAATCACTAGTGCAAGCTCTGTGAACATGCGAACTAAGAAAAAATTCATTGGGGAAGCACAAATACCCTACAGGTGATACATTCCTTGATGATCTACTTCAATAACCTCAATTCTGGCTTTCATGCTAGAAATTCAAAACGTCCACAGTGGGAAACCCAGTCCATATCTATCTGAATAGAAGTGAAAAGACATGACAGAAAATTGCCAGGAATGAGATAGTAAAACTGCATTTCAATACATTTAGGTTGTAAACAGATAAGCAAGTTAAAGCAAATGGTCTAAGTCAGGGATGAACAAAAAGGCAAGCATGTGTTAGCCAACCCAGTTTCTGTTGACAATGGATAAAGAGAGCTAAAAGCCACCATTTAAAACGTGTCCTTGCTTCATGAGCAGGGTAATTCTCACTCATACAATAGTTACTTAAAGTTTGGTGAAAAGAGAACATTATTTTGAAAGATAAAAGAATTAAAACAGTTTTTCAAAAAAATCTCAACTTGTCCATTCTAATTGTAGAAAGGGAGCTAAACAGCTTCATTATTAATTATTTTCTAAAACAAACACTTTTATTTCAAATAAAGTCTTACAAGAGGATTAACGTCAAAATATGCAAAATAATAAACCTATGGGGAAACCAATTATTGAACAGTAACAATAAGCCAAGTATTATGCGGCACACATCATATACATCATCTAACAAAAACTCAAGGTGCAGAGTATCCTATACTTAATTTAAAGGGTGTTTACTAAGGCTTAGTGAGGTTAGGGTAACTGCCCAAGTAACAGAATGTGAAATCAAACCAAAGTCTAACCCAAAGTCATTTAGAACTATCCAAAGCTTTATTGTATCCAGTATGTCACAATGAACTTTCCTGTTTTATTATTTTATTTGAGGGGGGGGGGGGGGGGGGGAGGGGCAGAGAGAGATGGAGACAGAATCCGAAGCAGGCTCCAGGCTCCGAGCTGTCAGCACAGAGCCCAACGCAGGGCTTGAACTCCTAGATTACGAGCTCATGACCTGAGTGGAACTCAGACACCCAGCCAATTGAGCCACCCAGGAGCCCCAATGAACCCAATGAACTTTCCTATCAAATAATAATGCAATTTGACCTGGAGTTCAGTTTTTATCACAAATTTAGAATTCATGAGCAAGAATAAATGAATTATCTGCATTTCTCTTCTCTCCCAGTTTTCCTGTTCTTCTCATTTTCTCCCAACCATTTAAAACACAAAGACTGAAAAATTACAAATTAATTTTTCTAAAAAAAACTAAATTAGGATATTAAAATAACAGAGCGAGCTATTTTTTTAAAGTATGTATTTTGTTCCATATACATTAAAAACATACATTTAAAAGACTGTTTAAAGATGCATTAATTATAATACAGATAGTAAGAGCTTCACTACAGCGTATTTCAGAAACAGTAAAGTTTCCACATTTTCCTGAAGGGACTTTGTGTGTGTGTTTGTTTTGTTTTGCAGTGGGAGACAGAATTACCAAATACTTTAATTATTTAGGAGCATTCAACTCTCAAAAATCAATGCTTCAAAAATATACTACTGCCTTAGTAACAGATGGCTGGCCTCTAGGCCCACTCCAAAGCACAGAGGTAGGAACTGAAGTTCAGAATGAAAAAGAGATAAACTTGGTGGGAAAGGTCTTTCTGAGTGACCTAAACGGTGACAACTTATCGACCCCGGCTTAGAACCCTAAGCACTGACAACTGTGGTGACACTACCCTAACCAGCAGCTTGTATAAGGAACTGAATAGTACCAGAACGTCCCTTCAGCTCTGATCATCTGACAGTACTACATAAAGACTCAGGAAGAGAAGTGAAAAAGTTTTACTATGGAAGTTCTTAATTAACCCATTCTTTGTCATCTATTTTTCCCCTTAAGACACTATCCTGAGCCCGGAACATACTGTTATGCCGTAAAGTAAGGAGGTGCTTGAACAATGACAACAGGTCAAAAAGCTATAAAAGCCATCATGAAGGGGCTTCCCCTGGCCAAATCTGGAAGGACTTACACATCTAAATAAACAATGATAGTAATGAATTGTAATCCATGGAATAAAACAGAAATCCATTCCTCCAAATTTATATAGCTAAAAAGGGAGATAAAAACATAAGAACACATGTACATACAAGAAAATGAAAAGCTCTTCCTTACAAAAGAATGTCCAATAATAAAAGTAGAAGGAATGGTGGCATTTGAATTAACACTACAGCTGTAACAGTACTGACCAATTTAGACACCAGAAGATAAAACACAAGACCAAACGTGATAACAGGATAAGTACACAATCTCATTGTACGTGGCCACAAATTACTTATTACAAAATTAACAATGATCGCAGTTAACAAGTACTTACTAATACACAGTGTAGAAATGTGATGGAACACCACCTCAAACAAGTTGATCAACAATGTTAATACCACTGGCCTTGAAATCACAGACCTCCTGCTTTGATATACTGGGGACATGACATCATGTCTACACTATCACTACAAAATGCATAACCTAAATATAATCATGAAGAAACTATCTCAAATTGAGGGACATTATATAAAATATATGACCTGAACTCATTCAAAATGTCAATGTCAAGAAAGAAAAAGGACGGCTAAGGAACACTTCTAGGTTTGAAGAGACAGGAAAACTAAAATGTATGATCATGGATTGGATCTTGGGGGAAGGCGGCTTAAGATATCAAGGACCTAACAGGGACAGTGATAAAGTTTGAGCTGAATTACATATTAAATAATGGCATTTTATCAATGTTAGATTTCCTCATTTTCATAGTTGTACAGTGCTCACATGTGAGGATGTCCCTTGTGTTTAGGAAATGTACACATAAACACTTAGAGGTTAAAGAAAGAACAATTTCAAGTGTACATGTGACTATCGAGTGGTTCGGAAAATAAATTTAAAATACACACACACATTAGGAGTAAGAGAGCAAGCAATTGCACGAACTATAAAGCAAACTGGATAAAAGAAAAACCAAGTAAAGGATATATGAAGTTCTTTGTGCTATTCCTGAAACTTCTCTAAAGTTGCAATTATATCAACATGAAAGAAATGAGATTTATATAATTTTATCTTTATCAAACTGCATACAAAAGCATTTTGAGACCTAACAGGAAAACCTATGAATATACAGCATTACACTTGGGTGTCTCAAAACAACTGTGATGCTGTTCCTTCTCTCACCTTTCTAACAGATTGTGGATCGCTTTGAAGAGCAGTGTCCGACATTCATAGGAAAGGCCATTTTCCCAGAGTCCTTCTTCCACAACTGAAAAAAGCAAAACAAAACAAAAAATTGAACCAGTAAGTAGGACATCCAAATAAAAATAAACTTTTAAGACATTTTTCTAAAGCAAAGTTAATGAATTCATTTAGATGATCTCAAACTGAAACAGAGAAAGGAACTTAAACGCTTGCCAAAAGTCATAAAATACCTATGTACGGGAGGAAATAACATGTTTCAATTTTAAAGTCTTTGGAATGTAAGCATAGTACAACTCCTCTCCGGTAAAGGTCATTCCAACCCAATTTTTCAAAATTTGAAATCATTCAAAGCATTCAAATCGTTCTAATTTCTTTAAAATTTTTTTTCTTTCTTTAACTGTTCTAAGGGTGGTCTCTTAATAGGATTTTAAGGACATGACTTTAGGAAAAATGCCAGGAAATTAAATCTTAATATAAGATCAAATTTATTTCCTAAACTCATAATTTCATTAATGTCGGACATTTGGGGAAGTATCATATTTGCCTTTGAAATATGTTATAACACTAAGCCCCAAGTAACTCTAACACCAAGAGAATCCAACAGACTAACAATGCCCCATGCATTCCTAACATTCTTTTCATATATAAAAGGATATAAAACGCCCTAGAGAAGACAGTTAATTTCCTTTTAAATTATATTAGTTCAGTTCAAGATAGCAAAAAATTGGAAGGATGGAAACCACATTTGCAGAAGAAAATTCTCTCTCTCTCTCTTACTTGTTATCTTGACAAAAGCACTCACCAGAGAAAATTCTGACAGAGAATTCAAACACACTTGTTAAGTCCACGTGCATTTGTAATGCTTTTACCACACCAAGAGACATCTCGAAATTCATCTCCATATTCTCCAATCACACAGAATTAGAAAAAGTGTATTTACATTCATGGAGTTCATTGATAGCACTTTTTTTAAATTATAAAACTGGGTTTGTTTGGGGGTTTTTTTGGTACATCAGGTTTTTATTTTCCTATGTGGCTAACCATGATCTACCAAATTTTCCCAAAGCCACCTCTGTCAGAAACATTTTATTATTTATCACAAGAGAAACGGAAATAAAGTACAGCAAATAAACAAATGTTCCACTAGCAGCAGACTACTTCTGGTCAGGACAAAACAACCAACAGCTTTCTACAATCCTCTGAAAGTGGATTCTTTTTTTTTTTTTTTTTAATTTTTTTTTTTCAACGTTTTTATTTATTTTTGGGACAGAGAGAGACAGAGCATGAACGGGGGAGGGGCAGAGAGAGAGGGAGACACAGAATCGGAAACAGGCTCCAGGCTCCGAGCCATCAGCCCAGAGCCTGACGCGGGGCTCGAACTCACGGACCGCGAGATCGTGACCTGGCTGAAGTCGGATGCTTAACCGACTGCGCCACCCAGGCGCCCCTGAAAGTGGATTCTTTATAGATCTGTGTTCTCACACATCTATCCTCTGGGTAGAGCTCTTCCTGGGTGAGAAAGAGAGCTAACATTTCAATAAAATGAACACCACATATTAATTTGCTTTTCCTTCCTTATGTGTCTCATTGATTCTAAGACACCATCAATTTTTTTTAATGTTTTTGAGAGAGAAAGACAGTGCAAGCAGGGGTGAGGCAGAGAGAGAGGGAGTCACAAAATCTGAAGTAGGCGCCAGGCTCCCAGCTATCAGCACAGAGCTCCACGCGGGGCTCAGACCCATGAACTGAGAGATAATGACCTGAACCTAAGTTGGACACTTGACTGACTGAGCCACCCAGACACCCCAACACCATCAATTTTCAGATGCACCATTATTTTATATATCGCTAAAGGTGGTGGGGTAAGCTCCTAATTAAACTATAACATGCCTCTAATCACTTAGGATTCTTAATTTGCAATTATTTAAAGTGCTCCTTTAGATTTATTGACATGTTTTTTTTTAATATCATTACTGTACATACATAAAATGGACAATATAAGCTGAAGAGAAAAGAAAAAAGGTTAGAAATTCCTAAAACTTGGGGCGCCTGAGTAGCTCAGTCGGTTGAGTGTCCAGCTCTTGATTTCCACTGAGGTCATGATCTCAAAGTTCGTGGGATTGAGCCCCATGTTGGGCTTCGTGCTTACAGCATGGGGCCTGCTTGGAGTATTTTCTTTTTCTCTTTCTTTCTGTCTCTCTCTCCCTCTCTCAAAATAAACTTTTAAAAAAATTCCTAAAACTTCATCAGCATTCAAAGTGTAACTCTTCTGAATCACATTTTCCATCAGTCACTAATGTCAGTTAGTGTTTTCTATATAACAGTCTTTTGCATCATAAAGAGTGCTGGTGATGTAGCATTTGTGAAAGAGTTGCATCTCTTTTCCAAGATTTTCTTCCAAGTTGGTGACAGCTATTCTGTATGTTGTTTAAAAAAAGTTAATCAAAATCTTCAAATACACTTTAACAGGCCCCCGTAAATTCTTAAACCAATTATCAACATTGTGTCATCTGTTTCAACCACCTTGCTTTCTTTTTGTTTTTCTTGATATACTTTAAAGATAAGAACATACTTTGGTATACAACAAATCAGAACCTAAGCAAGGTCTACAAATTGCCTTTCATGTTATATCTCTTAATTCTCCTTAATCTATAACAGCTCATCTCCTTTGAACATGCATTAACTCACTGAAAAAAACAGGTATCATATAGAATACTTCATATTCTATCTATTCTTATTGCCACCTCATGATACCATTTTTTAATGTTGATGCTACTTGGACCTTAACAGAAGATGCGAAAGTTTTCAAACAACCATAACTCTCTATTTCTTCCTCAAATAGTCCTGAAATATTTTAACTGAAATATTTAAGTGTTTAAGTGTTTAAATGTTATGTCATGCAAGGTGGAATACTAAACAAGTTTGAGCAATGCCAACTACACCACAATGGTAAGATACCATTATAATTTTATTCTGATTTCAACAATTTTAATTTTTTTTAACGTTTATTTATTTTTGAGACAGAGAGAGACAGAGCATGAATAGGGGAGGGGCAGAGAGAGAGGGAGACACAGAATCCGAAACAGGCTCCAGGCTCTGAGCTGTCAGCACGGAGCCCGACACGGGGCTCGAACCCACGGACTGTGAGATCATGACCTGAGCCGAAGTCGGACGCTTAACCGACTGAGCCACCCAGGCACCCCTGATTTCAACAATTTTAAAACAGACTATAGAGCTGATTTTTTTTCCTTTGAAAAAATTCTTAAAAGAACAATTACAGAAGACCTACAATTAACATCATACTTAGTGTTAAAAGACTGAATATTTTCCCCCTAATATCAAGAACAAGGCAAGGATGTCTGCCGTCACCACTCTTTTTCCAGCTTTAGAGGAGGTGTCAGCCAATACGATAAGGCAAGAAAAAAAAATAGCAATCATACTAATTCAAATAGAAGAAGTAAATATCTCTATTCATAGATGACATGACTGTTAGAAAATCCCACAGAATCAGCAACAACAACAACAACAAATAGTTAGTAGATCTAAAACTGAATTTAGTTAGTTCACAGTATACTAGGGTCAACAGAAATTTTAAAATCCTATTTCTATATACTTTAATGAATAAGAAATTACATTTTTAATTATCATTTACAATAGCACCCAAACCCACGAAACTCTTAGATATAAAACTTACAAATTAAGTGCAAGAATTATACGCTAAAAACTACGATACTGATAAAAGAAATCAAAAAGACATAAATAAATGCAAAGGTATACATTGATCATGGACTGAAAAAGTTACTATTGTTATCAATATTAGATCTAGAGAGTCAACTCGGTTCTAATCAAAAATTTCTGCAGGACTTTTTACACAAGGAGATGCCAAGTCTACATATTTCTATGACAAAGCAAAGGAACTAGAATCACCAAAAGAATATGGTAAAAGAAAAATATAGTTGGGAGACTTACACCACCTGATTTCTAGATTTACTAAAAAACTAGAAGTGACAAAATAGCATAGTACTAGAGAAAAGTCAGATATATAGATCAACAGAATAAAGAGTCCAGAAATAGACCCGCAAATATACTGTCAATTAATTTCCAAAAAAGACGCAAAGGCAATTCAGTGGAGAAAGGACAGTCTTTGCAACAAATGGTGCTGAAATAAATGAATATCCTTATGCAAAACAAAACAAAACAAAAGCTTCAAACTCTACCTCACACCACTGAGAAAAATTCAACGCAGTGCTGAGGTGGCTCAGTAGGTTAAGTATCTGACTTCGACTCAGAGCTTGGAGCCTGCTTTGGATTGTGTGTCTCCCTCTCTCTCTGCCCCTCCCCTGGTTATGCTTGCGCGTGCGCGCTCTCTCTCTCTCTCTCTCAAAAATAAACATTTTTTAAAAAGTTAAAAATAAAACAAATTTTAGAAAAAGAAAAATTAACCCAATATTGCAAAACCTAAAATTATAAAATTTCAAAAACATAGGAGAAACTTTATATAAGCTTAGGTTAGCAAAGATTTCTTAGATATGACACCAAAAGCATGGTCCATAATGCAAAACTGTTAACCAGGGCTTCATCAAAATGAAGACCTCTACTCTTCAAAACACATGTAGAAGTTATGTTAAGCTACAGAAAAGACAAGCCACAAATGAGGGATAAGCAGTCACAAATCATATATCAGACAAGAACTTGTATTTACAATATGCTCTTCTGTTTTAAAACTATCAAAACTCAACACTAAAGGAGGGGAAAAAAAAGTTTAATGGACAATAGATCTGAACAGAGCTTCACCGAAAAAGGTATATAAATGGCAAATAAAAACATGAAAAGGTGCTTGAAACATCACCAATTATTAAGGAGATGAAAATTAAAATCACAATAAAATATCATCCATCAGAACGGCTTAAAAGAAAAACTGAGTACTACATGCTAGCAAGCATACACAGTAACTGTAATGCTCATCTACTGCTGAAAGGAATGCAAACATAGTACAGCCACATTGGAAAAGCTGACTTTGGCAATATTTTCTGAAGTGAAACACATATTTGCCATGCAGACCAGCAATACCCATCGTAGGTGTGTGTGTGTGTGTGTGTGTGTGTGTGTGTGTGCGCGCGCGCGCACACACACACACACCCATACATATATACATTTATATATATATATTTTTTTTTTCAAGCAGAGTAAGAACTGTGTCCACATGAAAAACTGTAGCAAATACTTATATGTGTCTTCCCCCCACCCCAAAATAATGCCAGGAACTGGAAACCACCCAAAAGTCCCTCCACTGGAAAGAACAAAGAGTAGATACTCCACACACTGGGATATTATTCAAAAATAAAAAGAACTGTTGCTACACTCAAAACATGGATGAATGTCATTATACAAAGTGAAAAAGGCCATCATAATAAAAGCCACATGCTTTACGATTCATTCATATGGCATTCTTGCAAAGGCAAATTTAAGGTAATGCAAACTGCTCAGTGGATTCCCATTCCCATCGTTGGAAGGGAGTGGCTGATAACAAAGGGACATGGGAAATTTAGGAGATCATGGAACTATTTTACATCTTGATTGCGGTGGTGGTTACATAACTGTACATTTGGAAAAACACGTAGAGCTATACAATCTTTTACTGCTCTACATAAACTCATTTTACTGTTGAGCAAGCCTTCTGAACCTAAGCTATTATGAATATACTTCCATTACTTTTTATATTTTTAATGTGGAAGATGAGAACAGGGTGTGAATCAGAAGGACTCCTACTCTGCTCAGTCAGTTAAATATCCAACTCTTGATTTGGGCTCAGGTCATGATCCCACAACTCACGAGAACGAGCCCAGCAATGGGCTCCGAGCTGACAGCAAGGAGTTGGAGCTTGCTTGGGATTCTCTCTCTTCCTCTCTCTCTGCCATTCCCATGCTCAAATTTTCTCTCTCTCTCTCTCTCTCTCTCTCTCTCTCTCTCTCACACACACACACACACACAAAAATAAATAAATATTAAAACACACACACACACACACAAAACCATTTCACCCACAAGAGACCACAGACCAAAGTGGTCCATCCACACAATACAATACAAATTATATTATGCACTTCGTATTAAATACTGCAAATAATACAAAGAGAACAAAAATATTTCTCTAAAACGTTTCTCTAAAAATTTTTAAACACCGGGGTGCCTGGGTGGCTCAGTCAGTTGGACGTCCAACTTTGGTTCAGGTCATGATCTCGCAGCTCATGGGCTCAAGCCCCATGGTGGGCTGTGTGCTGACAACTTGGAGCCTGGAGCCTGCTTCAGATTCTGTGTCTCCCTCTCTCTCTGCCCCTCCCCTGCTCATGCTCTCTTTCCCTCTGTGTCTCTGTCTCTCTCTCTCTGAGAAATACACATTAAATTTTTAAACAATTTTTTAAATACTGAAAACTTTCAAAAATACCTTTACCAATATTACTTTTTATACGGTAATTCTCATATCTTACTTTGTATTATATAAATACATATTACATAAATTAATACAAAATTTAGGCACCAATTTAACAGAACACAGAGAAGAAAGCAGTAACACAAAGAAACACAAATCATACTATATTAAGCTCTTGTTTAAGGAAAGTATACTAAAACTTAAGAAGCGACAGGAAATTATGGGGTGCACTGCTGGCTCAGTCAGAGCATGTGACTCTTAATCTCAGGGTTGTGAGTCCAAGTGCCACATTGAGCATGGAACTTACTTAAAGAAACAAAGAAAATTATAGATTATCCTATAATTTACCAGGAAATTTTAAAATATAAGTCACTAAAGGTAATTAAAAAGGGCTCAGTGTTTGGACTTCATACGAACATCTAAGTTTCATCTTACATATTAAAGATTCGAGAGTAGTCAATAATTTATTGGAAGCCAACAACTGTAATCAAAAATTACCCCTCTAGTAAATGATATCGATGTTAGGCTATACATATAAAGACAGTGCATTATTTTGCTAGTAGTATTTTAATTTACTGTTTAGATACAGCAAATATATTTGTGGAAAGGAACAGAAGTCAGACCCAACTTTCTTTTCTACTTCATATACAGAATCTCCAGAAACATAAGATCAACGTAGGTTTCAATGAATCTCCAAAATGCCAACGTAAGTTAAATCTAGAATATCATTTTTGGAATCTAATAGATATTTGGCCAACACACACTGGCCCATAGTTCTTGGGTGTGTTATGCCTTAAGCACCAGGCTAGAAATTAGGAATGCACTCCATAAGCTAATACAGACTTTGAAAATCACTGTAAGGCAACAACTACTTTGAATTCGTTGTAGTACAGCTATCACATATTAAAAAGTCTTTTATTTTTAAATAACAAGATAAATAACTTACAGTCAAGGCTTTACTATTTGTCAAGCTTTGAATCAAGCACTATATGTAAATGGGTGGCAGAAAGAACATTTTCACCACATCATGAGACAGAGTAAAGAGCAATGTGGCATTCACTTCAGCCACTTAGTATCTGACTTCTTATCACTTGGAATTGTCTGTTTCATAAGTCAGAGGTCAAATATAGTCACCCCTCCAAGGAGCTGAAACAGATTCTCTCCTCCTTTCATCTCCTCCAATATGGACAAGGATACAGGTGCTAAAGTCCACTAGATGCTCACACACCACACCTTCAACTCTGGATCTAGTGACACCGAAGAAAGAGAGTTCTTTCCCTTCTTTTCTTTCTCTCTCTCTCTTTCTTTCTTTAAAGATTTTATTTTTAACTGATCTCTACACCCAACGTGGGGCTTGAACTCACAATCCTGAGATCAAGAGTCTCCCACTCTACAGACTGAGCCAACCAGGCTCCCCTACACAAAGAGATCTTTCTGTCAGCACTAGAACTAGAAGGTGTAAGATCAAGTTTCTGGTGCTCAAGTAGCAGAGCTGCTGCAGCATCTAGCGCTCAATGATGACACTGATAACATTCTCATCAAATCAATTCTGCAGCACCGAGCCTAAGACTGACACATAGTTCTGTGAACATTCAATATTCTGTTAATCAACTCCTTTTCCTAGTTTGCAACAAAGAATTCTGACCAATACAGCTTATTCTAATCTACATTTTATAATAAGAAAACTAAGGCTAAAAAATCTGTTTTTTCAGTTCATTTATTTTTAAGAGAGAGCGAGAGTGACAGAGAGCAAGTGGGGGAGGGGCAGAGAGAGCGGGGAAACACAGAATCCGAAGCGGGCTCCAGGCTCCGAGCTGTCAGCACCGAGCCTGACGTGGGGCTCGAACTCACAAGCCGCGAGATCATGACCTGAGCGGAAGTCGGATGCTTAACCGTCTGAGCCACCCAGGTGCCACAAGGCTTAAAAATCTTAAAATTTGCCCAGGGTCACACAACTAATAAATTCAAGAATCTAGAGTCAAATGTATTAAGAAGCTAACATAATGGGGCGCCTAGGTGGCTCAGTCAGTTAAGAGTCCGACTTCAGCTCAGGTCATGATCTCGTGGTTCTTGAGTTCGAGCCCCACGTCAGGCTCGGTGCTGACAGCTCAGAGCCTGGAGCCTGCTTTGGATTCTGTGTCTTCCTGTCTCTCTGTCCCACCCTTATTTGTGCTATATCTCTCAAAAATAAGTAAACATAAAAAAAAAAAAAAAGGAAGCTAACAGGATCAAGTGTATTTTATATCTACTTTTATAAACAGGAAATATACAAATTATCCCATTAAACTCCACAAGGATAAGCAATTTATTTGCACAGCTGCAGTGACTACGACATATCAGATATTCATAAACATGTGCTCAGTTGACCTAGTATCGTATGAGCACATACCTTTCAAATTTCATTGGATTTAGCTTCAATCTGAAATCTCCTTATACTGAGTTAAGAGGATTAGTGGCAAAGATAGGATTCAAGTCCCAGTTTGGGGACTAACACCCATGCTCTTTCCACTATACCACACTTCTCCATAGGGTTAGAAATTTTTTAAATTTCAGGAATAGAATTTAGTGTTTCATTACTTACATATAACACCTAGTGCTCATCCCAACAAGTGTCCTCCTGAATGCCCCTGACCCCTTTAGCCCTTCCCCCGCCCAACACCCCACGAGCAACCCTCAGTTTGTTCTCTGCATTTAAGAGTCTCTTATGGTTTGTCCCGCTCTCTTTTTATATTATTTTTGCTTCCCTTCTCTTATGTTCATCTGTTTTGTATCTTAAATTCCACATATGAGTGAAATCATACGATATTTGTCTTTCTCTGATTTATTTCACCTAGCATAATACACTCTAGTTCCATCCAAGTTGTTGCAAATGGCAAGATTTCATTCCTTTTCATCACCGAGTAATATTCCGTTGAAGATATATACCACACCTTCTTTATCCATTCATCGGTCGATGGACATTTGGGCTCTTTCTATACTTTGGCTATTGCCGATAGTGCCGCTATAAACACTGGGGTGCATGTGCCCCTTCGAATCAGCACTCCTGTATCCTTTGGCTAAATCCCTAGTAGTGCAATTGGTGGGTTGTGGAGCAGTTCTATTTTTAATTTTTTGAGGAACCTCCATACTGTTTTCCAGACTGGCTGCACTACTTTGCATTCCCCCAGCAACGCAAAAGGGTTGTTCCCCTTTCTCCGCATCCTGGCCAACATCTGTTGTTGCCTGAGTCATTAATGTTAGCGATTCTGACAGGTGTGAGGTGGTATCTCATTGTGGTTTTGATTTGTGTTTCTCTAATGAGTGATGCTGAGCATCTTTTCATGTGTCTGTTAGCTATCTGGATGTCTTCTCTAGAAAAGTGTCTAATCGTGTCTTTTGCCCATTTCTTCACTGGATTGCTTTTTGGGTGTTGAGTTTGATAACTTCTTTGTAGATCTTGGATACTCTTTATCAGATACATCATTTGAAAATATCTTCTCCCATTCCATCAGTTGCCTTTTAGTTTTGCTGATTGTTTCCTTCGCTGTGCAGAAGGTTTTTATCTTGATGAGGTCCCAACAGTTCATTTTTGCTTTTGTTTCTCTTGACTCTGGAGACGTGTTAAGAAGTCGCTGCGGCTTAAGGTCAAAGATGCTGTTGCCGGTTTTCTCTTCTACAATTTCGATGGCTTCCTGTCTTGCATTTAGGTCTTTCTTCCATTTTGAGTTTATTTTTGTGTGTGGTGTAAGAAAGTGGTCCAGGTTCATTCTTCTGCATGTCACTACTGTCCAGTATTCCCAACACCATTTGCTTTATCAAAGATTAGTTGGCCATACATTTGTGGGTCCATTTCTGGGTTCTCGGTTTTGTTCTGTTGATCTATGTGTCTGTTCTTGGGCCAGTACCATACTGTCTTCATGATTACAGCTTTGTATTACAGCTTGAAGCCCAGAATTGTGATGCCTCCAGGTTTGGTTTTCCTTTTCAGGATTGCTATGGCTATCTGGCCGGGGTCTTTTCTGGTCCCATACAAATTTTAGGATTGTTGTTCTAGCTCTGAATGCTGGTGTTATTTTGATAGGGATTGCACTGAATGTGGAGACTGCTTTGGGTAGCATCGACACTTTAACGGTATTTGTTCTTCTAGTCCATGAGCATGGAATGTTTTTCCATTTGTGTGTGTGTGTCTTCTTCAATTTCTTTCATAAGCTTTCTATAGTTTTCAGTGTATAGAGTTTTCACATCTCTGGTTAGGTTTATTCCTAGGTTTCTGGTGCAATTGTGAGTGGGATCGATTCCTTGATTTCTATTTCTGCTGCTTCATTATTGGTGAATAGAACTGCAACCAATTTATGTGCATTGATTTTATATCCTGCTACTTTGCTGAATTCATGTACCAGCTCTAGCAGGTTTTTGGTGGAGTCTTTTGGGTTTTCCACATAGAGTATCACATAATCTGCAAAGAGTCCCCTCTTCTTAATACTGGCTACAAAGGCAAACTTTGACACTGAAGTAAAATTTCCCTTTGGATCCATAATTTGCATCTTAAACTAATGTGTTCTTACATAGTTGCAAGTAATTTTTTCAACAGTTAAACAAAACTGAAATTGTTTCTGCAATCTATTCATACAGCTCCATGATAAAATCAGAGAAAATCACATTTTAGCGTTTTAAACTAGTTTTTTTTTTTTTTCCCTGAGATACCTTCTTCTCAAGGTGAAATTTAAACTAACATTCCATTTGCTTGATATTTAGATTCTTCAGAAAGTACTGAGTGGGGCCGTGGGAGGGGGAGAGAGGCCAAACACTAGTTAGTCTAAATTAAGTTTCCATAAATGACAGAAGATGCATTCACTCACTACCTGATTCTCTCCCTTCCAAGGTGGGCTAGGAAGAAAAGTACCCACCAAGAAATCTATAGAGAGCCTTCAGGTGCTGGGCCCCATCTTTATGAAACCTACAGTCTCCCCAGGGTATCCTGTCTCCATCTTTACAATAAAAAAAGCTGTTCTAATTCTTTTGAACTTTCCAGTTTACATTTAAATGCTTATTAATTCTTTCAGAACATAAAGTAGTGGGGTGCCTGGGTGGCTCAGTCCGATAAGCGGTTAAGCGTCCCACCCTTGATTTCAGCTCAGGTCGTGATCTCAAGGTTCCTGGGATGGAGCCTGGCACTGGCCTGGCCTCACTGACAGCACAGAGACTGATTGTGATTCTCTGTCTCTCCTGTCTCTGCCCCTCCCCCACCAGCAAGGGCAAGCTCACTCTCGCTCTCTCTCAATAATAAATAGATGAACATTCAAAAACATATTTAAAAAGACTCTCTCTAGAGTATTTATAAATCTTCTTACATGTAATGGAAGAATTTTTCTAAAACTTTGTTACTCTCAGAAAAGCAAGCACCAGAAGACCTAAAATGCGTATACGAGAAATGAGTGGCGAGATTCAACCAAAACAATGAATTCCTAAATTAAAACATTCCCCTGTTGTTTTGTGGTCTATTATAGCCAAGCTAAAACTGAAAAAGAAAACTAAGTAGTACAGCAGCTGCCTGTCTACAAAGAAAAACTATTTTGGCACTAAAGTTATCACACTGAAGTTGTAAATGCCATAATCAGGATTTGTTGAAACCGCTGTTTTTCAACATTTTTTAATACAGTAATCCTGATAATCAAATATTTAAACTGTGAAAGTACTATATGTTTTTCTTTGAGCAGGAAACTGTTTCAGAAAGGAAAATTTAAATAGTAATAATTATGACTTAGTGCCCAAATAATTTTTCAAAATCCTCACAAATTGTAATATAACTTCTTTCAACTTTGAGAAACATGGCTCCTTGCAGAATTAATAAGCTTCTCTGAAAGAAAAACCATATAAAAGGTTCAGGAAAAAAGTCAATATGGCAAAATATCAAAGCAGCATATACTTCAATGATTTTGTGTTTCCCAGCAGAGATCTTGGAAAGATACCCCTTCCAATTCGACAAATGAAACTGACATACTTTACTTGAAGGGGAAAAAGTGGGAGGAGGGAGACTGGAATCGGGTAGGGAGGAGCATAAAGATTGTGAAACCTTGAAGAAATTCAAGCTCATGCTTTTAGAATTTAGGTCACCCTGCCTTACACAGTTTAAAAGTAGAATTACTTTCAAAGAATACATATTTCCTCTGAGCTATGATACATATTTCCTTTTAATGTATCATATTGCAGCAACAGCTGAAATGAACGTCTAGACATCAAAAACACTTCTTACTCCCACCTACTGCTTTTTTACCTCAGGCATCAAAACTAATGAAACCTATTATCCAGAACATTGAGTTCAGTAACCACATTGGCCATTGCAAATATTGGAGGGGGGAGGGGCACTTTCAGGGATGGCACTCCTTATTCAGCCATTAAAATTACTGAAAATCAAATTTTGTTCCAAACTCCAGAAATACAAACAGATTAAAGCAAGGCACATGAAACAAGAAGATGACTTCCCAGTTAGATTTCAGTAACAAACTGCTAAAGATAGCACAGCTCTGAATGCGGGATTTATAATTTGCCCACTGCCTTTGTTTTCGATCTTTATCTGCTATTTATAAAGCATACTAGTTTTTTTAAACTGCTTTATTTCTTCACTGCTTTAAATTGTTACATCTCCCAAGAATTACACTAAGCAGAAATCATAATGAAAAATTTATCAATTTAATTTTATGGGTTGCATCAAATGAAATGCTTTAAAACGAAATACAGAGAGAATTCTGAAGTATCTGCTTTCTGAAGATTGACTTACAAAAAATTTGAGTAACAAAGCAACACAATGCTACATTAATTCTGAAATATAGCATTATACCCATAAAAAATCCAATTATATACAACACAATTGATCACAGTTCTGCTGCCATCGACTGCCTTGTAAAATCCATATTTAAAGTCATTAATAACTAAATGGACGTATTACTTATATCAAATTCAACCTACTTAGAGCTCTAATTTCCCTGAATTGCTCGTGGGTGTAGAATATTTGGTATCACTTAACAAATCTATATTGAAAATGGATTTTAACTTTCCCAAAGTCAATTTAATCAACTAAATAAGACTTAGAGACAGAAGATACATATCAAAATGTTCCATCTGTCCTGACCTATTTGTAACTTTAAATGATTACAAATATTGGTAATATTCATAAGACAGAAGTACAGTTGTGACTCAAAATTTTTTTCTAAGTTTTTAAAATCTGAGTATAACTGACACACAATGTTACATTAGTTTCAAGTGAACAACATAGTGACTCAATTTCTCTGTGTCATGCTATGTTCCCCGCAAGTGTAGCTACCATCTGTGATTCAAAATTTTAATAGTATAATGTTTTACTAAGGAATCTCTAACAGCATGAGTTCTCTGCCAGTTGCAGGATAACCAGAATTTTAATGATGGCTTCTACACAGCATTGTAGCAGTTGAGACATGACCCAAGTTAGCATTTCAATGGATCACAGGACTCCATGTAAAGCTACTAAACTTTAAATTGAAGGAGACCATAAAACTAAATTTCTAGATAAATTGAACAAAACCTTCAAAAGACAATTGCTACAGAAAACAGTCAGGCTGCAATGTTTCTTTAATAGCTACACAGTGGGGAAAAAAAAAATCTTACACAATGGCTGTTACTGACTCCTGAGAACCAACTTGCCCCCATTTGCTACTCCTTTCAGAGATTTTTTAAAAAATAATTATTAGTTTTACCCTTTAAAGCTACTAATATGCTCTTAATTTTGTTATATGATACACATAAACAAAGGCCTAGAAGGACAGCCACCAAAATCAAGTTATGTTTGGTTGCTGGATTATCTTCTTTACCAGTTTATGTTTGAAATAGGTTTTTTGAAATAAAGCTACTATTATTTATTAAACAGCGACATGTTTTTTAAAAAGCTATCTGCACATGCTGACAAATTACAAGAAAGATTAACATTCTTAGAACAGAATCACCACTAGATAAAATTAAATTCTGAGAAAAATCTAGAAATGCACTCCATTTATATTCAAATCATTAATACTACAAAATAAACACTTTATAAACTTACACACACACACACACACACGCACACACACACATTACTACTAAAATTCTGACAGGGCAAGTCCCTAAATTGCCTTTTACACTAAAGCTCAAACAGTTGTCTGTCACCGCTATTACAGTGAGTAATCCTTGCAGCTGTAACTGTTTGAAATGCAGCTGTCTGGTTGGCTTTCTCCCCCCACCCCCACTCATCCAGCATTTCTGTTCTTGCTACAATAATCTTAAAGAGCATTTTACAGGAGGCTTAGCCCTGGCTGAGGGCACTCTTCGGCGTGACCGAGAGAACATGGAAACACGATTCATTAGACACGCCTGGAGTGATAACAATGGTGCTGCTTCTTGCTGCCTTTCATTTCGTACATCAGGCTGAGACTAATGCATTCTCGTTACACAACAAGCACATTTATAGACAGGAAAAAACTGTAATCACCTTTGATTAAGAGACAGCATATTTTTCCTATATGAGCCGCCAGCCATACTGACATAGTAATTATTTTTTAACTGACAGGTTAAAATAGCAAATGTAGCAAAAATAACATCTGCCCAAAAAGAGAGAGAGAAAGAAGGGGGGTGGAGGGGAGGTGACTACTATGAATACTTGGCACACAAAGGTCTCTCTAGCCCAGGCTCCACGCCATGTCCTTGAGACCCGACGGGCACTTCGGCTTGTACCGAAGCTAGACCATGTATGGCAAACAGAACAGACCCTTACCAAGCAATCTCATTCTACATACCCAGTTCTTTGGAGGCAAAAATCACAGAATTTTTTTGGTCATTTTAATTGTAATCATTACTGACCCACCATCTTTCCATTTCTTTCACCATAGGACTACAAATTTAACAACAGTAGTGATCCTCTCCTCTTTTCCGTGATCTCATTACCTTTACTACAAAATAATTCATTCTCTTGACTTTTTCCATTATGCAGTTTTAATGCAAAATAACTTGTCTCCCTTTACATAAAGTGCTAGGCCAAAACAAAAAGCCTGTTTTCTGTTTTTAGTGAAACAGTTAAAAAGGAAGAAAAACACAAAACGTATTTCTTATTAAAAACAGGAATGCAGAATTATTTATACCTTTTTATCATTTTCCCAACTCATCAATCACTGCACCTGGCAAAGGTTAGAACTGTAGTTATACAGGTCTTAATTTAAACTGAAAAAAGTCAGCAGCCACATTATACTGAAACATGTAAAGTTAATTTACTTATGGGGCTTTGAAAAGTGAACCACTTCTCCACACACCCATACAATTTCAGTCTTCACTCACAATTGTGAGTTCATGCATATGTGTTACTGGGCTATTATTTATGGGGAATTAGGTAGCTAACAGAAGAAATATGTATTAGCCAGGAACTGAAAGATTACAATTATACCAAGTTATCAGAAAGGATTTTCCCAAGGCTAGTGGACTCTGAATAATTTTTTTTTTTTTTAACGGGTTAGTCTCTGTCTTAAGCTTTCTGGAACACTACTCTATCTTACACTTAACAATGTGCTACAGGGGCGCCTGGGTGGCTCAGTCGGTGAAGCGTCCAACTTCAGCTCAGGTCATGATCTCACAGTCCAGGGATTCGAGCCCCACATTGGGCTCTGTGCTGGCAGCTCGGAGCCTGGAGCCTGCTTCAGATTCTGTGCCTCCCTCTCTCTCTCTCTCTGCCCCTCCCATGCTCATACTCTGTCTCTCTGTGTCTCTCAAAAATAAATAAATGTTAAAAAATTTAAAAAAAAAAGAATGTGCTACAAAACTAGCAAAGCAATTTGTATGTGTGAAAATTTGTAACAGTAAAGAAAAAAATAAGCAAATAGAAAAAGTGAAGTGTAGTTCATGAAGCTTTGAGAACTAAAATCGCTTTTTTTTTTCAACGTTTATTTATTTTTGGGACAGAGAGAGACAGAGCATGAATGGGGGAGGGGCAGAGAGAGAGGGAGACACGGAATCGGAAACAGGCTCCAGGCTCCGAGCCATCAGCCCAGAGCCGCGGGGCTCGAACTCACGGACCGCGAGATCGTGACCTGGCTGAAGTCGGACGCTTAACCGACTGCGCCACCCAGGCGCCCCTAAAATCGCTTTTTAAAGAAAGTTACACAGCATGAAGAACTTTTGTAAAAGAGCAAAATGAGCACTGTTTAGCCGCTGGGTTTTAAAGGGTTCTGTCCTGTGCTACCACACTGGCTAGAGACCAGGAAACCGGCAGCCTATCTTTAACGTCTGCGCAAGTGGCCACTGAGCTCTGCTGTGCATTCAAACACTATGTTGTGTTTGGAAAAGAGGTCTGACATGTACCACATTATGTTAGAATCACACAAGTTTAAAATTTTTATCATCTGGAATAAAATAAGTTACTACAGAGGATAACATCTGTACCATTTCCACTCTGTAGTGTCAAGTCTCCTTTGTCATGACTCCCCCAAAATGAATCAAATCATTTCTATGAGTGTTCCAACTGTCTTCTGTTTGCAAGATACAAAATTAATCATCAATATCAAACATGTTGCCACAAAAATTTTTATTTAAAAAAATTCAGTTTAATTGAATTCTCAGTAATCAGAACATTTCATATTAACAAACGACTTGGTTTACGTATGAATTGCCATTATATTAACCAGGTTCTTAGAAGAATCTTAAAAGCAAAATGTATAATTAATTCTCCCCTCAAGTCTTCAAAATTAATTTATGCTTTTTTAATTCAAAACAACCTATTGGAAAGCAATAAAACCTTCTCAAAACTTTAAATTGAAACATATCCAGGAAAAAGCTGCCTTTATCCAAAACTTTTAACAAGCTAGGCAGTTTCCAACTCATAAGCAAAAAATGTATAAATGACCTCAATATTCCAACATGGCCAACATTTTCACTTTACATAGGTGTTTCAACATTACAAGATTCCTTTGCAATAAGACGATGCAGTTAAAAAATCTGCAAGTGCTTTGGGAAATGAAGATCGGTCGTTTGCACAGTGGTGTGAATGAGTTCAATCCTATTTTGTTTCTAAACTCGGCCAGAATGGCATTTTGACTGGAGGGTGAAGTGACCCAGTAATTTTGGATAGAGCACAATCCAGGGCAGGAAAGGGCTGAGGAGGTTCAACACCAGGCCCAGCAGTGGTTTTCTCCCTGCAGTCCTAGGAGACCATATCCTAACAGAAGAGCCCCAGCAAGTCTCTGGCGCTTTCTATCTCTACATGTCAGTGAGTAGCGCTGCAGTTTTCATCCGCTGTACATAATGAAGTTCTGCAGAGGCTTCGTTTGAAAACATGAATAAACACAATGAGTTTGCAAACAAGACAGAACTTGCAAGTCAGTGGGACAGAGAAGGAGAAAGAGAACCAGAAACCCAGGGTCTCTCTGCGAACACTTCCCTGGCTCTGCTGACTCTTTCATAGTTAACCCCTACTTTCTTTGAGATTCTCTCCAGCTCTCAATCTTCAGAATTCTAACGAGCTGTACTAGAATGTAGGAAAGCCTTCCAAGAGAGACTGTGAAAACTTCAAATGGTTACAGAGTCAATGCCTAGCCAATCTACTCTTTCTCATCACAAAGCCCAGAACCCAAATCAACGCTAGAGTTTAAACACTGCAGGTGAAATCACCTTGGTTAGCCTTAGAATTTACCCACCAACTGGAGCAGGGTTTGTC
Organism: Prionailurus viverrinus; assembly: GCF_022837055.1. NCBI lineage: Eukaryota > Metazoa > Chordata > Mammalia > Carnivora > Felidae > Prionailurus > Prionailurus viverrinus. The sequence continues at coordinate 13,270,545 of NC_062572.1, forward strand.
ACGGGTGAGGTATGTATTTTCCTAATAATTAACTTATAAATGGTCTTTTGGAACACATGATATTAATACTTACTTTGTCAACTGGCGTTTGCCCATGTTGAGTGAGACTCCTTTCCACAATTTAAAAACCAGCTATTAAAAAGTGTAACAATTAAAAGCTACTTTAATTAGCATTTGCCACTTAAGGGAAAAGGAGAATGATTTGACAGTAAAGGAGTAACTCAAGAAGCCTCTGTGGTGCCTGTAACATTTCTTGGGAGCTGTACATTAGATGTTTGTCATAAAATAATTCATTTATTTTATATGCAATTCTCTACTACTGCTCACAAATTTAAAGCCTGTTTTCAACTATGCTTCAAAAACAAAACTATACACAGAATGATAGGAGGCTAAAAGTTCAATCTGCACACCATCATGAAAACTTCTTCCCCCAGGATCACAACTTTTTAGATGCATATTCAAAAATCTTGTAATGGAGTAAACAAAAATTGTAATTCCTGTAAATTTTCATCCAACTTTTGATGCTACATTTTAAATATAAGTACCTAAATATAGCCTTAAAATAACAATGAATACCCAAAAATATGCATATTTTCAAAGACAATATTACCCCTATCAATGACTTAGCAATTCAAATGTTTATAAGGTAATAGAGAAATAGCCTTAAGATAAAATGCAGTAAACATGAAACAGATGTTGTTGGGACAGAAGGTATACATACTCATACCCAGTAAAGTACAGATAGCACAGCTGAGTTTCTTTTACACTCCAGCTTCTTCCAGAAGCAAAAGCTTATTAACAGCTCTCCCTGCTTTCACTCCAAGCACTCCGAGATCACTCTCCATGAGAGAATCAAAGAGATCTTTTCAAAACTTCCATCTGGCCATAGCATTCTTCTGCTGAAAAGCCCACTCCAATGGGTTCAGGTGGCAGGAAAACCTATTTAAGGTCCTCCCACGGCCTGCTGCAAGGTCCCGCCTGATCTCATTTCCAGGAATCTCTTCCATCTCCTACTGGTTTTCCAGTTTCAACAGCACCGGCCCTCTGACTCTTTCTCCAACAAAGTGAGCTCAAGGTCTTTGCCCTTACTTTCCCCTGTGTCTATGTGGCTGGCATAGTCTCGGGTCTTAACTCAAGGGTCATCTCCTGCCAGCAGCTTTCCCTAACCACTCCTGTATCTGAAGTACCCCTTTCCCAGCCACTCACTTTCTCATCAACTGCTCTGTAGTACATGCAGTACTCCTCATTTACCTACTGCCAGTCTCTTCATTCACACACACAAGACTGCCACCTCCATGTGCAGAAGGGCAATGTCAATACTGCACAGAACCTTCCACAAAAAAAAAAAAAAAAAACCACTGTGACCTCAAGAAAAACCATTCAAAGTGGAGCAAAAGGGAACCTACTACCCAAAGACAACTTAATGTTACTCAACTTTGCAGACAACTGAACGTTATACATGACAAGGCAGCATGTTATGGTGGGAGTCTAAGGATTCTGACACTATATTAAACACCCAAACAGACACTCCGATAAAAGGCTTATTAGCTTTTTTCCTGTCTGTGAGTGAAGGAACACTGTACACATTCTCAGAGTTGTGATTTTATTGTTTCCATGGAAACCAAACAGGGTCATAATTAAAGCACGGAAACATTTCTATAGAAACATGTATAAATGAAAGATGTGATGAGAGTAAGATCTTATTTGAACCTATAATAATTAGCAAAATTACAATGACTAATGAGAAGGATTCTTCTTGAGGGCAAAATCAAGAAAATTGTATTAAATTAAAACGCTTTACAATAATGACAATAAACTATCACAGTTTAAAGCAGTTACTATCATGAAGTGAGCCTCCTGCCAGTTTTGTGTGTTAAAATCAGGCAGTTCTAAATTATAAAACTTCTAATAAGCAACATTTAGAAATAGAATCATTAACTCTTTGTCTTTTCTAGACATAATTGATTCTAGTTATCAACTCTATAGGTTATTACTGTTGTTACTGATGAGGCCTCTTTCACTAAAAATTCACAATGTCCTCTTATTTCTAATGACTACCCATCATGTTCATCAAACTTGGAATAACAAAATAAAGTTACATAACAATGGAGTGACATTAAATTGTTAAATTTGCATTATATATTGATGTCACTGTATGTATAATAAATGTGTTACCTGTTCCTTTCTACTGGGTAAAATGGAACCAAAAGTCACTGTGTAGTTATCTGAAGCCACATCTAGGAAGGCCCAGGAGAACCTTTTATTTTCCCATGGGGGTGGGGAGAGAACAATGCCAAAAACATTTTGTAGAAAACTACTGTAGAATCGTTTCTGTGTATGTGTTAGCAATTTCATATGATTTTTTCCCCGTGAATTTTCAACTATCTCTGGTTTATTCACGGACATCAAATTTTTGTGATTCTTTCTCAAAATCCTTAAAACTGAATTTATGTTTTTCAATCAAGTTAAACATATGAAAATAGCTAATAAATTCTCTATTTGAGAGACAATATTTAAAAGATGTATTTTATCTATTTGAGGAGAACCCAAATATTATACTCTGAGTTAGGTTACTAACAATCCCAGTTTCAGCAGAAATGTTTAAAGATGAAGGTGAATAGAGAAGAAACTGAAACACAATGGTTCTTTTAAAGTGACTAGACAACTATTCACTATTCATATTCGTTTTGTACCCTTCAATCTGGAAAAGGCAAGGCCCCTTCTAATTTTCAATTAGGCATACGCTGTCCTGTTTAATTTTTTCTCTAACCACTTTGCCCTTTTGAAGGCGAACTTAAATTAAGTCAAAGACATATAATATACAGACAGTAATCTGGAAGTGGATTTTTGCCACCCCAAACCAGACATTATACCTTGCCAAGGGAGAAGGTCTATATAAATAAGGCTATTCACAAGACAGAAAGCATCAGCACATGCCCATTTACCTCCGGGGTAGTCACCAAAACTAGAAAGCACCATTAAGCATAGCATCAATGCACTTGTCTAAAAGATCTCTCAGGCTAGAAATGATCTTGGTATCATAAACATCTATGATTTTCCAAGAAACAAACAGGTTTATTAAACTCACAAGACACTGCCTACACATTTCTTATTAACTATGAAAATCACAACCTCCTCCTTTGAAGGTGATCATACTTATACATGTTTAAGAAAAAAAAATTCTTGGCCACACTGGAAGAACATAAGAAAATGTTTTATGCTTGCTTTACTTCAGTTCAGGTTAAGAACAACTATTTTTAAAATAAAACTCTCCAGATTGTGCAGTTTCAATTCTCCACTGCTCATTTTCTATGATGATCTGATCAAGAATTTCCCTGGGGAAAAAGAGAAATGATATTCTGAAACCTCATTCTGAGAGAAGTAAATCTTTGATAACATGTCCAGTTTTTTTCTGAAAATGTTAATGAAAAGGCAATGATATCATAAACTGAAAGTCAGTTTTAGAAATGAGCAAGTCAAGCTCATCAAAAGGCCAGAAAGGACTTTCTGGAAAGAATGATAAGCATCTTGGAATCTCACTACTTCTCTCACACACTGAGCTCCAATCTGCAGCCGCTTCCCTCTGAGCCAATGCACTTGATGGGTGTGATAACAGATGGATCATTGTATCTGCCAACTTCCTGTGATGTACTGTATGGAGACTGATAATTTAGTGACTACACAAGTCCTACAACAGACAATGCAAGCAATCCTGGCATTCAGTAAGTAGCTGCATGCAGTCCTTTGACAGTCTGTAGGTGTTGAATATATGTGGATTATTGTACAATGTAAGCTCTCTGCAAGTATCTATACCACTTTCAAAAAAAGAAAAATTAAAAGCTGGGCAAGCAAAGAACTAAATAGAAAAACAGGAAAGAAAATATACAGCTTATCTTTAAGATGGCATTTTTTTTTTTTTTTTACTTAAAAACACATGAAAAATATATATTGCTTAAAAGTCTTGCGAGAATTTCATGACCAGGTTAACTAGAAATAAACGTGTATGTAGCCATTATGGGCTTGGCTTTTAAACTGCACAACCTAGGCAATATTGAGATTTTGGGTGAAATAATTTGTTGTTGTAAGGAAGCTGTCTTGTGCATAAAAGGATGTTTAGTAGCATCCCTTGCCTCTACCCAATTAGATGCCAAAAGCACCCTACCTTCAGTGGTGACGGCCAAAAAAATGTATCCAAACACTGCCAAATGTCTCATGGGGGGCAAGATCCCTATCCCCATCCCCCTCTCCCACACCCCTAGTTGAGAATCACTGATGAGGACAGTCTAGAATTGTACTCTCCCAATTTATAATGTTTACTTTGGCGGAAAGGGGAAGACTATAAGGAAAATGGAATGTTTACTTAAGAAAATTATACACAAAATAATCATAGATAATCTATTAGTGTGGACAATAAGCATATATTACTAAAAAGAGGAACCGCCATCTAAAGATTCAGTGAATGAACTGTTCACCAGGTTGCATAGGAAGCCGGAAAGGCAACTTCCGTTAACAAACATAAGTAGTATGCTTAATTGGTGCTGCAAGTCAGAAAAAACATCATAGCTTTGCTACAATACTGTGTACAAATGAGACCGAGGATACTTCCTTCACAAATCCTCATCAAATAAACTCTGCATTATGCTGGGCACTGATTTACAGAACTGTCAACTTTAACAGATGCTCAGAGATGAAACTCTCCAGGTTTTAGGTTCTGGTTTAAAAAAAAAAAAAAACCCTTCATATTTATACATGTACTTATAAGTGTGTATGCCTGTACTCAAAATAGCAATGCAATCACATTTTAGAAATCTCAGTAACAAATTAAGTATGGCCATGTTATTTTACTTGCCCTTCTCTGGGCGATGCCAAATTTACTCAAGTTATTGGCCATTTCTGCAGCAACTCTAATGTAATACTACACTCTAAGTCTAAAGCACAAGATCTCTTTTAAGAAATTGTTTTAGGACACTCTACATATTAGCACTTATAATAAATGTCCTATAATCAAATACGGTATGCTATTTGTACATGGAAGTGTGGTTTTCTTCATTTCTCTCTTCCTGCTTTTTTTTTTTTTTTTTTTTTTTTGTGTGATTTCAACACTTGCCAACCCTGAGTTACAAGGTGGGTTAAAGAGAGAGGAGGAAAAAACAGACTAACTGGGGGGAATGAACTCAATAGTACGTGCCACAGTTACAATTCTTTGACTAGGAAAAATTAAAACTAGAAGTTGTTGGAAACCATGAGTAAATTTAATTTACTCAAGACAATAATACAGGCATAAAGAGAAGAATCTTTGGTAACTGGAAAGAAGGAACATGAGAGAAGGGGCAAAATTGCCCAACTAGTTGAGGCCATTAGCACTATTGAACAAAACCAGAACCAATTTCTAGCAGATCCCACAGTTTTTATTCTTATTAGACTTCTCTCTCTTCTTTACCACATGAGCAGCCTTTATGTTCAAATTCCCAAGGACCATCCAAAAAACCTAGCACTTTATCCTGCAATACTCACCCTGTCAGTCAGAAAATGCCAAAGTCTAATCCTGGCCTTCCCTCTCATGCCTGCAGGACTCCTAATGTAAAGGCTCAATCTAAATAATAGTAGAAATAGAAACTTCTAACAATCTGAAAACTGCCTATGTGTGGAGAAGAGCCAGATCGAGCGTGACTGTAAGTCAAGCTGGTACTACAACTCATACTCTGCTCAAAAACTGATCTTAACAGGCTCAGGGACCATTGGTAACTGGTCTAATTAGGGGTCTCTGGATACAGACCAACAAGATCTATAGGCCATAGCTCATCCCATCTGACACAGTCCATTTTCCAGAGATGGCTGCCACAACATATCCCATCCTACCTGTTCTTTTTATATCGTGACCTATCAAGTGGCAAGGTCTATATCCCCTCCTCTGAATCTAGGTGGCTCTTTGTGACTGCCTCAACAAACAAAATTTGGCCAAAGTGACACTATACCAGTCTGCAGGTTCAAATTTTCAGGAACTGGCAGTCTCGTTGCCTTGCCTCGTAGAACACTTTTTGGAATCCAGTCATCATGTTATGAGGAAACCCAATCCACATGAAGAGGCCACATGTGGCTGTTCTGGTTAACTATCTCAGCTGAGGTCCCAGCCAACAGCTAGCATCAATCACCAGCTATGCGAACGAAGACACATATCAGGCCCTCGACACAGAGTTACTCCCAGTCTTGGAGTCTTTCCAGGGGAGTCCTCAGACATCCTGGGACACAAACTAGTAGTCTCTGATGTGTCTGAAGTTCTGACCCACAGAGTCCATGGGCATAGTAAAATACCTTTTTTTGTTTTTTTGTTTTTTTGTTTTTTGCCACGAAATAACTCATCCATTGCAACCACTGTCCCAGGAAGAGTAGATTCAGTACCTCTTTCACTAAAACAAAACCATTAAAGTACTTCACACTAGTTTTCTTGTTAACATAATCTGCATGATCCATTATTGGGTAACCTGTCATGAAGGCTGAAGTGGTATATTGACAGTGGAAAGACTGAATTTTTTAAAGGTAAATGATTTGGGGGCACCTGGGTGGCTCAGCCAGTTAAGCGTCCAACTTGGGCTCAGGTCACTGATCTTGTGGTTTGTGAGTTCCAGCTCTGGGCTCTGTGCTGACAGCTCAGAGCCTGTCGCCTCCTTCGGGTTCTGTGTCTCCCCCTCTCTCTGCCCCTCCCCAGCTCATGCTCTGTCTGTCTCTCTCAAAAATAAACATATATACATACATACATACATACATACATACATACATAAATGTAAGTGATTTCATTACTAAGCACAACATAAAGATTCGGTGAAAAGAAATGGCAAATTCATAATTTACAACATTACATATTAATCTAGGAAATTTATGACAAATATTATGCTGTAACAGGATACTAGGATGGTCTCAGCTCTAACACAACGGGCTATGCGTCTTTTAATTCACATATTTATCCATTCTGCAAGTATCTACTGAGTGGCTATGATGTGCTAACCACTACTCCAGGGGCTGAAAATTCATCAGTGAACAAAGCAGATGGGTCTCTGTTTTCACAAAACTTTCATTTCACCTGGGAGAGGCAGATAAAAATGACAATTTCTATCAACTTATTCCAATCCGTATTAAATGCTATAAAACTACTGCTATGAAGGCCAGTGGAGGTAGGGTTGAGGTGCTACTTCACATAAGATACTGTGGCAATTTTAAAACATGATCCTACATTTTTGACAGTCCTCCCATTGAGAGGTAGGGTCTTTTTCCTATCTTCTTCTTGAAGCCAGGAGGATTTGTGACTGCATCACCCAAGGACCACAGTGAAAGTGAATCCGTGTAGTCTCTAAGGTTTAGTTACACAAGGCATTCCACCTTCACTGTATTAAGTCTGACTACCCTGAGGTCACTATGCTTAAAGGAAACCCACGCAACATGGAAGCGACACAAATCAGCCATCCCAGCTGAGCCCAGCTCTCAAGCCATCCCTGCCCTGGAGTCAGACAGATGTGTAAAGAAGCCTTCAGACGATTCTAGCATCCAGTCATTCATCTGTACTAGTTTACCCCGCTGAGGCCTCAGACATCATGGTACAGACACAAACCGTTATCTATTATGCCCTATGTAAAGTCTTGACCTAAAGAATATGTGAGCATAATAAAATGGTTATTGTTCACACTACCAAGTTTGGGGTGGTTGTTACACAGCAACAGGTAAGTGAAGCAAATGATAAGGGGAAGGTCACTGCAAGGAGGTGGCACTTGTTCTGGGACCTAATGCTATCAGACAGCCAGGCCCATCAGGATGTGAGGAAAAAGCTGACCAAAAAGGGAGAACAAGTACCTTAGAGCAGGAAGGAGCCTGGAGGTATATAAGACAAGCCACTCAAACGGGAAAGATTACATTATGGAGAGTTTGGTACACCTTTATGAATTACTTAGAAACTAGTTTCAGAATACAAGGAAGCCACTGCAATACCTTCAGTAGGACAGTTTTTCAAAGATCCCTTCTTTGGTGACTGCATGTTTCCAGATGTTAAATGCATGCAGTCCATAAAATGCAATGGTTCCTTTAGATCTACTATGCAAAGACTCCGTATTTCTCAAATTGGGTCTCTAGAAAATCCTTTAAGCTCCCCACAACACAAATACAAATTACCTTGTTTTTTCACAAAACTAATAATCTTTTAAAATTACTGCTTATTTGGGATCATCAGAACGACCGCCTCACAAGTGAATGCCGTCACACAATTTCAGTGCACAGCAGTTACACGTGTGTCCCCCTGTCAAGGGCTAAAGAGAAAAGAGCACAGACTTGGTCTATATACGATGCATTCACACCAAACAAGGCCCAATGAAGTTTGCAGAAAGCTGTGCAAAGGGAAGTTTTACAGCAGTTCAAACAGGAGGAAGTGGTGAAAGAACAGTCATCACACCTTCCCTAGAAGAACAGGCGGGCCAAAATTAGGCAGACAGTACCAAATTCCTGCCAGGAGCAGAAGGTTACATTCAAGTAAACATCGGTAGCAAAAAATACTACACTGTTAATCTGCATTTTTTTTGGTCATACACTTCTGTTACTTACATTTAACCTATAAAACTGTTGCAATTTTGTGATTAAATATGCTATAAGCTTAAGTATTTATTCCAAATTAGTGGTGTCCAATCTCTAAAATCACAATATAATAAAATGTTTTCATTACACATAACACATATTATATGCACATTTTATCAACATTTTATTTTCTGGAGTGAACTTAAGATCCTGGATGACCTACATCAATTATTTTAAGTTAGCATAATAAAAGATAACTGAGGCGAGTCAACAGTAAAAATTAAAGAACCAAAAGTAAGTTATCTTGAAATAATTCTGTTTTGGGGAACAGTCTCCTGCCAACTTTGTCTTCACTTGGCTAAATCTTTACTTTCTTCAAAGTCTATGATTCAAGCCTCGCATCTTTTTATGAACATCCCAGAGCATTCCAGCCCAAATTCCTTTAAGTACGTCTAAACTCCCAGATACTGTCTACACCATTCCTCGGCATGCTGCCTGACACTGTTAGCTACTGTGTGCATTCCTGTCGCTAAGATGGCTGGTGCTAACCTGACAATCTTGGTGACGGTGGCAGTGTGACAATGGTGACAACGATGGCAGCAGCTATCATTCACTAAGTGAGCATTCACGTTCCAGGCACAAAATTCACTCTCCATAACAATCTCCATTTTTACAGATAAAGAAAATGAGGTAACAGGAATTATGTAATTTTCTCAAGGCTACTAAGCTAATAAATGAGCTAGAATTCAAAAAATGTGGTCTGTTTTGTAACACTACTGTTAATCAAAGCATGGGACTTTGAAACCTCTTTATCAAAATCACAGAGGACATGAAAGTTAGATAGAAATTCTCAAGTACCCCAAATTACATTAAAATCCCTGGGAGATAAGTTTGAAAATTTATTAATAAGCTTCCCATGTACCTCATATATATGCTGAAGATCAAGAAACACTGCACCCGATGCTATTCTGCCTCCATCTAGGTTATATTTTTTGAGAACACAATCTTATATACCTCTTCCTCATCTAAAGAATATAGTGTTGTACCTCCCAAACGAGTAAGAGCTTAATAATTGTTGGTTGCCACACATTTATACTGCCATGAATAAAAATAAGCCATTATTTAGATGTTACATTGTTAAAATCTAAAAAGATCTAATTACTCCACAAAATAAATTTTATAAAACACAGTCCCCATTCTACAGGTATTTTATCAACCTAGACTTTTAAAACTATGATAATGTTTATGGTTCTCAAGGATTTTTTTTTTAATTTTTTTTTCAACGTTTATTTATTTTTGGGACAGAGAGAGACAGAACATGAACGGGGGAGGGGCAGAGAGAGAGGGAGACACAGAATCGGAAGCAGGCTCCAGGCTCCGAGCCATCAGCCCAGAGCCTGACGCGGGGCTCGAACACACGGACCGCGAGATCGTGACCTGGCTGAAGTCGGACGCTTAACCGACTGCGCCACCCAGGCACCCCAAGGATTTTTTTTTTTAACATACATATTATCAGGGTTTGTTGATGGTGTTAGGTATAGAGGCTAGATAGACAATAGGAAGATAATAATATAGAAGGCTGGCAGGGAAAGACTGCAGAGAAAGGCAAAGAATCAAAGACCTCGTGGGTGGTCCCTGGAATTTTCTCCCAGTGCTCTATTCTGTAACAGCAGCAGAGGCCAAGCTGGAACTCTCCCAAAGCTATGGTGTCTTTTTACTGGTTGCTTCCAGCCTGAAGCTTTTATGATTCAGTGAGGTGGGTGATGAGTTAAGGTGCTGTCTTCCCGTACCAGACATTTGTCTGTGGCCATCAGGATACATCTGGAGAGCTCAATTAACACATGTCTGACCTTGGTTAAGTCCGAATTCCTCAAAAGACATCTACCTTATTGTGACCTACCAGAAAATTCCAAGCAAAGGTTATCAGCTGGCAACGAAAGGTGTGAAAGCTTTGTTCAGTAGCAAGTTTTTGTTCTATTTTGTTTAACCAATAATTCGAAGGCACTACAGTTCAAGGTAACTTAAGATAAATAAAACCTCTCCCACAGGATGGTTTCTTTAGTATCTGAGAAAAAAAGGAAAGAACCAATGTTTTTGAATCAAACCACCCTTAAATGCCTATTTACTAAGAACTGCTGAAATTCAGAGCACTTAACACGTTTGGTTAATGGAGGAAAACACAAAAGCATACATATCTAATTGAGAAATAGTCTGGCATTCTCTGAATCTACTACAACGATTACCACCTTAGTGGTAACAAAAGGGTCAAGAAAAAGATGGGGCTATAGATGAGACTTTGGGCTTTCATCAGAAAAACAAAGTGGGGCACCTGGGTGGCTCAGTCAGTTAAGCATCCGACTTCAGCTCAGATAATGATTTCATGGTTCCTGAGCCCCACATGGCGATCTCTGCTGTCAGAAGAGCCTGTTTGGGATCCTTTGTCTCTCTCCCTCTCCCTCTCCCTCTCCCCCTCTCTGCCCCTCCCCCCACCCCATGCACATTCTCTCTCCAAAACAAACAAACATTTAAGGCGCGGGGGGGGGGGGGGGGGGGGGGGGGGGGGGGGGGCCGCACACAGAAGAGCAATGCTAGGTCAAACCTTCCCACTAACCAAAAGACTTCTGAGTCAAGAACATCATAGAGCCTATTTCCCAACATGTCAAAGTTTGAAAAAAGAAAACTTTATGTAGTGTCCTACAGCTACTGATTGCATAAACGAAAAGACGCAGGTGATTCAGTGATGACTGATGAACACTTGGTAGGTTTTCTAAATTACACCCAGCAGGAAACCGTGCATCACAATGCAGACTCTCCTTTTTTCAAAGAAGGATATCACAATCTATAGGGAAAATATTGCTTTTCAGTGGTCAGTATTATAATCCCACCAAGGGGTCCCAGTTCATAAGTGAAACAGTTTGTCATCTAAAGCCAAAGTAAAATGTTTTCTTATACTTCCTCTTTTTTTTTTAACAAAAAAGATAAATGACTTAACAGTTACAAGAAAAAACTTTTTTAATATTTTCCCAATATGATTTTAGATTCCTTACATGTAGAAAACATGTCTTTTATCTCTTCATACATTACGTAGCACAAGGTAACATGCTTACTATTTACTAGATGAATAGATGGATGCAAACTGTTCTAATTTCTAAGGCAGACAGGACCTTTATCTTTTTTTTTTTTAATGTTTATTTATTTTTGAGTGAGAGACCCAGCATGAGTGGGGGGAGGGGCAGAGAGAGCGGGAGACACAGAATCCGAAGCAGACTCCAGGCTCTGAGCTGTCAGCACAGAGCCCGACGCGGGACTCGAACTCACGAACTGTGAGATCGTGACCTGAGCCCAAGTTGGACGCTTAACCGACTGAGCCACCCAGGCACCCCCAGACAGGGCTTTTAAAACAACTTTAAGCATACTTTCTATTTATAACTTCTCTGAGAACAAAATTATCAGGGAGAGGAAAATCTGCATAGAGAGCAAGAGCACCCTCTCTCCTTTTCCAACATGCTCTGTATCCTTGTTACCCTGCTCTGATTTTCTCCAGAGCATCTTCGCCACCACCTGCCCCACTATATACTTACATGTGCTTACTGTCTCCCATCACCCTCTAGAATGAAGGTAAGTTTAAGGAAGGCAAAGATTTGCTTGCTTTGTTTCAAGGCTATATGCCAAGTGCTCAGAACACTCTGTGGGACCCACTACACATTCAGTAAGTATCTGTTAAATCCATCTTCAGGGTTCATTAACAATGTTTTTATTTCTTCTGGCAGCATCTTTAGAGCTCCAGTTTTATACTAACAACTGAGTGACTCTTCAAGATATATACGCAGGTAAACAAAAAGTCACTGCATCCTTTGTGAAATACAAGGTGTAAAATAAAGTAGCAGGTACCTGAAGAAGGACACATTTGAGATAGCAAACCATCACATCCGCATCTAATCACAAAACAGGACCCAGAAAAGCAGACAATTACTGAAACTGGTCTAAAACCATAACCTCCATTAACAAGCAGTCGTCACTAAAGTTAACGGTCTCTCCTGCAGCAGCAAAGAACCAATTCAGTACTGACTTGAAAACTATCACATTACTAACACTATTCTTGCAACGTGTTGTTTCAGGGAGGTTTCTAACCAGCATTATTCTTATGCAGCAGGAAAAGTGGGCTAAAATGATACGTCTCTCACAATTTAATTACTTTTAAATGTTTATCTGCCTTGTTTGACTACAAGTTCCTTGTCTACAGGGTATGTATCTGTTTATCCTGTTTGGTGCTCTTGACTGCTAATTATTTCATTATTTGTTCAGTTGTTGTTTTTTTTTTTAACCTGTCCCCATTAGAACATAATAATCATGAAGGAGGGCAGAGAGACAACAGGGCTGAGCACAACAAATAAATATTTGTTGAAATGAATTCAGTGCAAAGATCAAGATGCCAATAAAATTTATCTTCAATCTACAACCTCAATTCCAGACAATTATCATATTAAATATCTGCACAAGGAACGTAATATAAAGGCAATTAAATAAACGTCAACTAATCTGTGAACATTCTGTTTCAAACCAGCAGTACAGCTATGCGTAACCAGTTATTCTAATTATATAAATGAAGAGCTATAAACATTAGGTGGCAGCAGAAGTACAGTGTATTATAAACCTGAAACTGGTTTTTTATATCTTCACATATAGAAACCTGATCCATAAATGGGATCACACAAATAGCTTCACATATAAAATATACAAAAGGAATTACAAATACAATGATAAAACATAAAAATATTATCTCTTTGTATCCAGATTTTTCAAATTATTTCTATAATAAAACAATTAAGCAACATCAAAATGGAATTGGCAATTTCCTGTAAATGTATCCAAATTTTTGCTTTTGACTTTCTCTCTCACATTTCACATCCAGTTGCCATCTCCTACCTTCAAAGCTGTATCTATAATACAACCAATTCTCCCTGTCCTCACCACACCTACCATGGTCCAGGCCACCACTACTAGCATTCGCCTGGGTCATTACCACAGCTTCCTGCTTCTGTGCTTGCCCTTCCCCTTGAGCCCCCAATTCAGTCCATTCCCTACACGGTAGCCAGAGAGATCCTTTCTAAAAAGCTAGTAAGTCAGGTCACCTCACTCCTCTGCTCAGAACCCTTCAATGGCTTCCCGACTCAGAGAAAGCTTGTACTCTGTCTTCAGCACCTTCTGTGAAGTCTCCCACTCACCCGACCCCAACGGCACCTCACTATTCTTCCCCACGCTCACTCCACCCAGCTACACTAGTCCTTCAGCAGGTTAACAGGCACTGTCCACCTCAAGGGCCACTGCATTTGCTGTTTTCTCTCCCTAATATGCTCTTCTGACAGGTATCTGTCCACATGGTTTTTCCCCCTATCTCCTTCAGGTCTCTGCTCAAATGCCACCCTAATCCGTGAGATTTTCTATGACCACTCTTCTTTTAAGCTGACTTATTTCTTTTGAGAGAGAGAGAGAAAGAGAGAGAGCACAAGAGAGAGGGGAGGAGAGAGAATCCCAAGCAGGCTCCACACTGTCAGCGTAGAGCCCGATGCGGGGCCGAACCTATGAACCGTGAGATCACAACCCAAGACGACACCAAGAGTTGGAGGCTTAACCAAATGAGACACCCAGGTGCCACACGACCACTCTCTTTAAAACAGCAACCATACTCCATCACGGCTTCAGTTTTCTCCCTGACACTAATCAAAATCTGATATACTTTACATTTTCTATGTTTACTTCTTTTTTTTAATAATATTTTTTAACATTTATGTATTTTTGAGAGACAGAGCACGAGCGGGGGAGGGGCAGAGACGGGGGAGACAAGAGAATCTGAAGCAGGTTCCAGGCTCCGAGCTGTCAGCACAGAGCCCACTGTAGGGCTCAAATCCATGAAGCAGGAGATATGAGCTGAGGCGAAGTCAGATGCTTAACCAACTGAGCCACCCAGGCACCCCTCTATGTTTACTTCTTTACTATCTCCACTACTAGAACTTAAAATCCACAACAACCAATATTTTAGTATGTTTTCTTCACTACTTTATTCCCAGTGCCCTAAAGAATGCCTGGTCAGTAAATAATGTCAGTTAACTACTTGTCAGTAAATGAATCCTATCATCAAAGAAACATATAACTGTTTTATAGCTGTTTATAACTCAAGACAAAAAATTATATTAAAAGTTCAAAATGACTATTCATTTACTTACTACTTTTTAAGTTCAAGCATGCACAATTTGTGTGTGTGTGTGTGTATGTGTATAAAAATGAAGTGACACTTTTATAAAACATACATTTCAAAGTAACGTGAATTTAAGTCAAATGGGTTACAGTGGCCACCATAATATGCTAGAATTATATTTTTTAAAAGAACTATTTCTACAGTGTCTTTAAAGTATGAGAATTGCAAGCAACCAGGCTCTTCCTTATACTCGAATAAAACAGGTGAATTCAAAACTGCCTGCTATATTTTATCTTATCTACTGGCAAGCTTTGTGGGTTCAGGCTCTACTGGCTCCAAAGATAGAAAGAATTATAGGTTCGCTCTCCACCGAATGACTCTATAAACGGTGTTGATTGCTTAATTCTGTGCTACGTCAGTAGCTAACCACTGATTATGAAATGCTCAGCTTTAGTCTATATTCTTTATTGTTCACATGCGGTAGAATAAACATCTGAGCAAGAGATGGAAATACCAAAGAACCTCAAGAAACTTTCAAAATATAGCATGCCTCCCAAATCCTCACCCGTCCTTTGTCAGGCTGATCAGTATCACAGTTAACCTCCTCAAAAGTAGCACAGAAGACATCCAAACTAAACACATACATGAAAAAGCCACGGCTGTAACTTCTTAACTGTAATACGTAGCAAGAGTTATTTTTTTTACATAGCATACTTGTACAGGTTCCAAAGAAAAGGTTACGAAATTGCTTGGAAAGGTTCTTGTTTTGCTTTGTATTGTTTTGCTGTTGTTCTTGGCGGCCAGGGCGGGGGGGATGCAAAGAGCATGAAGAGAAATTTTAGAATTTACCAAATGCTGAATATTTTTCTTCCTCCCTTGTTGAAGTAAATGAGGGCACGTGCTACTTTGCTACATCAGTGCACATGGAAAAGAAAATGATCATGCCACATTATATGTACGTAACAGATAAAAAACACACAAAATGATTTCTTGATCACATATTAACTATAAAGAAATAATGATCACCAAACAGGCATGACTTTACCTCCTGAAAGGTGGCTTAGACAGATCTCAATTACAAATGGGTGTTCCAAAAATTGATTTGTAAATCACTGACTTGGAATTTAAACCTCTCTTCTCCTACAGGAACAACATTAAACACATCAGTTAGGTTTCCAGGTTGTCCATAACAGTTGACATTACCTTCATCTACACTGCTTCTTGCAGTTGACTCGCCTCCGTTATTCATTTCTAGGACCTCCTTCTTCTAAAATGTGCCAATTAAAGTGTGCATTAATTGATTTTTCTGGTCTAAGCTAGATATATAACCACCATCTTTGCTATACGTTGCTATGAAAACAAGCAAACAACTGCAGGACAAGATAAGAAGAGTAACCAATAACGTATATTTCGTTTCTGGAGAGTGCTGGATCCTGATGAGTTTTGTTCATGTTCCCAGGTTTACAAACCCTACAGCATGTAAAGTGAGTATATAAACCCTATTTCCAAGCAAAAAGAAAATCATAGCAACTTGTACCTTCATAAAGCCAGGTTATGGATTGGCTAGGACCACACATGTACATTTCCTTCAAATTCCCAATTATTTAGCCAATGTCATAGAACTTAATGTAAGCCAGGTGACACAAGGGGCCACAGAATAGGCATATATGCAGTTTATCTTTGCTTGGCTTTTCCTTTGTTCCTGGGTTCTATGTGCCTCACACCAGGAAGGGTCCCAACTAAGCTGACAGATTCTTGGTATTCCACTGTCCCAAAGGTTTAAGTCACCATTTGGAAGTATTCACACCATGACTCCATTTAAAGCACTATGTTTGACAATAAACTTTCCTGATTCCTAAATCAAACTCAGTATCAACAAGGCCACATCCTCATCTAGGGTGAGAAAGCAAAGTTGGTCCCTGAAAATTCCCCTTCTCCTCCCCTGCCCTGCAGTGTCCCAAAGAGTTTGGCTACCAACAGTCCAATCCTAAGAATAATTTCAGATTCCTTTTCTGAAATCCTGAGCCATTATGACACGGAGTTTGATCTGAGGACCAAAACAGAAATTCTCAATGCTCTATGTTAATGGTCAATTTGTCTAAGATAACTAATAGCTTATCTACTACACGTTTCACTATGAATGTGTATCCTCTACAGCTCCAAGTTCTTCACGGAGAAGCTCTTGAAGATTAACTGAGATAATATCTAAAGGTACCTAAAACAGTGTCTCCAGCAGAGAGTAAATGTTCCATGAAAGATTATGGTAGTCTGCGCACATAAGTAGTCTGACTGCTGTATGCTAATCTATCTAACAGATTTAATTATTTGCTATCTAATCATCAACATCTATGCTACACTGCTTCAAGTTGTATTTCACAACATCGCTGTGGTGTTTCTGCCCTGTGGACGCTCCACTTAATTCATTCCATACTACTTACAAAGGTAATTCCACGTCTGCGTGTCTAACAAAATAGCATGGCAGGGCACATGACTCTACTGTCAATGCCCTAACTTCCCATTATGATCCATTATCTTCATATGGCCATTTAAATAAAATTGGCTTATCAACATCATCTCCATCAGATCAACAAATTATTATGTGACACCAAATAAGGTAGCCAAACTTGTAGATGACAGACTGCTCTCCAGAGAGGACAGGGGAAAGTTTAGTTTTTCTATACTGCTGGCATACAGTTAGACAAGGAATGCTGATCAAATCAAAGGTAGATACAAATGGCTAATGAAAATCTTTAAACCAGGAACCCTGACATCTAACCTCTAGGCACATCACTATGTATCCTTGAAGAAAGGGACACCATAGTGCACCTACGATGATTTCCTCGTCACGGACTGAAAAGTAACTTAGGATGGATTTTGTGGAGCTGAGTCCCAAGGAGGGCAGTTGAAAGCCTGGCCTACCTCCCCTTTAAAGGTCCCTTCCGGTCCAGAGATTCCACCTTCTCTCCTGCTGCTACACGGTTTTCAAGATGCATGGCATATAGTAGTAGTTCCTGAATAACTGCTTCAAACACTTTAATCAACTGGTCTAATTCCGTTGACAACAAATTTTAAAAACTCCCCCGCAAAACAGTAACACACTTGAACAGCTTCTTCCAGATTCTCTGCAATAGTTAAACAAACCAACAAATAAGAAAAATTAAATTCTTTCCTATTTGTGACAAGAAAGGTTTAGAAGTTTGCTAACGAAAAAATTACTTTAAATTTTGATAACATGCTCCAAAGAGCCCCAAGTCAAGAACAGTAACAATAGTCTAGGTAGACACAAAAGGGAGCAAATGTTTTTTACAACAAAGACACCTATCTCTCAAATATTTATGGTCTGCCTACTATACGCGAGAAGGTATAACTAGAGATACAAGAGGAATAATTATACCTCTGGGCCCATACCCAGAGATGCTAAGATATATATCCACTTAACCAACACTCAACAAACACTTATGACGCAACCTGTGCTTATTCGGAAAGCTTGTTCTGCAGAAAAAAGAGGGGCCAACGCAGGGTACGTGCCAGAGCTAGGTTTCAACAAAAATGACGTAAAAGGTAGTCAACCCAAAACAGCTGTTCTGCTCTTCCTATTACAAATGCGAAGAGCAGCCATGTTTCTGAAGCCCTGATGATCACTGAGCCTTCACTTACTAAAAATCAGCACCTCGCTTCACGACGCTGGTCCAACTTTCTAACGCTGTACCAGAGCTATCGCCCACTTTTTCTTCACGGCGTAGGTATACTGCTGACTTTGAAACTTGAAGCATCGCCAGATGGTTCTATCCTATCCGATTCTTCACATTATGAGTCACTTTTATCAGTGTCAACAAACACAACAGAGCTGTTGTACTATTACTGCCGCCCTTGCTGAAGACACCCCTGTAAAAAGCAAGGTGAACAAAGTCGGCGCCTGTAAGTGCTCCTCCAGGCAAAAGAGCGCTTGCTGGCTTCACGCGACCTGGAGAAGACAACCCCGCGCTACCCGGACAGCCGTGCGGCCGAAACCCTGACAGCAAGGTGTTACAAATACCCTGATGGAAATGACGCTGTCTTCTTCCGGTCTTTTTAGGCCA
Source organism: Prionailurus viverrinus (assembly GCF_022837055.1). Lineage (NCBI taxonomy): Eukaryota > Metazoa > Chordata > Mammalia > Carnivora > Felidae > Prionailurus > Prionailurus viverrinus. Next base: position 13,289,373 of record NC_062572.1, read on the forward strand.
ATGACCTAAAAGACTCAGGAGACAGATGCCAAATAGAAGCCCTAACAAAAGAAGAAAATTCTAAACATAAATGCCTAAAATCTCCTTCTAGGCCTTCAAGTAGCCCGCCTTAACATACTACACTATGATTTTGTTACCTTACAGCAGGTAGAATGATGCGGACTTACATTTTTTACAATCTTCATTCTTATACCATTCAAGTATTTTTATACATTCCTTAATCTGAAAAAACTATCCTGTTACTATCATTGGTAGTGGATAACGTGAAATTCTTAAACTGCTAAAAGATGACTTTTTTTAAGCTACCAGGAACAGTACTGTGTTAAAGCCATTTGTTTCCATTCACCCACAGACACACACTCAGTCATGTAGTTAATTACATGAAAGTTCAGGAGAGGGAGAAAACAGTATGAAAGGAATTCAAATATTTCTTGGATTTCTCTGTGCCACTAACTTTCAACTCTCCTCTCTACAATTATATTTTGTCTTTAAAAAATAAATACTAAATACATTTTTTAGGGAACTATGCAATACCTCACACTAAGATTATTTGCATACTTGCTGCTGGTAAAATGTAACAAATGTGGATAATATTTCTCTTCTACAAAAGAAGAAGAGCTACTGAGATGGCTCAACATGAGTAAAAGAGAGAACAAAGTCTGAAAAAGATAAAATCGGCGAAAAAGTGAGGAGTCTACCTTGACCATCTATATCTTAAACGTATGTTTGTTTCCATCTGCCCAATAACCCTGATCTACATTTCTAGCTAACACCACCCTACACTAAAAACAAATCAATAAAAGCAGCTTCTTTTTATTGTGTTATGTTGGGGAGAAAAAAGTAAGAGGAAGGAGAAGTACTGGAATTTAGGGTACTTTCTAGAGAAAGAGAAGAAGATATATAGACACAGAGATAAATACAGGTATAATCACATTTTCTTTATCTATTCATCCACCCAGGAACACCAATCCATATCCATACTTTCAAGTCTTTATTCGCCTTGCTTCCCATTTAAGCTGAATTTGACCTTCATTACTGCCTCTGAGCCAGTCTTCGCACTACTTCTCAAGTGATCTAGCTAATAAAACACAGCTCTGATCATGTCACTCCCTTGTTTAAAATTTTTCACTGCCTAAAAATACAGTCCAATGATCTTAGAATTAATTTACTTTTTGGGCCCCACCTATTTGCTTTATACTTTCTTCTGTCTGTATGTTTCTACCCACTAAAACTCACCACGTCAGAGAAACTCTGAATGCACTCTATGTTCACACCTTTGCTCATACACTACACCATGTACCCAGAACAGACTACCCTACTCCTGGTCTCTGCCTACTACTCTGCCATATTTTCCATAAAGCCTCCCTCATATCCTTCCAACTGGAATTAATTTCTATCTTTCCTGACTTGTCAAGTCATCCCTGATTGTATTTACATTACAGAATCTCCCATGTTTTGTCACGCACAATAGTTAGCTCTGTACACTAAGTCTTACATCCCAACAGATTACAGGCTTAACAGAAGGAGCTGCCAACATTCAGCAATCATGTCCCATTGCTAGACACATACCCACCAAAAACCCTAACAAAGGATCCTGCATGTTTTAGTTGATCAATAAATGTTTGATACACTTGTGGTTCTACCTGTAAATCATACTTCCACGTTTTCACATTTTCATTCTCATTTGACAAAGAGATCTAGCTTCATAAAGAAGGCTATGCCCAAAAAGTCAACTGACCTGTGACTGAACCAGAAAGCAACTTAAAGACTGATGATCTGTCATTTGTAATAGAAATTTCTCAGTTTACCTAAATATGCCAAACTGGCCACCAATGTTTAATCAGACTTGAAGAACAAGTCCATAATCAGAATAAGGAAACGGGGAGATTAAGGAGAAAGAGACTAGAGATGACCTGAGCAGAAGAAGCAACATGAATAAATGCAAAGAGAAAAAAGGCACTGGGAAAGGTCTCGTTAGAGATGAGTGAGTGGAAATGTTAGGTTCCTTTCACAGGCCTCCAAAGAGCCTAAACTACTCGGCAAAAAATAGTATTTGGTAAATGAATGACAAAATAATATTCAAGGAGAAAGGCTGGGGAGGGGAAAGAGGTATGACATTTCTTCTATTTTGCCCTCTGATAGTTACACTTAAAATTTATTGACTATAGGAGAGACATAAATGGATACACTCATTTCTCTTCAACTGGACCATACATCAAAAAAAAACACCTAAGTACATGCATTTAATAAATGCACACATAGAGAGATTTAGCTGTCAAAAGAATGGCTCTAACTGCAAAAATTTTTGCAAGGACCTAATTGAAATAAGAGCTGACACTGAGATCGCTGCTCTACCAGTATGGCCCTGAGCCAAATCTCTTGTTCTGGCTGACCATGCAGGCTATGTCACTGGACATTAACTTCACACAACATGCAACAAGCCACCAAGTGTCTAGTCTTCTTGTGTCTGCCTGAGGCCAGATCCTACCTTTACTTACAGGAGAACCAGCTTATCGACTTACTCAAATTATTACAACAAAGTCTTGGAAAGAAATCCAAGAAGACAAAAATCAAGTCGTTTCTACTCTTCTTATGAACATCTAGATATTATCATCATTTAGTAAACCAAATTTCTATAAGTGAGGTGAGAAAGCCTTAATTCACCAGGCTGGCATTCCAAATCTCACATGACCAGGCTCGAATGTCCATCCTGGTCTCATCGGTCACCACTCTTTTAATGCACCTCTATTCTCCAGCCAAAGTTCACTGACTGCTCCCTACATGAGCTATGCTGACACTCGGAATGCACTATTATCTCTCCGACCTCCCTCAGAACTCAAGCACTCTGCTCTAACATTTGCCATTCACTGACCTGTACTATATCGGTTTGAAAACCTCTAAAGCAGTAAAGATACTGAAAGCTTCCTTTATCTAGAATCATAGAAATCTAGAATGTAGAATCATAGAAAAATACAAGCTTTGGAATCATATAGGTCTGGATTTGAAACCCAGATCTGCTGTTTCTAGTTGTAGACTCTTAGGCAGGCCATTTAATTCTCTCAATCCAACTTTCTTCTTTTGTAAATACAATCTGTAATGCATCACTACCAGCTGTTCTAAGAACTACAGCTAGCATATGTAAAGCATCTGGCACTATACTAGGCTCACAGAAGGGACCCAATACATGGCAGTTATTATCACTCAACGCTGTGCCCACCTACACCCCACTCCCTGCAGATCCCTCATATCACCTTATTATAAAAATGTAACAAAACTAGGGATGCCTGAGTGGCTCGGTCATTTAAGCACCCAACTTCAGCTCAGGTCATGATTTCATGGTCCGTGAGTTCGAGCCCTGGGTCAGGCTCTGTGCTAACAGCTCAGAGCCTGGAGCCTGCTTCAGATTCTGTCTGTCTGTCTGTCTGTCTCTCTCTCTCTCTCTCTCTCTCTCTGCCCCTCTCCCGCTAATGCTCTTTCTCTCTCAAAACTAAATGAACATTAAAAAAAAATTTTTTTTTAAATAAGAAAACTAAAGTCACAGAGAATAAACTGGGCCCATAATTTAAATTTCATCTTAGCCGGGCTGCCTGTGACCAGAATCACTTGGGAAGAAAAACTATTTAGCAATAGCATTGTTATCCAAAAGAAATGTATTTAAAAGGTCTTCATGAAGTAGCCAATTTTCATATGTAACTCATTAAGGAGTCAGAGATGTCTTAAGTTACTATAGAAGTGTCAGAACTGTTAAATGCCTTAAGTGAAATGTTTCTTTATGTCGTATCTTTAAACTGCTTCTTTGATGAAAAAGATAATTATTTTAAAAGGTATCATGAAGGGGTTAGGTCAGAGATTTAACAATAAACACATACAATCGAATTGCTTGCTTACACTGATTTTAGAGTAAAACATAGTGAAAACTATGTTGTCATAGTTTTCAAAAATATAGCTTTAGGAAAATGTAAGTATGCCACACCCTATGGAATGGCTGAACCTGAGTAACAAGAGGCCACATGACAAAAGACCTCATTGCAAAAATAAGCTACAGCAAGTTTTGGAAAATTGGAATTACTATAACCATATCATAAAGTAAAATGATGCCTCCTGCCCTATAGTGGCTACAGGAACCATGCAAACCAATGAGTATCTACTGTTGACATTCCCAAAGGGAAAGTCACAAAACCATAGACACAAGGAAGCAAAATATAATGCAGATCTTGTAGAAAGACATTTCCTAAATCTAAGGACATTCATATGTACTATAACATACAACTTGTTCTCCCTATGCTTTCTCACCTCTACACTTGTGTTTGCTTTCCTCGGGCCACCCAAGGTGCTAAGTGTCAAAGTCATTTTTTTTTTTTATTATTAAAAAAAATTTTTTTTAATGTTTATTCATTTTTGAGAGAGAAAGAGACACAGAGCATGAGTGGGGGAGAGGCAGAGAGAGAGAGAGAGAGAGAGAGAGAGAGAGCGAGCACGAGAGTGAGAGAAAGAGAGAGAATCCGAAGCAGGCTCCAGGCTCTAAGCTGTCAGCACAGAGCCTGATGTGGGGCTCGAACTCACAGACAATGAGATCATGCCCTGAGCTGAAGCTGGACACTTACCTGACTAAGCCATGCAGGCCCCCGCTAAGTGTCAAATTCTGCTTCTTTGGACCACTGGACTACCTACCCATGCCTTCCCTCTCCTCTCTGCACTAGGCTGGCAGTGGGCCTTCTCCCTTCACCATCTCCCAAGCATGCTTCACTTACCCTGACCCTTAGCACCTGCATGCTCCAAATGATATGGAAATGTGTTTTGTTTCATAGAGGCTCTCTTCCCTACCGAATTATAAACTTGCTATGGACAGGACATTCTTATAAAGCCCCAAAAGAGTTGTGAAAAGAGTAAAGACTCAGTAAACGCCTGTTGAATGAAAGGGGAATAAAAAAGTAATTTTTGCAATGTCAGAAATTATTTTTAGCATGATTACGTTCTAGCATAATTATTGTTTCCAGATCGAAACAAACTTCAATAGCAACAATGGTTCATATCCTGCTAACAAGAAGAAAATAATAAAAAATACTATTTTGTGCGGTTACGTGGGCTTTTGGGTTTGTTTGGAAATTGGTGATTAAAGTGTCAAATTCTGTCTGCAGGTAGTTTGTTTAACTTCCAGCCTGTGTCTCTACCACTCGAAGAATCAAGCCACAATCCGGTGCACTTTGTACAACATCTCAGGAGCTTCCTACTCACTCCCCTCTGCTTGCCACTTCCCTTGCACTGGTCCCTCAGAAGGCAGAAGGGTATCATGGCTAAGAATTTAGGAATCACAGGACCCAGTCTTTTCAAGGACCCAATGGTATGGAAAAAGAGAAGGAAGGGAGAAGGACTGCTCAATATTCAAAAACAAAGTGGAAAGAAATAAGTAAATGAAATATGCAAACAGTACAGTGCAGTTATATAAGAAAATGCTCTTACTTTTTAAAGATGCACACTGACATGTAATGCCAAACTTTATACGGCTTGTTTTAAAACACTATTAACTTTAGTTTTAAATATAGGCGAAATGTATGTGGAGTGTCCAATATACCTATCCAGCTTTTCTCATATATTTCAAATTTTTCATAAATGAAGTTAAAAAGAATTTTTTTTTTTTTTTTGAGTGTGCAGTGGGCAGGGGGGAGGGAAGAAATCCCAAGCAGGCTTGGCATTGTCGGCACAGAGCCCGACACAGGGCTCAATCTCACGAACTATGAGATCATGACCTGAGCCAAAACCAAGAGTCAGACACTTAACTGACTAAGCCACCCAGGCGCCCCAAAGTTAAAAAGGATTTTTTAAATTGAATAAAAAATTTGAGTCTGTAATGGCTGAATTCTACTCCCAACTGGGTTATGCACTATATGAACACAGATAAGTTACTAAACTGCTGTCAGCCTTAGTTCTTCAAAAAATGGCAACACAAAGCTCAAAGACTTATTCAACAATAAAATTAGCATGTAACATAATTAGGACAATGACATCACACAATAATTATATATGTTAGTTATTATGAATATTCCTGCTGAAAGGTAGAATAACGTGCTTACAGAGTCTTATTTTCTCACTGCACACAGAACTTACTGCTGTAGGAGGAGAGGGGGGGTACCTGGAAGAAAAGATCAATCATCTTTTTCCAATCCAGTATTGGCCAAGAAACTACAGTGGCAGCTAAAAGATAGAACAAAGGAGGAACACTGAAGGAGGAACACCTGCCACCTCCATGGGCAAGAGAAGGCCTAGAGCATACCGTGTGTGACTGATAGAAACCACAGTCCCTCACCTTACAAATGAATAACAGAGAACAGGAAGCAATCAATTTCTGTGATAGGAATCATCTGATATGTCATTAACAACAGAAGTCACTTGTGACCCCTACAATAAAGAATTAAAGAGTTGTGTACATTTTAAGGCCTAAAGCAAGTTAAATTCACTCCCCTAAAAGAAATGATGGTCAGTATTTCAATGGCACCTCCACACAGGAAGCAAATGATACCTCCCCTTGGTGAAAGACAGATGAGACACAGCTGATTTTATTTTAAACCATTCTCTTTACTGCAGGAAATTTTGTATCCAAACAGAAAAACCTTCTACCTTAAATATGCAAGGAGTACATTTAGCTTAATTTCTTCCTTTTGTACCTTATAGAATATACTTTGCCCATAAGCACACTGAAGGTTTACTTATACCATGGCTCACAAGTTCTTCCATTCTCTAAGCTGACAAAATACAGATATAAAGAAACAAATAAACCCTTCATTAAAAATAGAAAATGGTGGGGCGCCTGGGTGGCGCAGTCGGTTGAGCATCCGACTTCAGCTCAGGTCACGATCTTGTGGTCCGGGAGTTCAAGCCCCGCGTGAGGCTCTGGGCTGACGGCTCAGAGCCTGGAGCCTGTTTCCGATTCTGTGTCTCCCTCTCTCTCTCTGCCCCTCCCCCGTTCATGCTCTGTCTCTCTCTGTCCCAAAAATAAATAAACGTTGAAAAAAAAAATAGAAAATGGAGGGGTGCCTGGGTGGCTCAGTCAGTTGAGCATCCAACTTCAGCTCAGGTCATGATCCCACAGCTTGTGAGTTCGAGCCCCACGTCAGGCTCTGTGCTGACAGCTCGGAGCCTGGAGCCTGCTTTGGATTCGGTGCCTCCCTCTCTCTCTGCCCCGACCCACTCACATTCTGTCTCTGTCTCTCTCAAAAATAAATAAAAGTCAAAAAAAAAAAAAAAATAGAAAATGGAGGGACGCCTGGGTGGCTCAATCGGTTGAGCATCCAACTTCAACTCACGTCATGATCTCACAGTTCATGGGTTCAAACCCCATATTGGGTTCTGTGCTGACAGTTCATAGCCTGCAGCCTGCTTTGGATCTGTGTCTCCTTCTCTCTCCACCCCTCCCTATCTCTCTCTGCCTCTGCACTCTGTCTCTTGCTCTCAAAAATAAACATTAAAAAAATTTTTTTAATAAAACAGATAGAAAATAGAAAAAGCTCTAATACATATGCACACATCAGTATCAGCGAAAGGCAAACAAATGAATAGCAGACATAACAAGAACAAGTGTCACAGCTGCCTGGAGCACTGTTCCTATAGCTGTAGGAGAAACAGTGATGATGTTAACATAAACAACAGCTTATACTTAGAGTTTTCTATGAGCGGAGTGCCGTGCTAAGTGATTTCTATGTGTTAATTCACATAATCCTCATATTCAATGAAGTCTTAGGACTCTAATTCCCCACCCTGCAAATGAAGAAAATGAAATCTAGTGACCTGTACAAAGACTGTACAGCTACATCCAGGAGAGATGGGACTGGAACCCGAGTCTGTCTCCGATGCCCGTGCTGTTAAGTGCGGAACTGCAGCACCTGTCTCGAGTGGAGCCCTACACGTGCTAAGAGTCTGCAGCCAGGACTCCGGTACTGCCAAGGCCAATTAGTGGCAAGACAGGGATAAACCAGAGTCATCTTCCCACATCCTGATAAAAACAATGTGAAAAGCTAATTCTGCTCAGTATACTTTTAGGAGAAAGAAAAATCCTACTTTTTTAACAGAATGAATTCCATGCAAAATAATTATTTTTCCCATGTTGTGAGTTCAAACTCACCATCCAGAAACCTGTTTAGAATGAATCATTCTCTGAGGGTTTCAGAAAATTAAAGTGTTAATGTACTTAAGAATGGAAAAGTTAGGGGCGCCTGGGTGGCTCAGTTGGTTAAGCCTCCGACTTTGGGCTTAGGTCACGATCTCACAGCTCATGAGTTCGAGCCCCGCGTCAGACTCTGTGCTGACGGCTCGGAGCCTGGAGCCTGCTTCAGATTCTGTGTTTCCTCCTCTCTCTGCCCCTCCCCTGCTCATGCTCTGTCTCCCTCTGTCTCTCAATAATAAATAGATGTATAAAAAATTTTTTAAAAAAAGAATGGAAAATTTGTGTTGAAAATGCTTAAGAGACACACCAGTAATTCAATAAAAGAGCATGTAAAGTACCAACATTAGCATAAAACACACACACTCCTAATACCTTTTAAAATGGATTAAAAGATATTTAATCCCACCCACAGAAAATTAAGTGTTCAACTATTAAAAGTAATATTTTTAGGAAAACAATACACTTTTCCAGGCTTGAATACTTCCAAACCCCTATCCACTTTAATTAAATTTAATGAAGGAAGGCCAATATTCTGGATGGAACAAACATACCACAGTTCAGTCACAATACGTACATATCCTATTCGCTCATGGAAACATTCACCTTCTGACCAGGACAGACCTTTTGATTCAAGCCTGTTAAGTACTGTGGGCAGTACTGGAGTTCATTTAACTGCTGGAATAGCATTTGGCCACACAAGGTCTTAAACAACTGTCTGGTTCACACTTACGTACTTAAAAAACAAACTTTGAAAATGTTGACATATGAAATATTCTTTACTGATTCTACTGACAGAAATTTTTTTGTCCTTCAAAACACAAAAACATAAATATACTGATTCTCAGTATTCATTCTTTCATTTAAAAATGATCAAAGACATAGAATTACACATAAAAACTTTTATGATTATATAAAATATATTTTATGATCAATAGTAAGGTAGTAAGTAGAAATTAAAATACCATTTCCATTATTACATATATATATATTTATACTGCATTTTTTTAAAATTTTTTTTAACGTTTATTTATTATTGAGAGACAGAGAGACACAGAGTGTGAGCAGGGGAGGGGTAGAGAGAGGGGGAGACAAAGAATCTGAAGCAGGCTCCAGCTGTCAGCACAGAGTCCAACGTGGGGCTCGAACTCACAAACTGTGAGATCATGACCCGAGCCGAAGTCGGTTGCCTAACCAACTGAGCCACCCAGGCGCCCCAATATACTGCATTTTTTTATTCAACTCAATAGAGAAAAAATTTGTGCACACCATGTTTCTATGGACAATTCACTCTCAAATGGTTATTCTAAACTTTTTATTTATTGTAAGAATTTTTCTTCATTCTGTTATGAACTGTCATGAGTTTCTCAAAAAAAGTAAGTCTTTAAGTTTGTATTATTTTTAGCAATGTGCTATAGTTCAAGTTCATTGACTTTAATTTTACTTTTGCAGTGATACTAAATCTCTCTCCAACTACATGATGAACGCTCCCCAGCAAAAATAAGTTATAACATACAACTTTTCACTGAAGCATATGTTATACACATAACACATGCGTACATCTATTAAGATGCCATTTTTTACTCCAAATTAACTAATGAAAGAGTACTGAATTAAAGCCTGCAGTAAATTTGAATAAATCTGAAGAATCTCCAATCCCTAAGGAAAAGCTTCAATAGAACAAAATTAAGTTCATTGCATCTGAGGGGAGAAAAATAATGTTCACTCAAAATCAAGCTTCAGGGTAGTAAGTTAAGGAAAGAATGCTGCACACTGGAAGCCAAGTTTCCAAGTACCAACCACACCTTATTACAGGAGTATACAAACATCAAAAGTATACACAACAATTATATGTGTATATATGCAGAATCAGTAGGCAAATTTAAATTGGATATAAACCATTTAAACAAACGCATGACATTAACTCTGAGAACCTGAAAGTAACAGAAAAAGAATACATAAGCCACTTTGAGACAATATGTTCATAAAAGATTTAATATTTGCAAATACAAAGGCACATTTAACACTAACAAAATGACAGACATAAATTAGAGACGAAATGGAGTAATGGGAAGAGGAAGAGCTAAGGAACAGAAATTACTGCTCACGTGAGCATTTTGACAATGTTGCTAATGATTAACAAATACCGGATATTTACTGCATCAGTCACTTTAAATACGTTATGCCACTTAATAATTCCTAAAACCCTATGTGGTAAATACTACTAATATCCCCATTTTACAGATAGAGGCACTTAAGCACAGAAAACTAAAGGTTTTCCAAGATCACTTAAGTACTCAGTGCTTCATTTAGATGAAAATGTCTTTCTAGTCTGTAACAAACCCAGAAATTTAAGAAGAAATTGTTCATATTAGTCGTCAACCAACAGTTTTTTAGATGCCATTTCTCTAGGGAAACCAAAAAAACACATTCAATTCCACCTTCCTTCAACAACAAAAACCAACACTATAACTTCCAAGAAAGGATTTTCTTTACTGAGTGTTTCTAAATTTTAAAAGAAGGGCGACATTAAGAGTTAAAGACCCACAGTATAATATTTATTTAGAAGCTTCTTGGGGCGCCTGGGTGGTTTCGTCGGTTAAGCGTCTGACTTGGGCTCTGGTCATGATCTTACAGTTTGTGAGTTTGGGTCCCACATCAGGCTCTGCACTGGCAGCTCAGAGCCTGGAGCCTGCTTCAGATTCTGTCCCCTCTCTCTCTGACCTCTCACCATTTGCACTCTGTCTCTCTCTCTCTCACAAAAAAACAAAAACAAAAACAAAAAACAAAAAACAAAAAACAAAAAACGAACCATTGAAGCTTTTTAAAAATAAAGAAATAAATGAATGAATTCTCTTTTCTGTCTCACTGAATTCGACAGGGTCAAAGTAGAGACTCTGAGATTATATCCAACAAATGAAGATCCCAATCTCAGGGTTTACGTAGACATTACAAAAACCATCCCAATACTAAGTGTTTATTTTAGTATTGGCTGTCTGCCCAGAGAATGCCAGAATACATTTTAACCAAGTGGACAGAAAACAAAGCAGGATGGATTTGAATTCCACTTTAAATATACTAAGGTCTATATAACACAACAACGCAACTTCCTCTCTCATTATTTTTTATATGTAATTAGACTCCTAAAAGTCCCTTAATTCATTTCTTAATTTACAGTTCACATTCCTATATACTTCAAACTTACATTTTAATTGAATTTTGGGGATTTAAAGAAAAAAAGCACTGAACCACCAATACTGGTTATCTTGTCTTCTAAGGTGACATCTGTGAAAAGAATGTAATATTAAAAGGACACACATGGGTATATTTAACTACAAAGAGAAATACTGTATTGTGTTTGTGAATACATGTATATAAAGCTATATTTATAGATATGTGCAGTATCTATATGTTTAATTCTGTAATAATAGCTTTTCTTGATTTTTAAATTAAACCTTGAACATTACCCTGATTCTCAAGAGGAAAGAATTATGACTGTGCCAAACCTATTCTTTATTTCAGAGCATTAGTGTGAAATAATAAAGAGCTAATGTGGTCCTTACAATTACTGTACATTTCATTAAAATTTCATCTCTTTGTCCCATTTAAGGACTCACTACATGCTTCTGGCCATATGGAATCAGTTATACAGACGCTGTGATTTCTTGTCTCTAAATGTTACTTCACTACTTGCACAGTTAAATAATAACATAAACTAAGAACTAATTTACACCATTTTTATAGCTGAGTTTTCCAACAATTTCATTACAATTCAAATCATCAACATATCAGGTCAAATTTCTTTATAATGAAATAGAAATTCCAAATTTTTCACAAAGAAATATACAGAAGTCACAAATAAGTGTTCATTAACTTCACATGGAAAAAAACAGCTAATTTTTAAGAGGGTTTTTATGCTTTTTTTCAACATACGTTTCAGTGCTACTGAATGAAACCAACTTGGACAACATGAAACGATTTATATGAACCATGAAGCGTAAGAGTAGTGACCAATTCTCATTCTCCAAATGGTTGGACAGCACTGGGACAGCCACTCCAGAAGCACCGCCATGGTGTAATAAGAAACAGGACAAGTCAATGAGCTCCTTTGGATCCCGGCCCTGATCTGTAGGAGGAAACTGAACTAGATCCTTAGTTTGCAAACTTTTAGAGGAGGGTCTTGGCTACAATCAAGACCTCAGTATAAAATGAGTAAAAGTAGACCTGCATTGAATTCTCCAGGAGCAATGCTTGAAACAGTTCTGGGCAGCACCTAGAGCCTCGGAATACAACGTGAAAATACCTATCTACCATCCTTTGAGCACCTTCTGGCTCCTCTAGCATTAAACCCCCGAATTCTTTGTGCCATGATTACATCAACACACACATGCACCTTGCTGCTCCCAAAATATCAACCTAGATATTTATCAATCTAGAAACTAGGTAAGGCAATTATATTCAACAAATATTTACTGAATGACTATCTACTAGGTGCTAGATTCTGATGACTAACGGTAAAGCAGACACAGTGCCTCCCTTTGAAAAGAGCCTACAAGCTACAGGAGAGACAGCTACAACCAATTACAATATAAACAAGCAAAAGCTATTGTGGGAATAGCAATGGGTCCTACCAAGAAACACAGGAGGGGCTGCTTCCTCAAACTGGCGGTGTCAGAAAGGCTTCCCAGGAAAAATTACATCCCTGAATATTAAATGGTATTATTCAAACCCAAGTGAATTCACTCACTTTCTAACCATTCTCCCCAACACACTCTCCCCCTCTACCACGCATTCTAACGTCTTCAGCCTTAATCTACTGTTCTGAGTAAAACTGACAATGGATATGTTAATGTGAGTATCCCATTTGAGAAGAAATAATATCCTTCCAAGAGTGAGTGTTAAATGGACATATCCCCATGGGTGTGAGTTAACACAAGAAGGTTGGGGATGGGTAAGGCTGCATAGTTATTTATATAAACTCTACCCATGTATTTTCTACTGAAGGTAAAGGTCACTTTATGCTCAATCCTTCAAATCCAAAACTATTTCAAAATTTTCAATGTTTTTCAATGTTGTTTCTGACCCAGAAATTATTTAACCAGTGTTTTGAGAAGATCTGAATCAGTGCAATATATATTAAGTTCGAGATTATTTCCAGAACCAATGAAATCTCCTGTATCTCCAAATAACCCTATTAAGGAAACAATACAATTAGATCAATCTGTTATCTTGGCCATTAATTTTTATATACAATTCCTAATAAATTATAGGTTTGGGTCAAATGATTTTTATCTATTTTTCTCTTTTACTATACCTTAACATTTTATTGGAAAATTCAACTTCAACTGACCGTTAAAAGTTTTATAAAAGGGGCGCCTGGGTGGCTCAGTCGGTAAGTGTCCAACTTCAGCTCAGGTCATGATCTCACGATTCGTGAGTTCAAGCCCCGCGTCGGGCTCTATGCTGATAGCTCAGAGCCTGGAGCCTGCTTCAGATTCTGTGTCTCCCTCTCTCTCTGCTCCTCCCCTACTCACACTCTGTCTCTCTCTCAAAAATAAATAAACATTAAAAAAAATTAAAAAGAATAGTTTTATAAAACTATTTTAATGAAAGACATTTTTAATGAAAAACACAATTATTTCAGAATTCTCAAACAGTAATAGAATATAAATAAAACTGCCTAATATACATGGAAAAAAAAAATTACCCAAAGCAGGTATTTACAATCAATAAGCTAATCACAATATCACCTTTATTAATAAATATATATAGAGATATATAGGCATAGATATATAGATCTATAGATCTATATATCTAGTCCAAGACATATATTCTTCTTTTTATACAATAAAAATTCAGGAATAACCACATTGTTCATAAGGTGAATTTTAAAATGTGCTTGAGAAGGGTTTTTATAAAAATTCATAGTAAAGCTCTTCTAAATAGCAAAGTACACATGTATGAAACACACAGTACATAGTATCTCCTTAGAGTTGAATTAAACTGAAATTGAATTTTAAAAATCTTTATGCAACAGACCATTCCCTAATAAAAATTGATCTTCCAGTAGTATCTTCAAACTACTAAGCTTTTGCTACAGTAGAAAAATCAAATTCACAATAACAATATATTTTTTCAATGCTATACTATCAGCAGAATAAAATGTTTCTTTTTCATTCACTGAAGGCATCAGAAGACAAAAATTTTAAATTGAAAACCTTCTTGGGAGAAAAAGGAAAATACTTTAAGTTGCAATGTTAAATGCTGAACTGTGACATTTATCAGAAAATTTTGCATTATTTAAAAAGAAACAGATCCACTTACAGGTTCTGACTATGATTAGGTTCAAATGCTTTGGACTTGCTTACCCCTCAGGTACCTGTTTACTTCTCCTCAAGCATCATCTTTCATCGTATCCCATGCCATGCGTTTCCCATCAGTACTATGTGCCAAAACATATAAATAGTGCATCAACAAAAGAACTAAATAGTTTTCTCCCAGTTTTATCTTTATTACTTCAGAAATCGGCATAAAACCGTGTTTAACACTCTCAGATCATTCACTCATGAGCTGACCCTACCTGTCTACAAACAATTCATTTCCTCAACCAAAATCCAAAAGAAAAAAGGCTAACAACAAAAAGGTGATTCAAAAATAGAGCGATAACATTTGAAAGAGAAATGCTTTTGTTCATTTACTTAACCAAAACAGAGGCTGCTCCAGCTGTAGGAGCCCCTTCTGACTGATGTGATATGAGTCACTACATTTAAAAACAGACTGCTTTAAAAAGACAGTTACTCAGCTAAAGGCTTTGGGTATTATTTCCCACTCTCAGGCCCATTTGCCAAAGAGGAGGGCACTGGTTTTCTGCTACAGCTTTGGTATAGGTACACTGACAACTGCACACAGGACCACAGGTGGTGACAAGTAACTGCTAACCAATGTCACGCTGCCCACGATAGTTTACATTTTTTAAGTTGCTTACAAAGAAATGCCGAGAAGCAAAATTTAAAGCTGGGTAAAGAATTAATTTGAAATGACTTAAATATACAATTCAAAGACTACGCTATACTAACAAATACTGCAAGTTACGTTTACTTTTAGCCACTTGTTCACGTCAGAAGTTTTCACTGCCGAACTAATGACTAGCAAAAAGTATAAGTGAGCATAAACCAATTAAGGTTTATGACATTCACATAATTACATTTCTTTGAATCAGTCTTCCAGAAGCACATAACAATGCATGCCTAAAAATATTAGCCTTCACATACCTTCTTTTGCATTATGAGTCTGTTAATCATCCAAAGAAACGCAGCAGTCTTTCGCACTGGCGCTACGTGAACACTCTACGATAAATGCCATCCAGACTCCGGACTCCTAACAAGGACACCTTCACTTCCATGAACTATGAAAGCTTCATGACCAGAATGCCCAGGCCCATTTTGGGCCAATGCACTTCTGCCCACCTTGCACACCGAAGCCTGCCAAGGCCAAAGGATTCCCATCTCAATCCCCGGCCACCCAGCCCCCATTCCTACCTAAAATACATAATATGGATTCAGTCTCCCTGTCCTTGAGATAAGAAACAAGTCCTGATGACGCCTGGAAAGCCACTGGCAGCCTGGTTCCACCTTACCCATCCCTAGCTCAGCTTCATCTGACACCTCCCTCCCAGGCACGGTCTCCACTGGAGCCGCACTGGGCTTCCTTCACGCAAGCCTCCTGCCGCCAAGGGCTGCTATCTTCTTTCTCACAGAATACCATCACAGTCCACTCTTCACCTACTTCAAGTGTAATCCACGGTCACATCGCAGTCGAAACACTACTTCCTCAGATAACTCGGATTTCCTTTTATTAAGCCCCATGTTATTTATGTAGCACCATACAGTTCACAACTGCTGTACCTTTTTTTTTTTTTTTTTTTTTCATTTACTTAGGTGATTTTATTAATGTCTGCCCTCTCCCCATAGCCTAAATACAAAGGTTACAAGTCCAAGTTTGGATTCACCATTATATTTCCCAGTGCTTATAGCACAGTGACTGGCACAAACTGAACACTCAATAAATGTCTGCTGAATGAATGAGTGAAGTGGGAGATTTAAAGAAATCAATATGCACCTTTCAGTAGGAAAATTTATTGCCACATTTTCAGTTGCAATCCCACAACAATTTATTTTCACTGAATTGGAAATTTGTGAAAAGCACTCTTCAGGGATCAAATTTTTCATACTCTGACTTAAAGAATGAAGACAAAATTCTTCATACATGACCCCATGAATTTACATCACAAAAATAATAGGATATTCTAGGCTTAAATCTTTAAAAACAAGACTCTGCTGAAAAGAGACAAAAGATTAAAGATGAGTTTTTAAAGATAAAGAAATGGATAAGGAGAATGGATTGAAAAGAAAACTCAGATAGTAAAAAAAGCAAAACTCCCTAGAGAGAATAAATGGCTTATAGAAAAGAATATATTTTAATTTACTGTTAGAATAAAAAAGATACCAGGATATGAAACTGCTGGCAAGAAAAGATTAATATGATGTTCTTTATACATGAAAATGATCCTTCAAATACAGGCAAATTAAACAACTGATTTTTTGAAATCAGGAAATAGTAGGGTGTAATACTTTACTATAAAAATGTCACAATCAACAGCCCAGCAGATATTGTACAACATTCATTTTTCCTTGTTAGAGTTATGCCAACTTAGAGATTTGGAGGTTTAATATTTCCCTATAATATTTATACTTCTAAAAATCTTGTCCTTTAAGCAAAGGCCATCACTTATAAGTACTTATTTTATTTATGTAGAGATCACTTTGAGATGTCAAGAGATCAATTCATCATATTCTATGTATTCCATTAGGACACAATTTACTGTGGAGAGCCAAATATAAAACATCAAATGGTAACCATTTATACTTAACTACCTTATTAAAGACAGTGTTACTGCCATGCAGACATTCCAGTGTGTTCTTTCCTCACCTACTCTGTTTTTCTGTTATTTTCTTGACTTTCTTGTTCATTCTTGCTCTGCAGCTAGCATTTCCTTTTGACGTGTATTGATCATGCTAATAGCTACAAACAATACTGCTTTTCATGCCTGGAATTGATAAACTGTATTTTATAAAAATCCATATGAATTGACAAACAGGTTTATGTAATGATATTTACTCAAAAGAATAACATTTTTAAGACATTTTCACCACATCTGAAATACTCAAAACACATGTTAGCTTTGTATTTTTAAGTTTATTTATTTTGAGAGAAAGAGAGTGAGAGAGAAAGAATGACAGTGCACACGGGCACGGGAGTGGGGGAGGGGCAGAGAGTCCTAAGCGGGCTCTCCGCTGTCAGCACAGAACCCAGGGAGGGTCCCGAATTCAGGAACTGTGAGATCATGACCTGAGCCAAAATCAAGAGTCGGATGCTAAACCGACTTAGCCACCCAGGTGCCCCCATGTTAGCTTTTCTTTTTAAAAAAGCGTTAACTTATATAATCATTTAACACTTTATAATAACACACCACGTGTAATTTTCACAGACCATCTAAACTATTTGTACCAAGTCTATCACCACCACCTACTAAGCCAACCCAATCTTATGCTCACTACCTGTCCGAAGTACAAAACAAAGACCCATATGTGAATGTAGTCCTCAAGTTCAAAATGAAGAATTATTTCTAAATATAGAATCCTACATGTTACAAAGATTTAACTAAATTAGTCATGAGAATAAATAAGAGTACTAAATAGAAGTAACCTACCTCTTTATTCAACTCCTAGCATAGTACCTGGTGTTTCATAAACATTTTTTTCTGACTCAATGAACAAATGAATGGCACAAATCTTTGTGATGAGAAACTAGTCCTCCAATCAGAAGGATGAGAAAACTGTACCCATTTTAAATGTGAGCAACCCATAAGCCTACAGAATCCAAACAATTCCATATGCACAACTATTCAATCCTATGAGATACTTCATGGAAGTGTTCCTGTTTTATAAACTCCTATGATCTTATTTGGACCTAGGGATGATTCAAGACAAGATGCAAACTGAAATAAGAATTCTCTTCTTCAACATCCTAAAAAAGACAATCTTCTGTTTAAACAATTCCATCAACACTGTATGAGGGAGAAAAACACAAGTGCCAGGTATATGTAATATAGATATTCACATACTTGTTAAAATAACATGATCCAAAATGGACCCCACCAGGTGTTACAGACAAGGCAGGGGAGCAGGGGAGACAGGGAGGAGGAGAAAACCAAACACCCCGTGAAATGAAAGCCAGTGAGAAGGAATAAGCTAGCCTGAAGGAGTCCTCAAAGTGCGACAGAACTAAGACGTCTGGTGAATCCAATCAAAGTGATCCGAGTTTGGCCCTGGAGAAACATTACTAAATTGTAAATATTATATACAATTGTTACAGCACTGAATCACTTATGAGACAATGGAACTCTGTGTGACACAATTTATTAAAGGAATTAAAAAGGAGGCTGTCTAAAGCAGAAACGACGACAAACACAGTAGACGCTAGACAACACAGAGGTACTTACTATTATGAAGCAGGGACACGGTATTAGGCTTTCTAATAACCTGAGTAAAATGTGCCAGAAACCTATCGAACTCCTTTGATCCTGTGTTCACCAAGCAACCTTCTGACTTCTATCTTAGTTTCTCAGGTACTAAGACGATATAAAAAAGAGATGTTGGAGAATGAGGAGGTTTCCTATTCTCTGAAAAAGTAACAATTAGCTAATGTGCCAATTAACTAACACACACTGTGGATTATAAAATCAACTTCTTCCTAAGCAGCTCAGTTCCCCTGAGCTGGACCAAACTCTGGGCAAACTGATGCAACTATAAAGCTAAGGTGCTAGCTAGCCTCAAACAATGGTCTCACATGTTTTGGTTTCAGAACCCCTTTAGACTCTTAAATATTCCAGAGGACTGCAAAGAGTTTTTGTTTATAGGAGTTGTATTTATCAACATTTACTGCATTGGAAATTAAAACTAAGAAAAAATTAGTATATATTAATTCACTTAAATAAAATAAGCCCCATTACAAACATTTTTAGGAAAAAAATATTTTCAAAAACAAATTTAGTGAAAAGAGGGGTACTCATTTTCATTTTTGCAAATCACTTGTATGTCTGCCACAACAGAAGATAACTGGCATGCCATATCTGTTTCTACACTGAACACACTGTAAAGCACTGTCCTGGTTAAAGTATACAAAGAAAATGTGGCTCCGCATAAACACAAAGTTGGAGAAGAGAGGAGCATTTTAATAACCCTTTCAGTTAATTGTGGATACTATGCCAAAACTCAATACATGGTAGTTTCCAAAATGTTAATTAAACTGTATCAGAAAAAAACTGGGTGGCTCAGTCAGTTGAGCGTCAGACTCTTGATTTCAGCTCAGATCATGATCTCATGGTTCATGAGATTGAGCCCCACGTGGGGCTCTGTGCTGGCAGCAGGAAGCCTGCTCGGGATTCCCCCTCTCCCTCTGCCCCTCCCCGGCTCACACAAGCTATCTCTCAAAATAAATAAACATTTAAAAATAATAATAATAAATTTAAAAACTGTATCACTAAATTTTGCATATTCTGTCACACCATTGTCTCAACAATCTATCCTGGGTGCCAAGTCAATCTTTCAGCTGTACACAACTTTGTAATACTATACACTGGTCGTCTGGGAAATTCCAGTTCACTGAGTTATGCAGATCTTCTATATATTAACACATTTTACCATATACCACCAAAAAATCACATTTACTAATATCATCAATGATCTCGTCAGAAAAATCTTTAAGCACAGGAAACCTATTAACTAAGTGACTGATACAAGTTTTCAAAAATGTAATTTCCACATGAAATCACAAATTTTATCATAAGCAGTAAATATTGTCAATTTTCCTTGACAAGCTCACTTCATTCATTTTGGAGAAAATACCTACCTACCAAATACAAATACCTGAGTCTGAATAATCACAGTTTATCAGTTGTTCTTTCAAGAAGAAATGGCAATCCACCAAAAAAGTGGCTGGTTCAACACAGAACTCCTAATGGCATGAATGCTTTCCCTTGAGAAAACCACCCCGTATGTAACACAAGTGCTTTATACCCGCTTTTTTATTTTCTCTCGGAATATTAAAAAAAACATGTACTCAGGGTAAAGATGTAATAAAATGAGCGATTTTTACTTCTTTGTCCTCAAGGACATGCTTAAGTGAAATCTAAGGTTCTGTCTCTTGTGAGCACGTGGCAGTGAAGAACACAAGGACTGACCAGTACAATCTGGTTCCTCTGCCGTTATTCATGCTGACACACCAGCAGTCTTACCCACACTGCTTCTGTACCATCAGTGCAAATGGCCACACAGTGAAACAAGGTAAATAATGTCTTAATATTACAAAATTGTTTCCATTCCCTGAAAAGGCCTAAAGAACCCCCACTCACCCCTGTGGCTACAGACCAATTCTTTGAAAACTGATGCCCTGAGGTTTGTTGAGCAAGCATCCAAAGAGTCCACTGTAAAACCTTGCTTGAAAGAGCCAAATAGTTTCTTTCCCAGAGATTTCTTTTAGCTGCAAAGGAGGCTCCCTGCCTAGTGAGACAATGGATTTATAAAGACCTCTAATAATTCTTACAAGGTAAATCTATTATCCTGTAACTTATACCCGCTTCTTATAGAATAACTCAAAGTAAATTTCTGCCTACAATACAGACTATTTTATGGGTCTTTTTCTTTTTCATCTAAGAGAAATATACCCAATTGTTATAACCACTCCCCATACAACATGGTCCCCAGATTGAACCCCATCCTAGCCACTCCTCTGTCATGGGTCCAGTTTTCAAAGTCCTTACAACGAAGCTTTCTAAAATGAGTATATAACCCCAGACATCGCTGATAAAGACAGAGCACTGAAACTGATGAACTACCCTGATCTGGACACAAAAGTTCCATTAAGACAGCCTAGTTATCATCTTAACTTTATTAGTCACATACCAAATACCCAGCTCTTTCTCATTCACAGTTGTATCAAGCCCCATCTCTTCCATATATACTTGCCAATCGCTTTTTAAAAACCTCAGTGCAGGGCTTCACATTCATCCCCATTACATGTTACTATGTTATTCAGATACACGGACCAAAGGTAATCTTTTAGAAACTTGGTTCTACGTATAAATACTGACTGCCCCTCTCAGCTTATTAATGTGTGTGTGTGTGTGTGTGTGTGTGTGTGTGTATATATATATATATATATATATATATATAAGCTTTATGCAGTCTTTATAAACATGACTTCTTTCTTATTACCTAAGACTTTTGTTGTTTCTAAATCAACAAGTGTTAAATAAGACCAAACCACAGGCAGAGTCCCATGACATAAAACTGTGGACCTTTTTTTTTGAGCCACAAAAAAACTCAATCAAGACCCACTAGGATGTCCCCAACACATACCCCTAGATTTCGTAGAAGTTACCCTTCTATGTAACTGCTTACTTCTAGTCAGTGACTCTAGAAACAGACCAAAGTGTTCCTTTTTAAAATAGAAGAATCACGTTTCCAGATGTGAAAAACTCAATCAGACAGTCACATGTCTGTGACAGTCACATGTGATTCCCTTCCCTCACTCTCACTGAGAAAGGCCACAGCAAAATGCTATGGCATTATTCCACTGGAATAATGTGATATCATAGCTTATTGGTATCACTACCAAAGAGATCCTTTTCACCATACATCCTAAATTATTAAATATAGCTGAAACAACATCTTCCAGTTTTCTCTCTCTAGAAATGAGAAGCCTATTTTCTATAAGTGCCCACAGAAAATCAAAGTACATTTTACAAAACTTAGGCCTCTTTTTCCTCCTCACTAGTTACATTATCTGGAATGCTAAGCATCTACCCAAGGCAATAAAGCATACTAAAAAGGTGTGAGGTCAAAAAGCCCTAGAGGCCCAGCTTCCGCACCTTAAAACTGAGCCTTCGGGGCGCCTGGGTGGCGCAGTCGGTTAAGCGTCCGACTTCAGCCAGGTCACGATCTCGCGGTCCGTGAGTTCGAGCCCCGCGTCGGGCTCTGGGCTGATGGCTCAGAGCCTGGAGCCTGTTTCCGATTCTGTGTCTCCCTCTCTCTCTGACCCTCCCCCGTTCATGCTCTGTCTCTCTCTGTCCCAAAAATAAATAAACGTTGAAAAAAAAAAAAAAATTAAAAAAAAAAAAAAAACTGAGCCTTCACTTTGCATCTGTGTTACCTTGAATCCGTCCATTCCTTGGAACCTCAGTAGACACAGAAAACTGTATACACATGATAGCATCATTGTAAAGAATAATAATGGAGATAACATATATAAAAATGCCTCATAAACTGGAGCAAAGTTCTCAGTATATACTAGTTTCCATCTTTCCAACCACAGTGTCTTTCAAGAAGTAAGCATTCCCACGTTACGGAATCACGCTTCCTTCCAACTCATTTTGAAGCAAAACCAAGTATTATTCTGAGTTCTCACAGTAGACAAAAGCTGTCACTATCAGCCCAGGAGCTAAGACGTTTCATAGAAGATATAGATGGTGATATAATCGAGATCAGTAAATATGTCTTGTTCAATCTTTGGATATAGGTATATGGCACACTAGAAGCACTCAAAAAAAAAGGGAGAAGAAGAAGGAGGAGGAAGAAGAGGAGGAGAGGGAGGGGGAGGAGGGGGAGGAGGACAACGACGAGGAGAAGTAGTAGTAATAGCAGTACTCGTAGCAGTTTGACAAACCAGTGATCCTCAATAGAAAGTAACTATCACCCATAGGAAAAAGGAGGACAGATTCAAAAGTGAACTTTTCAGCAAAAACTTCCTTCTCATGTTTTCAAAAATGAGTGTCAACACCTTAAAGTAAAATTTCAACAGCTAAATATAACATAGCCAGGAACAGTACTACAAACAGGTGTTCTGCACATATAATTATCACATATATTGATAAAACTACTATAAACAGAGACCAACAAAACCAAGAAACTATGTCACTATCATTCAGAGACACAGGCAAAGTAAAATGACAGCCCTGTTCTGACATGGTAAGATGTAGCATAGATACCAACATAGGTATTTTTAAATATGGTATAATAAAAAATATATATGCTACAATGAAAAACACACATTCCTGTTTCACAGCTCGTTGCTTTACCATGTTTGCAAGGAAAGAACGAAATTAAATCAGAAATGTTTAACATACTACATTTCCTTTCCTCAGTTGCTTCACAGAGTATGCTTCTGTTTGTTATGAAAATAGAGAAATGTGAAATTGGTAAATATTTCTAAATATTGGCTTAATGACTGACAGACGAAATACCAGCCATACAACCAACTCTATTTTCATTTCCATATTACCAAATAAATAAAATTAAATGCTTCAGTATCACTTAACTTGCCTTAATTACAGAAATCAAAAAAGGAAAAGCAGTCAATTGAGTGAATGTTCTCACAATGAGCAGAGGAAGAATGGCAAACCTAGGATGGCCCAGTGCAAGCATTTATATGAAATCTGGGAACACAACAACTCTGCATCCGCAGGCAAAGGTTAACAGAAGTACTACACAGTATAAATAGAAAAGACAATAACCTAAGGAAATAGATGTTTCCCAGTGGCTAAGCAGAGAAAGCAGCGGCTAACAGTATACAAACTAGAAAAAGCCACCACATAATTTAAGATATAAGGCTTCTCTATGATTAGTTAAGGTGAACAAATTAAGGAAATTCACTGTAACTGACCAGAGGTGAATACTCATCCTAAGATAAACTCTGGGAAGAGGAATCGAATCAACAGAGAAACACCAAATTCACTGGAGTTACTCAAGTTGTTCTCTTCTAGGCGTGAAGCTAGAGTTGGATCTACAGAGATGCAGGCTGCATATACTTCAAACTGGCAATTTCTTCACGAGAAAAAAGAGAAAAGGTTCAACTCAAAGTAACCTCAGATCCAAACTATATCTGGCTCTGCGATGTTCCTGCTAACAGACAGGCGCCACATGCACTGAGCTGGTGTCTCCGATCCGGGTCTGTTTAAGATATTTATCTCTACGGGACGTCTCTGTGGAACAGTTATTACTAGTTGCCAACACCTATCTGAACAGATAACAAATTTAGCTTTTAGAATTTTCAAAGTGAATGTGGAAGTCTATCGCACGAGATAAAAAGTGAAAACTTGATTATATGAAAATACAGAAACATCTTCACATAGAAAAATACCTTGCTACTGCCTCTCCCAGAAAATAAAAAAGAATATTAAGACTCCAAAGGCAGGAAGGGGTGGAGAGGGTAAGGGATCAGTGATCTCAGTGGCTCTGACCTGTGGTATGTATAAGGAATTGAGAACTGAGAATAAAGAGGGCAAGTTTCTTGAATTTGTTTCATTAAATGCCTAGAGTGCAAGAAAACCATTCTATATACACTGCCTCATCATTCCTCAAATCCTTAAGTTTTGGAATAGGTCAGTTGCATTAGCTCCTACTCATTTTTCTTATTAGGTGAATTTTTATTTAAGCATCAGAAAACACATATACAGAAAAATGCAAGCATGGTAAGAATACAACTCAACTAATTTTCACAAAGTGAACACATCTGTGTAACTAGCACCTCCCCTCCCCCAGCCAAACTATCACCATCACCCCGAACTCAGAATATAATCAACTTTCCAGAACCCTCACCTCCCACTGCCATCATGGCCTCTCCCAGGCATTATCTCCCAACAATAGAAATCTCCTGATTTCTATTACCGCAGATTAGTTTTGCCTATGTCTGCACTTACACAAATATCAGAATTCTGCTTGGAAAGAAAGCAATTCTCAAGACCATTATACCAATTCAAAATCTTTCAAAGCCTAAATATCCAGTCTCAGATAAAGATAAATTCTCAGGTAAAGACAAATTCTTACATAATTTACGCCCATTTTTATAGTCACTCATCCATCTTCCCAATGTAATTTTTGTTCCCTCCATGCACAAGTACTTTGAAACATCACTTTGCCTAGAATCTCCGTCATCTCACACGAAAATTTCTCAAGTACTGATACTTAGCATAATTTTAAAATTGCCTTCTCTATTGATACTAACTTGGTACCCAACCATACAATTGTTACCATACTTAACAAGCCTCTTTCATTACTGATTATCTTCCTGAATAACTAATTTTATGTTACTAAAAACACATAAGAAGAAAAATCTGTCACAAAAAAAACATCAAAAGAGTTCATTATCATATTTAGAAGAAAGTCAGTGTCAACAAAAGTATTTACTAACACCAACTTAAATTTTGTAAAAGTACTTTCTTTATTGGAATTCCCAAGACAGAATTCTAAATAGGTGACGCCGAATTTTCAGAGTTAGTTCTACTGATCTGTGTTATGTTTATGATGGCTAGCTGTTATCGTACTCTTTGGTACTCAACCAAAACCTTTGATAACAGAATATTTTGTAGTAAAATATTTTCAGAAGCCTAAGTTTATACAAGTTGACAAACAATTCTAATTTCTGCACAGTTAGAAAGAACTAGAGTCCTAAAGACTAACAGGGCAAACTGTTGAGACTGAACTACAAAGCAATGCACTAGATAATTCTGAAAATTAAAGCAGAAAAATATGAATGTATCTTTACTAATAGCAAAATAAACTTTAATCCTGAGACACATTTATACCACTCTTAAAATTCACTTACGCTGTCTTTACCTCAGTGTAAAGAACAGAGTCCTTCCTTACTTTCTTCCTGCTGGCCTCTCAACAAAGGACAGTGTATTAATCAAGCCTGGAGTACCCAGCACACCCTAGGAATTCCAAACGCGTTATGTGGAATCAAACTCAATATTCACTTCTAAAATATTTTGACTGCATAGCATTTGGAAGGCACTTTGAAATGAGAAATAAATCTAACTCATCTTTTTCTTAAGTGGGCTCAGAATATAAAGAACTTACCAGGGACTATATAGTTTTGCTCTCTGCTGGCAAATCAATCTGTATCAGAATGAATTCTGTGAAATGAATCAATGTTTTGCACTACCCATTTTGAAAGTGTATTCTTATTTCCTCCCCAGAAGCTACATTTTGAAAATATAACACATATTGTTTGTATGCAATAAAAATAAAGGGGGCATACATGCAAAACACAACTGGAAAGGTACTGAATAAATAACTATGACTATGTTTCTTTCTTTTTTTTTTTTTTTTTAATTTTTTTTTTCAACGTTTATTTATTTTTGGGACAGAGAGAGACAGAGCATGAACGGGGGAGGGTCAGAGAGAGAGGGAGACACAGAATCGGAAACAGGCTCCAGGCTCTGAGCCATCAGCCCAGAGCCTGATGCGGGGCTCGAACTCACGGACCGCGAGATCATGACCTGGCTGAAGTCGGACGCTTAACCGACTGCGCCGAGGCGCCCCCATGACTATGTTTCTTAAGTCCAGCCAAAGTTGTTTTAGAAGTTTTTCCAACAAAAGACTTAAAAATCTCCAATTTATCTATTATATATATTTAATAGGAGTATTTTGATGTCAAAAAGTACTACAGATTATCTCCTTTTCTCCTAACTCATATTACAATACAGAATTTTAATATAAAATTGTTTCTGCCTGGGTAGAACCAGAGGAATTGTGGACAAAGACAAAAAAAAAAAAAATGATGTTATATATAGGGGTTAAGGATAACTGGGAAGGCTTCTCAAGGTCAAACGATGGTGCCAGGTGACTGGGACATTCACATAACTATTTTTTAAAATGCAAGAGGAGAGTGGAAGAAAGAGAAGGGAGAAGGGAGGCAAAACCAAAGAGACTGGGTTAAAATCTTGAAATATAATCATAGATGGGTATGGCCATTCTCCATGCAACAGTCCCTCCTTAGAGAACAAGCAACAGTTTACCTAGCTAAGCCAGCGATATTCTGAGTCTATGGCCATATCTATTAAAAAGAGTTTAAATAATTACCTGAGATCCCAATAACATTTCAGTAAGTACACGAAAGATGCTGGTCACATCTCTTAACTATCAAATGTCTTTTACGTGACCATCTCTATAATCCAAGAAACTTACTTTGTGGCTTTTTCCATTCTGTATTGTTGCAGTAAGCTAACAGGAGCAATCAAAAGGATTTCACCCCAGTTTTTGTGGCTTGACCACACTGCCCAATCTGGTGCTATTTACAACAGAAGACTCTTAATTACTATCACCGGCTATCTGTGGAATGGAGCTCTAGTAAGACGAAAACACACAAAGCCAAAAAAGTGAGACTTAATAGGCAGCATGAACAGAAATATTCTCTAGAAAGAACCAATGGTTAGATGTGCCCAAAATCAAGTCAAAAAGAATGGAAACTTTTTTTTTTTAAATAAGACCACTGGCTATAAAGAGAAAGATGATATTTGTTGAGTAAGTCTATAAATATTAGAGCATATTATGTCAGGCTGAAGTGCTGTGGGTCAGGAAATTTCCAAAATGCCAGTGTTTTCAGCGTCAATTACCACAGAGCAAAGGCAAAGCTAAAGAACTATTCACCTGTCTGTTACTTCCTCTTTCTCTCATGACCTCACTTCCAACTTTCACTAAGGAATGTAACTAAAAAATAATTTCTGCAGGCTCCCAACTCCACATCTACCCAAATACGAGACCCTGGGTCTCCCTTCTATTACCATAAATCATTGTACTCAACCTGGAGCGAATTTTATTGCTACAGGACATTTGGCAAATTTCGGAGACATTTTTGATTGCCAAGACTGAGGAGAGAGAAGTGTGCTACTGGCATCAAGTGGATCAAGACGAGAGATGCGGCTACACTTCCTAGAGTGCACGGGAAAGCTCCCCAAACTCGGCCTAACCAGCCTCAAGTGTCAACGGTGCTAAGACAGAGAAACCCTGGCAAAGACAAATTATCCATGCTCCCATCTAAAGTCCCCTAAAGATGCACTACACATCATGCCCTCCCAACTCCTACAGGACACAGGTCCACCAACATCAATCAATTTGTGTGCAATAAACAGCAGAATCTTAATTAAGTGGATCTAATAGAATTTATTTAAAGTAGTATGTATTTTAACATTTCTAAAGTACTAATCAAATCTAAAGGACTAATCAAGGCTGTAACAGTTCCACCTTACCATATAATTATATTATTTATATGTGGAAGAAATTTCTAAAGAACCTGGAGACTAGTTTTTTTTTTTTTTAATAAAGACTATTTTTAAGTAATCTCTACACCCAACGTGGGGCTTGAACTTACAACCCCAAGATCAAGAGTCACGTGTTCTACTGACTGAGCCAGCCAAGCATCCCTAGTTCTTTCTTAAATAGAAACATTCACCTTAAAATCTATCTGTATACTTCATTTATAAACACTCTTCCTTTAAAAAAAAAAAAAAAAGTTACAATCTAACTTTAAAAACAATTTCTCATTCAAGCATTTGGTTTTCTGTTTAAGAATACGCATTTTATCAGGGGCGCCTGTCTGGCTCAGTCGGGTAAGCATATGACTCTTGATTTCAGCTCAGGTCATGATCTCATGGTTCCTGAGCTTGAGCCGGGTATAGGGCTCTGCGCTGGCAGAGCCTGCTTAGAATTCTCTCTCTCCCTCTTTCTGCCCTTCCCTCGCTCACGTGCGTACGTCTCTCAAAAATATATAAATGTTAAAAAAAAAGAATATGTCTTATATTGGTTAAACCGAAATTTCCTTTGCACATCATCCAACTGGAAACTGGCAACTTAGGCAACAGGAATACAAAACACTCTCATGTCATCACAAATTGCACTGTAAAACAATCACTTTAAAGCAAAGTTTTAAGCAAAGTAAGGTTTGTGAGATAGAACATGGGGAAAAGATTACATTTCTACAGATTGCGGGGTTTTTTTAATCGGAACACTAGAAAAATCTCAAAACAAACTTTTTGGGGGAAGTGCAGGCATGTTTAAACATACTCCTACTACCAATACCAAGACCTAAAATCATATTTCAAATTTTTATAAGCTGATGAACTTCCAGGAAGTGGGAACCTCGGGGAGTTTATAACCAACCCACAGGTCCCACCACCTTTCACTACCCCACTCCCATGCCTTCTTCCAGTTTAATCTTCATGGCCGCTCACTGCAGTCACCACCGTGCATAAACCCTCATCTCCCTTGCATCTCATTTCCTCGTACACTCTGGCAAAACCCTGGTTCATTCCAGCTCCTCACCTGTACCCTGGGCCTGAGCCTGTGCAGTCAAATGTGAGGACAAAAGCTCAACCCCACACAAACTGGTCTTAGTTTAAATTCAAAACCACAACTTAAGTGGGCTCTTGGCATTGTGCAGACAATTAAATCACGTTTCCCAAGGCCCCTCACTTTCCTCCTCTCCTGGCAACTAACCCTTTCTTCTTCTACTCTCCACAGACCTCTGACACCTCTTCCTCCATCTTAGCTCTCAGGTGATGACCTTGCCTCTTTTTACAATGACAGTCAGAAAGAGAAGTTCCACATTCCACATCTATTACCTATCTGTCTTCGCTCCCAATACTAAAGCCAAGCCCTCATCTAAAGCCAAACCCTCACTTCTGTATTGTTGCTATCTTTCATAGCTTCCTGAAAAACACTGCTCCAGCAAATTCCACCCATCCTCTCTGGCACTGTCCATTTCTCTTTCTCTACTATATCATGCCCAACATAGAAAACACATTTTTAAAAAAGCAAAAGGGAGAAGCAGAGAAGCGTAAGTACCTTCTCATAAACTTAGAGATCCACAAAACCAGTGCGGAATGTAGAAACCAGTGGACTCCAACGAACGTCGCGTGTTTACTCATCCCACCCAGAAATCTGGGTCACTATTCAAGGACCGTCTCTTTATAAATTCCCCAACCACCCCAAAGTTTCTGCACTTTCAGAGTACTCTGATCGCCCTAACATGCCGCACTCCAAGTACTACAGAAAGATGTGTATATGTATCTCCCTTGTTGAGATTTTAACCGCACGGAGTTTCAAGATAGTGCTTCAGTAACTATATACTGCGTGGCACATAGCAGACAGGCAGTGAATGTTCATCAAAGGAAGAAATGAATGAATTACTGCACACATTTCCTGTAGTCTACATATGAAAAAATGTAACCAAAAATGTGTTGGGAGAAAAGCAGATTTAAGTATATGACAACCACCTTTTTAAAAAGATCAGAAGTTCTGAAAGTAGTAGGAGACTACAACTGGCAATAGTTTATAACAACTACTAGGCTGTGTGTAAATATGGGGAACTAAATTCACAGCGGTTAAAGGTCTGTAGATTATAACTGTGCCAAGAATTCTGAAATTCTGACAAACCATGCTACGGGCAAATAAATTCTATAATAGAAATTTTAAATGAAACCACACATAAGTAACTTCTTCAGTTCAGTGTTACTTAAACAGAAGAATGGCAGGCTACATTTTAAAATGCAAATTTTTAAAATCAATCTGAAAAATTGAGTTCATGTATAAAATAGCATTATAGAGCATACCAAATGAAATGACTAAGTATCACCCAGAACATTTGATTTAAAACACCAAATTCCAAATTTCTGAACAGCACCTTAAGAATTCCAGAACCGTCAATTCCCAGTGTTTATAACCAAACATGTACTTTGGTACTGAAACCCTTAAGTCAATTTCGTAATTCGACCAAACCACCCATTAAGGTGAAATGTCATTTTTCAACTATAAGACAAATAACCCAGTGCATTCACAATTTCTGAAAGTTTACCCTATTTCTGTTTAAAAATTCATAGGAGTCAATGAAATGAAAGCACTACTTTTTTTCAGTGTAAGGAAAAGTAAAGGGAAAAAAAATCAACATCAGATTCTTTTCCTAAGTGGGTTATAAATTCTCCTTGTGCAAAAAAAAAAAAAAAAAAGGGAGTGCGTGCGTGCATGCGTGTGTAAAGATGAACTAACTAAATAAATACATACATACCTTCCTTGACAAGTATTTGAGAGAACCGTCTGAGACAACCGGGTTAGGACAAAATTCTGAGGTTCATAACATCACAATGAGTAGAAGCCAGCAAGACTCCAAATATGGTTTGCAAACCACCATGCCAATTCCCCTTAAGCCTCATTTAAGAAGGATTACCGCCTACAATCTAACCTCACTGTGCCACTGCTTCAGTCCTGAGTCCAAAGAACTGATTAAACAAACATGGGGTTTCAACAAACGTACTCTTCATTAGCTGCAGAGAGCACACTGAAGAAGGCAATTCAATGTTCAGAAAGTCGAATACCCTCTCGTAAGGCTGTCACAATCTTCAGTTAAACCTTAAACTTTCAGGATAATTACAATCAATCTGCAGGAAATGTGGTGGATGACACTGTATTTCAGTATTAAGTAATGAAAATTAACAGAAGTAAATTAGCAGTTATAGAACATGGACGGTATGGAAAACAGTTTTTAAAAGTGCATAAATGGAAACTGTAGTATACTTTCAGGAAATGTAAAGTTTGTGTAACAAAGAAGAGAGGGATGTTTTCAGCTAAGTGGCAACGATCCAATGTCTCGCTTTGAATCAAATCTGTCACTAAAATGAGGTTTTCCAGGAAGCAATAAGAATCATAAAACTTAGGCTTCAAAGAAATGCAGCTTAAGAAAAAAATTCTGTGGCAAACATTCAAAATCTCAGTAAAGTAACAATAGGTCATTTATCCAACTTGAAATCTGAACAATTTCCGGAGATGTCAATTATACCAGACCTCTATCTATCTAAGCTGCAGGTCTGAACTACTTTCCTGATGTCAAATATTCACGCACACACACAAAATCAATAAAAGTCATTATTTTGATTTAAACCACATATCTAAAAACCATTAACTATTTATCACTTGAATTGGCATTCTCGGTTTTACAAGAGAACTAAAAGTCGTTCCTATTAAAATTTCAATACAATGTGAGGCTTATTTGACAATCACTACCAAATATTTATGACCCATGCCAGTTAGAAATAGTATTGTGCATGGTGGTGGGATTTCTCACAAGGATACAGTGTTTGATTTGAGTTTCAAAAGAAAACATTTAGGAATATCATCACAGAATTCACTTCAGTGTTAATGAATCACAAAAGGCCGAAGAAAAGCCAGCAAGCACATACAAAAGACTTGTGTCGTATTACCAGCAGGTGGCAACTCACATAAATGTTATCAAAAATGTACACCAAGAAATTTTAATATACAGACATCTTTTTCTTAAAGTATCTCATGTGGCTAAACTTTGTAACTGGTGAAAACTGGGATTCGATTTAATCAAACTATGAAAAACTACAAAATGTTTACCCTCCTACAAAGTAGTCAGTAGAAAGCAGTATTATTGTATAACCAGAAGGAACCAATAAAGGCAACGATGCCTTTCTTATTTTTAAAAATACAAGAAACCTATATAACCAACTGGAATACGAATAACAAGACTCATCAGTGTAACACAAGTTCATTCCTGATTTGTTATTTCCAACACGAATCTTCCAAAGATGTTTCAAAGATCTTTGCAAACCTAAAATTGTCATTAGGTTAATACCTTATGAAAAATCTACAGGATTGCTGACTATGACATTTAACAACATGCAGAGTCCAAAATTCCTTAGCCTACCCATCAAGGCCCTTGGTAATCTGGCCCCATCCTCCTTTTTTGATCTACTACCTATTACTCCCGGCCCTGCCCACTTACTACAAAAGTAACAATTTTGCTGGTCGCACACGTGCCTTTCTCCATGCCTTTATTTCACCTCAGCATCTCATCACAGTCTTTTTTCAAAGCTCATCATTTTCAAATACTACCTCCTCCACAAAGCATTCCTGTTTCTCCCAAGCAGCAATAATCTCTCTCCTGAATTACAATAGCATAGCTGTAACTGTCTCACAAAACACCTTTTTGTGTGTAATGTTAGTTACATATCTTAATGTGTCTTCTCTCCCCTACCTGAGCGTTCTGTGACCAGATCACACCTGCTAACCCAAAACAAGCAGTAAACTATAAAGCCCCAAACCAGAAGAGATTAGATACCAAGTTTAAAGAAAGAAACAAAGTCTTCCTACACACCCCATGGGGTAAGGAAAGCTTCAATTTCTATGTCTGCATTTTCATCCCTGTTTATTGGAGTTACTGCACAGTAAATTATTTTTTTCAGGAAAATATTTCACTTAATTGTCAACGCACGTGATACCAAGCCCATCATACAGCTGAGGAAATTAAATCACAAATGATTAATAACCCATTACAAGGTCATTCGTTATAGTAACAACGTAGAAAAGCCAGTGCCTGAGTCCAAGCGTCGAGATACTGGCCTACTGCTTGTGTCTCACTACCCTGCCTCTGGATTATCGTAGTAGCAAAACTAAAACACAAAACTTAGAGTAAGTAAGGGTGGACAGATGAAAGAGCAAAGATGCAGTGATAACCTTCATAGTTGATTCCAGTTCTAAAAGTTCTCATTAGTGCATCTATGATAGATTTGCTGTTCTTTTCAACAGCAGCCCATAAAATGTGTTGCCAAGTCCACACTTTGCAATTCAAAGTTCTTACACTAATTTAACCCGGCTTTTCTACTGTTCTCCAAAACAAACATGCAGCTTCCAACCAGCTTAGTGTGATGCTGCAAACAGTATGTTTATTAATATCCAGTGCTTTGTGCTCAGGCTGCTATTACCACCTTCCTACCCACACTTGTCCTAAGTTTTTTGTTTTCTCCACGCAAACTGACTTAATGACTCTAGCCCACAGATTTTAGCCTCCCATTCCCTATGAAATCACAGTTCACATTTTATTATATGTGCTCTCATTTCTCTGCAGAAGTCAGGGTTAAAACCACAGACCCAGGAGCCAAATGCTCTTCTCTACCACTTACGTGTCCTTTGGGAGATTACTTAACTTCTCCATGCCTCAGTTTCCCCATCAACACAGAGGAAACCAGAGTACAGTCTGTACCTCATGGTAATATTATAATAAAATGAGTTAATACAAAAAAAGTGCTCTGATCAATGTATGACATGTAAATTACGCTCCAATGTTAGCTATCACTGTCATTTCTTCCAGTATCATGGTTTTATCTCCTCAGAACTATTAACTATCCAACAATGCTAGACACATTGTTTTCATCGTAAATTATATTTTAATGACTGTTTTTAAATGTCCTTCCAGGGGCGCCTGGGTGGCGCAGTCGGTTAGGCGTCCGACTTCAGCCAGGTCACGATCTCGCGGTCCGTGAGTTCGAGCCCCGCGTCAGGCTCTGGGCTGATGGCTCAGAGCCTGGAACCTGTTTCCGATTCTGTGTCTCCCTCTCTCTCTGCCCCTCCCCCGTTCATGCTCTGTCTCTCTCTGTCCCAAAAATAAATAAAAAACGTTGAAAAAAAATTAAAAAAAATAAATAAATAAAATAAAATAAATGTCTTTCCAAAAAAGTTCAATTTATCAGATATTCTCTAACGTCATTTTTTAATGCAAAACAGCATACGCTAAAATTTCATTTCTAAAATATAGAAAATAGAACAATGTTAATCATGGGGGACGTATAAGGGTGAATATCCGCTACATTAAATCTGGAATCTGTACTAATCCAACTCTTCCATTTAATCAAATACCAAGAGTTCCTTCTGACTTTAACAGCTCTTTCCCAGAGAGAGCAAGTGCCTACTAAAAGATCTTAATAATCCATAGGGCCTGGAGAGTACAGCTTTTTTTCTTTTTCTTTTGTAAGTTAAAAAAGGCTTTTCCTCTTAACAGAAATCAATGAAAAGCCTCTCAAACACAGCAAGAAGATGGGGTTAATTTTAACTATAATGGAAATCCCTGCAGAATTTTAGAATGCCAACAATAGTGTCACTTTTCTCATTCACTGGATTTTTTGCTGGTTTTCAGGACTACAGTAATCTGTATTAACATCAGTAACTCCTCACCAGTATTACATTATACATAATATAATTAGCAAAGTAAAACAACCGCTGTCATATCACAGCTGCTATTAGTCTGGAAGAGAAATTCTAAACATGAAGGGAGATATTAATTATATTATGACCAAGAAGCACATTTCTAAAGCCATGTTTTCTGAGGAGTCTGAGGATAGCTAAGTTTTCAAGTCATAAAGGGGAAAAATAATCTGTGTCCAGATTAAAGGGTATGTTGTTCAAAGATCAAGTTTCAACACCTCTAAAAGGATAGGAACAGTCATGGAAATAGATATTGATTGGGATTCACATTTTATATAGCCAGCAAACTATACAGATGCCAAAAAGTAAAACAGAATATACGTGAGTTATTTTTCCTTATCTAGTGAAAGGAAAAGTAATTCACTTATATTTTGTAATTAAGCATTTTGAGATAATTGTATATTCATACAGTCGTAAGAAGTAATACTGAAATATCTCCTGCACCCTTTATCCAGTGCCCCCCAGTGCTAACTGCTTGCATAACTATCTTAAGAGAATGTCTTGTATCTCCCAGGATAGAAAACACTGCCGTCATCACAAAGATCCCTGATGACCCCTTTTTAAGAGCCATATTAACTTCCCTTACCCTCCCCACCTGAATTCCTGGCAACCACTAATCTGTTCTGTATGTCTATAATTAAGTCATTTTAAGAATGTTGTATAAATGGACTCCTACAGTACATAACTTTTGGGATTCACCTTTTCACTCAATATAATTCACTGGAGATGCAACCAGGCTGTTGTGTGTCCTTTTTATTAACCAGTAAGGATTCCACTGTATGACTTTATTAGTTTTAACTTTCCACATGTTGAAGGACATTTGTGTTGTTTCTAATGTGGGGCTTTTATTAATAAAGATGCCACAAACACTGGTATACGGGTTTCTGTGTGAATATATGTGTTTATAGATCTAGGATCCATGCCCAAGAGGGCATGGAGGGCTGCATGGTAGGTAGCTGCATGGTTAGTTGTTTTTTAAACTGCCTGCCAAACTGTCTATTGCTAGCCCTGCTAGCAACACATAATCGATCCTGACTCTCCACCTCTTCTCTTTACAACACATTTGGTGTTGTCACTGTTTATTTGAGCCATCTTGACAGGTATGGAGTTAATAACTGGTTATAATTAATTAATTTGCATTTTCCTAATGGGCTAATAATGTTAAATATCTTTTAATATGCATATTTGCCTCATGTATTTGTCTCTTCATGTCCTTTGGCCATTTTTTAAGTGTTATTTATTTTGAGAGAGAGAATGAGTGGGGGGAGGGGCAGAGAGAGCAGAGAGAGGGAATCCCAAGCAGGCCCCCTCACTCTGAGTGTGAAGTCTGATGTGGAGCTCGAACTCAGGAACTGTGAGATCATGACCTAAGAGCCAAACGCTTAATCGACTGAGTCACCCAGGGGCCATTTGCCCATTTTCTAGTTGGACTATTTAGGTTTTTACTACTGAGCTTTGAGAAATCTTTACATTTTTTAGATACTATCTCTTCATCACACACAGGGTTTTACAAGTACTTTCTTACACTTCAGTTTTTCTTTCCATCCTCTTAAATGGGGTTTTTGCAGAGTACACGTTTTTAATGTTGGTAATAAATTTATCAATTCCTCCTGTTTTGGTTTCAGGTCTAAGAAGTCTTAACTCAGTCCTAGATCACGAAGATCTTCCTCCACACTCAGCATGGGACCCAACGGAGGGCTGGATCTCAGGACCCTGGGATCATGACCTGAGCCAAAATCAAGAGTTGGATGCTCAAAATGACTGAGCCACGCAGGCACTCCTACACCTAGGTATTTTTTGAGTAATTATAAGTGGTATTGTATTATCAATTTCATTGTCCACAGATTCATCACTAATATATAGAAACAAATGATTTTTGTTTGTACAGCTTGTATCCTGTGACCTTACTGACTTCACTTACTGGTTCTAGACTTAGTGGGGTTTTTTTGGGTGGTGTGTTTGCATTCCTTGGGATTTTATCTGCAAATGGGGACAGCCGTTTCTTTCTTTCTGATCTGCATGCCTTTTATTAATTTTTTTTCTTTCTTACTGCATTGGCTAGAACATCAACATTGCACTGAATAAGAATGGTAAAAGCAGGCATCCTTGCCTTGTTCCTGATCTTAGTGAGAAAGTAATTCAGTCTTCCGTCATTCAATATAATGTGAGGTGTAGGTTTCTGTAGATGTTCTTTATCATGTTGAGGTAATTTCCCCATTACTATTTTTGAGAGCTCTTATCATGCATAGGAATTAATTTGGGGGCTTAAGTCTGTCACAATTTGCAAAGAGAACTCATGAAGTATTGCCGTGCAATAGTTTTTAATTCTGTTTTTGTTAAGTATGAAGTTTGTGAATACAAAAAAAATTACTACATCAAATCTGAGTAAAAGTACATTCCTCTTTACTATTCAACATATGCTTTACATAAAAAGCCTCAAGTCTATTTTTTTTTTTTTTTCAGGAAACAATCCAAAACATGATCATTTGGCCAACCTGTCAAACAATCATACTTTTTGTTAAGTCAACTCATCAAAACGAAGTATAAGGACTCCTTTGCATTCCACATTTTTAAAAGTTCACTTGTTTTAGTTTCAGAGTAAACTGTGATATACTGTACTGTTTTAAACACGTGAAAACAACACAATTTGATCTTGTCAATGAAAACAATGACAGACTTTCCTATCCTGGATGTTTCTGCTGCTACCTTGAAAATCACAGCTTAGTTCAGTCAAAAAACAGTCATTTCCCATCAACTACCTCACACAAAATCCTACCTCTAATCACTATTTATCTAATGTTTAAAAACTGCAGTGCTGTTAGTAACAAGGATCCATTGGCAAAACACTTATCAAACTCTGAATTTAAACATGCACCTGTTTTTAACTCTCAAAATTAAAACTGACTGTTTTAAGGGCAAAGATATGTTAGGTTTAAGTTAAATGCACTATAGCATCAAAATTTAAAAGTCCAATTACTTCAAATCACCAAGGGATTTTCAAGGAGAAGATAAAGGAGAGAAGAATATACCCCAAGTATTAATAATTTTTATCCTAAGATGATATTCATTCCATCTGTTAATAATGGCAAGAAATAGAAAAAGTAGTTAAAATAGGTATGCTGAAATAGCCAATATCAAATGCTACAAAAGCAGAAAAACAAGTAAGGTAATATGTATTCTTGAGAAACACAGTATGTGTGTGTCGGGAAAGCGCAGAGAGACAGGGAGAGAGAGAATCTCAAGCAGGTTCTGCACTGACAGCGCAGACCTCACCAACTGTGAGATCAGGGCCTGAGCCGAAATCAAGAGTCAGATGTTTAACCAACTGAGTCACCCAGGCGCCCCAAGGTAATTTTTTTTTAATTTTTGTTTAAATGTTTTTATTTAGTTTTGAGACAGAGAGAGAGCATGAGCAGGGCAGGGGCAGAGAGAGGGGGAGACACAGGATCTGAAGTGGGCTCCAGGCTCTGAGCTGTCAGCACAGAGCCCGACGCGGGGCTCGAACTCACGGAGTGTGAGATCATGACCTGAGCTGAAGTTGGACGCTTAACCGACTGAGCCACCCAGGCGCCCCCCCAAGGTAATTTTTTTTAAAGGTCTAATACTCAGTAATACAATTCATGAAAGAAGGCAAAAATAATAATATATTTACAGGGCTATGGAAAAGTTGTGGCTGTTGCCTTCGTAGGAGGAGTCCCTTCTGCATTGTCCTTTCAGTGTCAGGCACTGAAAGTAGTCCTTTAGTAGTCAGGCATACTTGCTTCCCAAATGACAGAACATAATAAAATACTTTTTAAAACAAGTGTACCAAAATTTGAAAACTGCTAGCATAGCTGGAGAAAACTTAACTGTCTAAAATATACATTTAGTTATTTTTGCTTTAGAAATAAACAAGGGATGCCTGGGTGGCTCAGTGTTAAGTTTCTAACTCTTGATTTCAGCTCAGGTCATAATCTCACAGTTGTAAGATCGAGCCCCACCTTGGGCTCCACATTGAGTGTGGAGCCTGCTCATGATTCTCTCCCTTCCTGTCTCCCTGCCCCTCTCCCCCACTTGCTTGCTCTCTCTCTTTCTCTCTCTCTCTCAAAAAATAAAATTAAACAAATAATTTAAAAATAAATGAAATAAGGATTTCCACCTGCTTAATCTAAAGGAAAATAAGCCAAAGAATAAGTAAACAGAAATCAAATGCAAAAGTAAAACTGACACTAACAGAAACAGAAATTAGAAATTAATCTCACTTAAACATATTTAAAAAGGGAAAACTAGAAGTTGACAATAATAAAAGGTTTTATTACATATGACCTCATAGGACTTTTTCTAGGAATGCAGGACTGTTCTTCCTTAATTATATCAGATGTATCTAGGACATGAATACACCAAAGTATTAAACTTATATTACAAACCCACTCGGGAAACTGGATAGTTCAAGATTCCCCAATTTCTAAGCCTGTGACAAGTAATAGGAATAAGAAAAACTAACTCTTATTTCTATATTCTAACGTTAAAATAGTTTTTAAACTAATTTATTTTTTATTCAACGTTTTTTTTTTGGGGGGGGGGGGACAGAGAGAGACAGAGCATGAACGGGGGAGGGGCAGAGAGAGAGGGAGACACAGAATCGGAAGCAGGCTCCAGGCTCTGAGCCATCAGCCCAGAGCCCGACGCGGGGCTCGAACTCACGGACCACGAGATCGCAACCTGGCTGAAGTTGGACGCTTAACTGACTGCGCCACCCAGGCGCCCCAAACTAATTTATTTTTTAAACAATCAGAAGCCTTTTTTCAATGGAGTAAAAGTTTTCTGGTCACAGTGCTTTATCTTTTTTTTTCTTTTTTAATCAATATATATATATATATTTTTTTTTTTTCAGGAATAGAATTCAGTGATTCATCACTTACACAGAACACCCAGTGCTCACCCCAACAAGTGCCCCCCTTACTGCCTCACCCCTTTAAAAGCCCTCCCTCACCTCCCCTCCAGCAACCCTCAGTTTGTTCTCTGTATTTAGGAGTCTCTTATGGTTTGTCTCCCACAGTGCTTTGTCTTAGAACCTAAAAACATAAGGCTTCAAATTTATGTAAGCACAAATACCAATTAAAAATAGGCCTACAGGGGCGCCTGGGTGACTCAATTGTGTGAGCAAGCGTTTGACTCTTAGTTTTGGCTCAGGTCATGATCTCAGGGTTGGTGAGATCAAGCCCCACGATGGCCTCTGAGCTGATCATGCAGAGCCTGCTTGGGATTCTCCTTCTCTCCCCCTCTTTGCTCCTCCCCACCCCCCATGCTCATGTGCACTCTCTCTCAAAATTAAACATTTAAAAAAAAATAAAAAATAGGCCTACATATTAATTTATTGTTTTAGAATAACTTGAAATGTGAGCTAATTATTTTTCAATACTTCTTCAAAAAATTCTCAAACAGTATATCTAAATACATTATCAAATCTAGTCAAGATGATTCGAAGTTAAATTAGAAATCTCAAGAACAGCTCATCCTCACAACTGCAGAATTCCTAATACCTTATAACCAGAGTGTCCAAAATGAAAGAAAAAGGTATAAAGAAATGAAAAATGAAAACCACAGCCTACTCCTCAGGAGAAGGAAACCATCATGGGAACAGTGGGAGTAACAATCAGAAAGTGCCTCTAAGTCCAAAGGAGAAATACAGTTCATAAGGAAAATGGTAACGTGACAAGTATCTCATTTAAAAAAACCAAACCAAAACAAAAACAAACCTATAATAGTGCACTCAAATGAAAAGCTATTCAAAGCTTAAAGATGATTTAAGTAATTAGCAAATAGACACTACCATAGTTCAATTTCATTATTAAAAAGCTCGTAATAACTTTCTAACCTTCCAACAACTTAGAAGATTTCAAATAACCAGAACCAAAATAAGAATACTAAAGCAGAATCTTTTCTACACTCCATTTTTTTACAAAGAGAGTTGTAAATGACAAAAGAAGGGAGGGGGAAGGAAATTAAGGAAGGGAAAGAGAGAAGAAAACCCTGTCTGTCCAACACCCCTATTTTTCTGTAAGTACAAGATGACTCCTAATCATTACAGGGATAGTAAAAATAATTCCATTTAAGACTACTTCATCTGTAAATCTTCAACCCATCTGATCAAATTCACTTTCAATAAATTGAAAAGTACTTGAAAAATATAAAGCCCACAAAGTAAATTTTGGCTGAACTGCACAAGGACAAAAATTTACATGTTATAAGAAGATTGTTTTTTTAAAATAAATCAGGAATGTTAAAATATGACTGGGAATATAATAAACTAGAACCGTTCTAATTTTTTAATTAATTTACTCATAATTAAAGATAAAACTCAGGACTTCTAGTCAAGATGACATCAAAAATTGTTTTGAACACCCACCTTGTTGCATAAACACAACAATCATAGATAAAATACAGAAAGAGAAATTTAAAAGGCATAGCTTAAAAAAAATTTTTTTTAATTTAAAAATAAAAGGCATGGTTACACTTAAAAAAAAAAAAAAAAAAGACAAACACCTCCACCAAACAGAAACACACAACAATAAGAGGGGCTGGAGCTGTGAACCTGCTACGGTCTGATTTTAGAAGGGTAGCAGGGAGGCCTAGACTTCAGACCCTGTAAGAACGGGAATGAAAAAGGCCCACCCAGGATGAGAGCCTAGAGTCAAAACTGGGCTGAAAAAGAACTGCTGCTAACAGCTACCCGGACGGTAAGTAAGCTGTGTGCATGGGAAGTGCGGCTTTTAAGTCGAGCACCTAGAAAAGTCAGACTACACACGACATAACACTAGGGCCTAGGCCACACCACTCAGTCGCCTAGCCAAGAGTACAAAGATACACCCAGTATCATAGAGGGGCAGGTGCTCCAACCTGCCAATCTAAGATCTGGTTTTGGAAGCGGGGACCCAGTCAGGAGAGCCACTTAAGAACACCTGCAAAACCACCGATAAGAAGGGGCTGTGGGGGGCGGGGGGACTTGACAGTCAGGTTGTACCACAACATATGAAGAAAACTAGTAAGTCTACAAATACAGCAACCAAAATATGCAATCCCTCCAAACAAAATAGAATCAGAAAAGTCTGGAAGATGCGTGCAAATAGTATGTTTAATAGTTCCTAAAAGATAAACAAACATAAGAAAAGTTATTAAATTTCTTTTATAAAAGGATAAAAACCATGAGGGGCGCCTGGGTGGCGCAGTCGGTTAAGCGTCCGACTTCAGCCAGGTCACGATCTCGCGGTCCGGGAGTTCGAGCCTCGCGTCAGGCTCTGGGCTGATGGCTCAGAGGCTGGAGCCTGTTTCTGATTCTGTGTCTCCCTCTCTCTCTGCCCCTCCCCGTTCATGCTCTGTCTCTCTCTGTCCCAAAAATAAATAAATGTTGAAAAAAAAAAATTTAAAAACCATGAAACAAGCAAAAGTGAAACCAGATTAGGTGGAAATGAGAAAATCAATTTAGAAAGCTTGAAAATAAATTTTTGAAATTTAAAACAAGCACTAAAATTGAAAATTCAATAGAAGGGGTGAAGTTTAAACGGGAAAAACTGAAAAGGAATTAAGGAACTAGAATAATGAATTTAACTAGGATGTGGCAGAGGTAAAGAATTTTTTAAAAATACACATATAGGGGCGCCTGGGTGGCGCAGTCGGTTAAGCGTCCGACTTCAGCCAGGTCACGATCTCGCGGTCCGGGAGTTCGAGCCCCGCGTCGGGCTCTGGGCTGATGGCTCAGAGCCTGGAGCCTGTTTCTGATTCTGTGTCTCCCTCTCTCTCTGCCCCTCCCCCGTTCATGCTCTGTCTCTCTCTGTCTCAAAAATAAATAAATGTTAAAAAAAAAAATACACATATAAAGGACAGATAATGAGGCTCCAAAATGTATTTAACCGCAGTTTCAGAACAAGTAAGGCAATCGCAAGAGATTGGCCTTACATCAGAAAAGAGAATACGACCGAATCACGTATTACCCAGATAGATGAATTAATGTTAACAAATTTACATAAAGGGGACACTGTAAAGTAACATGTAATCTAACTTTCAAGTGGCAAGGAAAAAAATGTTAATTCATTTAACCTAATTTTTAAATTATATTTTGAAAGTTTTGTTTCTGTTTTTTTGTATAACTCCCATGCTACCCCAGAACACCACAGAGATCTTCCAGGTGGTTCCACAGAGCAAAGCTGACATGGAGGGCCAATAAATAAGGTGCAATTAACAAAAGAGTCTAACTGGCCCAGTCTTGGGCTGCAACTCAACAGTCCTTGAAATTCAGTTTCTATGCCCAGAGAAATGAGGCATGAGATGAGAGTGCTTTTCTTTTGAAAACTGTGGTAAAAACTTGGGACTGGGGCAGAAGACTACCAGAATAGTGGACTGCAGGACTGAGTAATAGAATTCCCAACAAAGAATACAATTTCTGGTTAACTTACATCACATATATAAACCAAAAGCCAAACTAGTGCTATAACAAATTACTCAATCAAAAACGCCTACTGGGGCGCCTGGGTGGCGCAGTAGGTTAAGCGTCCGACTTCAGCCAGGTCACGATCTCGCGGTCCGGGAGTTCGAGCCCCACGTCAGGCTCTGGGCTGATGGCTCAGAGCATGGAGCCTGTTTCCGATTCTGTGTCTCCCTCTCTCTCTGACCCTCCTCCGTTCATGCTCTGTCTCTCTCTGTCCCAAAAATAAAATAAACGTTGAAAAAAAAAAATTAAAAAAAAAAAACGCCTATTAACTCTTCTCTCTAAGTTTAAAATAAGTAGTCAGAAAAGGAATAATGCTGACAAGGGAGGCTACATTTACACTATGAAGTTTAAGTCTCTTTTTGGTAGTTCAGCTAACTATATGGCTGAAGAATCCATGATTTTATCTGAACTGGTCAAGATACACAACTGGTTAAAGTTTTCTGTGTTGTAGTGGAAATA
Source organism: Prionailurus viverrinus (assembly GCF_022837055.1). Classification (NCBI taxonomy): domain Eukaryota; kingdom Metazoa; phylum Chordata; class Mammalia; order Carnivora; family Felidae; genus Prionailurus; species Prionailurus viverrinus. Next base: position 13,333,405 of record NC_062572.1, read on the forward strand.
CTAAATTAATCAAAGGGCATTAATTTTAGTTTACGCAGACCTGGCTTCAAACAACTGTATTTTATTTATAATGATTATTACAAAATAATCATTTATTTTGATGAGAATATATTTCTTTAGGAGTCTTTCAAAGATACAGCACAGTTTAAAAAGTAACCACACAGGGGCGCCTGGGTGGCTCAGTTGGTTAAGCATCTGACTTCAGCTCAGGTGATGATCTCGCGGTCCGTGAGTTCGAGGCCCACGCCGGGCTCTGAGCTGACAGCTCAGAGCCTGTAGCCTGTAGCCTGTAGCCTGTTTCAGATTCTGTGTCTGTTTCTCTGACCCTCCCCCGTTCATGCTCTGTCTGTCTCTGTCTCAAAAATAAATAAACATTTAAAAAAATAAAAAATAAATAAATAAATAAATAAATAAATAAATAAATAAATAAAAATAAAAAAAAAAGTAACCACACAAATCGGAAACACAAACTATAAACAGAACATCAGTTCAGCAACCCTGCAAGACAAAGTATATTCTTTGCTGGTGATAAACAGCATATTCACTCTACTTCAGTCCAAATCTCCACCCAGGTGATCCATAAATTTGCCTGGAGTTCTAGTGGATGACAACGCGGCCAACGACACGCAGCCTACCTGCGGACGCAGCGGAGGGGCTGGCCTCATAGCTAGAGTACAGCTCAGGCAGCATCTATCTGACGGTAGGAGAAACACACCACGTGCTTTTTAGTTATCTGCAAAAGTCAGTGGGCCTTTAGCTTGCGGCCACAAGAAACTCTTATCTCTGTTCTCTGCTTTATCTCTTTGTCCATTCTTCAGTCATTTAGCACAACCACTACTCTATTTTCATCAGGAAGATGTTCTTCTTGGATAAAAATGGGAGCTCCAACTGCTTCAAAAGCAGTTAATTCACCAGCTGCTAGCTAAAACCATAAAAATTAGAAAGCAACACTTTATGATTCTTTAATAAAAGGAAGATAACATTGCAAATTGGCATTTACCACCCAGCAATCCATCCTCTTTTATAAAAAGCAAAAAAAACCAAAAAACAAAAAGCAAAACAAACAAAAAAAAAAAAAATTAACAAGTTCACATAAAAGCAATCACTCTGATAGAAAATTTTTACATAAGAGAACACTTGGACAATGCCTATGAAATCACACATTCATTAACAATACGAAATACCCTCAACAGTGTTTGACAGATAACCCAAACACGAGTTGTTATGCGTTACTTTTCTTCCACACACCAAGAATCCAAGAACTTTAATGAATGCAAAAAGAAAAGAAAAAAAGTATTAAAGAACTAAACCATAAAAAAAAAAAAAAAAAAGAATTAGGCCATTTCATCTTTTCTCCGACTTTGGCCTGAAATGTACAATCTTACATCATAGCCTGACCTTAACCTTAATCTGTCTTTCCTTCCCCTCCTTGACTTAAAACTCAATGTTCAAGTAACCCAAGAGTATTCAAGGTATCCTGTGTATGTCATATACTCAAAAACAAAAACCATGCCTTTTATGCTATGTTGTCAGCTTTGCGTGGCTTCTCCTTCCTCCCTGCCTAGTGAAATCCTAGTCTTTAAAGGCAATAGGTCCCACCTACTTGTGCAAAGCTTCCATCCATAACCAAGTAGAATAAATTGCTTTCACTCCTATGAGCCCACATTGAAATACAGGCCTGCCTCTGCACACTGAGACTTGCCTGACAACCTCACTCATGGAGCTGAGGGCCCAGAGTCTTTCAACCAGAAAACATCCTGAATGTTAGTTATTGTCATCACTTAATTTGATAGTTAACCTCTTTCTTGTGTCAGTCATCCTGCCTCCAACGCCTCCTCTAGACTAAGAGCTCCTTAAAGGCAGGACCTCAAGAAATGCCTCTTACAATCACAGCTCTCCACATAATAAGCATGCAAAAACTGTCTGATGAATAATAAAAACTGAATGCATGAACACGCTTTAAGAAAATTAGTAAAATGAATTACAGCCATAGCTTTAGATAAAGACACAGATTCTAAGAAACATAAGACTTTGAGTACAATTACACAAAGTTAAGGTCTCCTACTACCTCTCTTTAGGTCCTTATTCCCACCCTCTCTGCCCCTAGGAACTAGCAAAAACTATGTATCTACAGTTTGATACACTGACTTGGACCCCGTAAAGAGGTCTGATCCATTCAGAGAAGAAGCCATCATCTACTGATCTGCTGCTCTTCCTCTAAGCTCTAAGCCTCCCAAACTGGCCATCTAACCACTCCCTTCCCTGTGCAGTCCCATCTATGCCCTCGTCTCTTCCATATGCTCTCTATGGGCTTTTACACAAGAGGGCAGACCCATTTTATATAACACTAGCCCGCCACAAAAACAGGTGTTATCCTCGAAGCAAATTTTGATTTTTAGATTTCAAAAACATAATCTTAGCCATCTCTATCTAAGAAAGTGGAGAAAAGACTTTACATAAAAGTGGCACAGGTTTCACACACTTTATGTTCATGTCAAACAGCTTTTCCTCAAACAGTAAACACCCGCATCTGCAGAACACGCTAAGCCCTTATCTAGAGGAACGAAACTTTAAACTGTGTCACCCTTGAGGTTTACGGAAGCTGCTAATCTGACTTTGAAGCATTCTCTCTCAGAAAATACTTTCATCAAACGCCTAAATTTGTACTTTAAATAAGCGTGTAAAAGCACTAGCACTTGACTGTCCTAAAGCACTTTCAGAAAATAGCTCCCATTTGGTTAAACAGTCATCAAATTTTAAGACTGGAACTTCATACTTACTAAACGCTTTTTTTTTTAATTCAAACATGTAACATGCAATAGGAAAAATAATATTTTAGTCCAGTATCAAATCCTACCCTTGCCCACATCCCCCAAAATAAGGAAATATATTTGCCCTCATATCATACTTGCAACATTTAGGAAGCTAATCACCTAAAACGACTATCTTTACACAGTAAAGGGCATTAATTAGAAAATTATATTCCTTCCTTAGAAGGTTCAAGACTATACGAACATTTTCTATCCCAGATTGTGTCTTCTAAGTACTATCATTTAAATCAGCAGTAAGCCAAATTACTTTGTTATAGTTCAAATAGAAGAGAAGAAAACATTTTAAACACCCTATTTAAAGAATCATATGTGATTAAATTCACTTACTAATGTAAGATTGTTTGATAAAGTGACACAATCCTCTGCCTTTTTAAGTGTCTCATTTCCTTCTGAGACCAGAAAAAAAAGCAATGGCAGCCATTCAACATTTCCAAGGCACTTTTGTACTTTTGACAATGTTAACAATTTCATACGTTTTAGCCACCTTTCTCATCACATACTGTATAAATGATGCTAAACGAAGACATCAGTTACATTCACAATAAACTGTCACACTTATTAGTAAAACACCATTTGTAGTTTGGTGAGAGAAACAGGTGAAGAAAAATAATTTTGCTTATCGGGTCTAAATTGTAAAACTCATGGGAATTCATTCAACCAGCAATTGTTCAACTATTGCTTAATAACTTAGCAGGCACTATATGACTAGTATTAGGACTCTGTATGGAGACTGTCCTCAATACATCTATAGCCCACTGGGAGGGAAAGAAATACAGCAAGCAAACAGTTCTGGTACATAAAGCCCACGATAACGTAAGTGATACTTATTAAGCACACTTCAAAGGCAGCACCCTCACTGAACCTCAATTTCCCATCAATAAATCTGAGTTGGTTTAATGATTAAAGATAAATGATGAAATGAGTAGTAGTCAGGAAGTTAAAGTTTTTTAAATAAAGGGCTGGAGGTAGAGAATATCATAAAAGTTCTTGTCACACAGCAGATATGATAGCTATTGCCATTATCATTTCAAGGGGTGGGCTGGCAAGTAAATGGACCCATCCTCTGAGTTTAAAATAAAAATCCAGTTTGAAGAGATGTTACAAAAGAACAGCCATCCTCAGAATTAGCTAGCAGATACATGTGCTTGCCTTGAAGCTGCTGGTGAGACTCCACACTGCCACAGAACACGGCCCCCACAAAGAGTACCAGGTCAGGGGCACCTGGGCGGCTCAGTCAGTTAAGCGTCCAACTCTTGGTTTCGGCCCAAGTCATGATCGACGGGAGACTGGGATTCTCTCTCCCTCTCTCCCTTCCCCTCTCTCGCTTGTGCACTTTCTCTCTCTCTACTGCTCTCTCAAAATAAATTCTTAAAACTTTTTAAAATGTTGTTTTAAAAAAAGAGTGGTGCACCTGGGTGGCTCAGTTGGTTGAGTGTCCAACTTCAACTCAGATCGTGATCCCACGGTTCGTGAATTCGAGCCCCCCATCAAGCTCCATGCTGACAGTGCAGAGCCTGCTTGGGATTCTCTCTCCTTCTCTCTGCCTCTGCCCCACTCACACCCTCCCTCTCTCTCAAAAGTAAACAAAACATTGCAAGAAAAAGAAAAAGGAAAGAAAAGAAAAAAGAAAGAGTATTGGATCGGCTACACATAATAATGCACATCCACTGGTTTGATACACAAGCCCTATGGTTTATCATAGGAGAGTATCTACCTCTACCTAAGTCCCAATTTTCTCTAACATATTCTATCCCAAATTGAAAACACCACTTGGAAATGTTATACACAGGAGGCATAAAGGAACAAACCTCCCAAGATGAAATCTGACAAGCATATTTTTATTTTAATACCATATATCTATCATATAAACCTTGCTCATCAAACGTATCCAAATCAGTGCTGGGATAATAAATCAAGAAGAAACCTTGAGATGGATAGGTTTCCTTCCCTGGAAAAACCACAAGGAAGAGGAAAAGAATAAAAATAGACAATACAACAGAGAAATATAAATGATACGTAAATGGATCAACATCATAAAATACTTTATTTTTTAACAGCAATGCCAATATTCTATATATCTAAAATCTGTACATAAAGAAGGTAACTTTGGTACAGAGTCACCAGCGTTATTAACATACTTAGTAACACATATGAAGCACAAGACACCAACCAACATCAACCAGGAGGTAATGAACTTGAGGGGATCTGCCCTAGAGAGCTCCAACTCCCCACAGCTGTACACAGTTTCAGAAGCACATGTACAGGTGCTTATTCTAGACCATCCAAAGCTTTCTGCAAATCTCAAACGGATAAGGTGACCTAAAAAAGTTGAGAGCCACTCATTTAAGACTGTAAGTTTCCAACATTCCTAATATTACTTTTCCTTGAACATGAACAATACAATAAGAAAATAAGTTGTAAGAATTACGTTAAGAATAAGGCTAAAATAAGTCATCATCAAAACTCTGTGGAAATCTTTTTACAGCATAAAAGAAGTAAGGTTTATTCTATTTGTAAGCTGTAAATTTGAAAATTTTAAGTTTTAGGGAACTAAACTAGCTTTATAAAACAGATGTTGTTGCCTGTGTCATTTAATGAATTCAAGTCACATTCCTAGAAGACAATATAGCCATCTGATGAGTTCAGCGTCAATGGAATGAGCCAAATCCACACAACAGCATTTTACAAAAATAATCAGTGGTTTAAAGCAGGGCATGTGCAAAATTCCTGAAATAACACATACATAATTCACTGCCAAACTCAGATCAATTCAAAATCTGCAGAGGCAAGAAGCATTATTATGGCTCTGAAATCCATATTCAGTAAGGCTGTGTTCAGAAAGTTTCATTTCAATTTCAAGAAAATAAATGACTAGAGAAGCTCAATAGTGATTTTGGCAGATACCAGTTCCCTTCGTTCAAAGCAGAATCATTTTACATAGCTTAAGATTTTTTAAAAGATAAAGAAAAACACCAATTTCCAGGACCTAAGTCCTGACTTTAAGGATAAAATGCCCTCTACTTGAGGAATACAACACTGTGTTTTCTCAAGTATTATGGCCATCCAGACAACAGTCAGAGGTCAAGGAGCACAATGGAAAAGGGAAAAGCACAGTCTTACTAGAGATCGGGCTGCAATTCTGGCTCTGCCGCTAACAAACTGTATGCCTCTGAGCAAGTGACTTCACTTCTCTGCGCTTGGCTGACTCACTCTACACAGCCCAAGGCCATGAGGCACAAGGAACCCCTAATTTCCCCAAAAAGCCACCAACCCCGCACCATCACACAGCCTCCTGAGTTCTTCATCGCCAGTGTCTTGCCACAGATTCACTCCTCAGTAAGGCAATTTTAGTGCTTAAGAAAAATTCACATTCCTTCTCACAAAAGACTTGGGAGTGAATGGAAAGTCAGGAGTTTTCTTCAAAATATATGAACATCTTGCAAAAGGATGAAAGAAAGACATTGCAAAGTTTTACAAAAGCACTGCTGTTCTTGGCAGGCCCACTGCTAAGTACCTGGACCCAGAGGAATGGGCTTTGTTAAAACTTTTCAGATACATTTCACAACTGTTTTCTACAAAAATCTACAGACTAAAGGTAGTCTGCATCTACTCACCTGACAAAAAGGGTTGGGGGATGTGGGATTGGGGAGGGTTGGACTCAAATGAGTGGCTCCAAACCACATTCCTCTGAACTGTCAGGCTCTTGAAAGTGCCTCACAGGTCTCAGGACAAACTTCACACCACCTTCAAAGCAGGAAGAGCAGCAGTTTTATTGTTTTATGTATGCTTTAGCTTTCCACGTAAGGTAAAACCGCATGTTAAGAAAAGAGACAACAGGCCTAAAATGGAGTCACTTGTGCTGAGCCCACATCACCTAACCAAGGCTTAATTCCTAATTTAGGGGTAATTTCAGCCTCTCCCAGGAACGAAATCTCAACCAGTCAGTCTGGAATTACTGGTCGCCACTGATGAGGTATTCTGCCTGACAGTCCTCTGCCATCCACCAGAGAAAGATGACTTCCCTGAAACAATCAGCTCTTTGCTAGAATAACTGCCTTGTCTCACCTCCTGCCTACAAAGTCTTCCACTTTGTACAACTCTTCAAAGATCCTTTCTATCTGCTAGATGGGATGCTGTCCGATTCATGGCTCACTGAATAAAGCCAATGAGATCTTTAAAATTTACTCCATTGAAGTTTTTAACACATGTAAGCATTCCATGTAAGATTTGGTTTTACAAGTAGGTTCTGCTGACACACGTTTGCAAATGATGTGCAAAAATAAATAGTCCTTAAAGTTCTAACATTCAGTAAGTTTACGACTATCAAATGAAATGGAATTGGACAATAAAGTGAAATTTATTTTATAGAAACTTGCTTTGCAGTACATATACTAACAGGCTACATCGATTTAATACTGTAAGAGATACCTGACATTACTTGTCATCCTGGTGTGGTGCTACCTGTAAAAGTTAATTAAAAGCGTCAACATAATTCAAAGAGTGGCCAAAACATAGATGCATTTCTTTATGAAATGTTAAGCCTCTTATTGAAACTCATCCTTTCAATCAGAACTGAGAAAAATAAGTTTAAAATGTTAAAAATTCAAAAGCCCGGCATTATAATTACAAGGACCCCACTAAACTGTAAATCTTTATAGCACAGGAACTTCCAAAAACAACACAGACAAGGATGGATGGATGGATGGATGATTAAAATGCAAGTGCCAATAAGTACAGAATAAAGACATTTAGCATTATGGTATATGATATTTAAAACCAAACTTTGAAAGAAACTTTATAACTTGAAAATTATAGATATATTAAATAAAGTATTTGACAGGAACAGGTAAAAGGGGAGTGGGAAGAGAGAGACAGCCTTGGTACTTCATTCCATATTTCATGAACACAATTTTATTCCACGAAAAGAATTCCTAATTGACAGAATTCATTCTACAAAATATAAACACTGTAAATTTCAAAATTCTTCTATATCAAGAAGAATTTTCAGTCCTACAGCTGAAGCATTGAATATACACAACCATAGTTTCCAACTGTAGTACTAAGATTTATCTACATATCCTCAAAGACAAATAACGTAAGAAATTCACAATACTTTTAAAGGTGTGTAAGAAAACCTAATAAGCATTTAGCCTTTCCTTAACAATAGATCCAAACAATCATGCTCACTTCCTTACATCTACAGCTGGAAATTAAATTCACATGGCTAACTTCACTAATGGTGGTATATGATGGGAGCAGAAAACACAGATAATGGAAGGTTTGCACCAACACATGACAACAGCTGTAGTTATTTACAAACTGATGAAATTTCCAAATAAAAAAAGAACCCAAAAGAACCTAACATATGTTTCCAAATAAGCATGATGTCAGAGAATTATACCATTACATTTATCCCCAGAATTAAAAGCACACCTTGAACAAAGGTAACATCTAAAATGTTATTTTCATTTGGTTCTAAAAGGAAATCCTACCAGAAAACCAACAAGAAAGTCAGATATAGAAATACATGCTGTTTAATTTCTCTACACCTCTTTTAAGAACTTTATCTAATATGGTTAGAATCCTAACATCCCTACAATCTAATTATTGGTGAAGTTAGTATTAATTTACAAACAAATTGCTCTAAATTTTTTTAAAAAAATTTTTTATAATGTTTATTTAGTTTTGAGAGAGAGACAGAGCACGAGCGGGGGAGGGGCAGCGAGAGAGGGAGACACAGAATCCCAAGCAGGCACCAGGCTCTACTCACAGAACTGTGAGATCAGGACCTGGGCCCAAGTCAGACACTTAACCGACTGAGCCACCCAGGCACTACTCTAAGTTTTTTCAAAGAAAATTGACAGATGAAAGGAAGAATATACAGAAGAACTTTGGTAGTGATCGACTTAAAGTTTTTAGTTTCAACCATTCCAGATGTACAGAAAAGGGCCACCATGAAAATGTAGTCCAGGCAACTTTGCAGAGGCTAGAATGTGAGCAGCAGGCCCTGCCACAGGCCGGTGAAAGGAAGCAGTCACTTCACTTGCAAATGAGCCCAACAGGTGGGTTTGTGTATTTTGTTGTCTTTGTTTATCCTTCTCTACTAGTTGTCTGAGAACACAGTAACTTCCCTGAAGCTATTGTTTTAAAGCTTTTTCTTCTGACAGATATGGACATTAAAAAGCAGCCAAGTGCTACAGCTGGTGGTAAAAGTGAAGAGGTTTAAGGAATGACTAGTGTTAGCCAAAAGGACAAGGGAGGAAAGTCATCGGGGATGACTCTGACTTATAAATGGAACCAGTGACCATATGCTTAGTCAGAAACAAGAAAAAGCCATCTGCAAAAATATTTTTGGTGAGTGGTCCAGCGGGGCAAAAATTATATTTTGCGAAGGAAAATTTTATGTCATAATGGTATTCACAAAACTGGAACTTTTGGAAGATGTCAAGATGCATCTCTTCCAAATGTCAATCGTGTGCTAGCCCACAATAATCTAGTGATTTGCTTCCAAAGTTAACCTACCTCACAGTTTCTGCATACAAACATATTCAGATTTTCTGGACTGTGATCTAGAAATCTACTTTGAGAGAGAACTTACCAAAACCTTACTTACACACCGTAAACGCCCTTGTGATTTAGACCAGCTGCTGAAGAGTCAGCAACTGTCTTCACTCCTGGATGACAGCCAACACAGAATGCATGGAAAGATTCAGATTCAGCATGGAAAGTGAACTGCTGCTTTCTGTGTTGGCTCATCTGGGAGTAGCTATTGCCTAGCAAGAACCTTCCCACCTAGGAAGAACTTTCCCACCTGGGAAAGACTGCTGTCTCAGGAGCGGTGCTACAAATGGCTCAAAACAATAGTCTTCTTTTTCAGGGAATAGATGTTCTGACTCCTAAATTATAAACTTTAACCAACTACCTTGCCTCTAGTATGTATCTAGGTGTCTGACCACTGCCCTGGCTTTTAATACAGAGCCTTGCCTCATTCCCCACTATAAGCTCCCCTAGTCACTACCTCTTCCTTATCTTGCTCTCCATCATGTGTCTTCCTTTGTTCTACCCCTATTCCTACTTCATTTCAACTCACTGTATTCCCCACACTTGGCTCCCGCTCTTACTCCTAGACTTTACCTGTCTCGTGTGTGGATCCCAGTTTGCTATCTCACTTTCACAGGTAACCCAGTCAGAGCCCAAGACCAACTGGCAGAGGACAGGATGCAATCCTTTTCAGAATATATGAAATGGCTAAGATAAAGGCTAGAAATAATTTACCATCGCTAGAAAAAGTAGCAGTGTGTTGCTTGGTGATGATCTCAGTTGGTATTCACAAACACTGCGTCTTCACTGTCTCTTCTCAGGGCTACTACCCAGGACACTATCAGTGAGTGGAAAGGGACTCACTGCACATGTCCTCCTACATTACCCAATTACACATGTGACCTGCCTTCTGGGACGCATGGGTTGGGTCTCACGTAGCTGCCAAAGTTTAATCAGAACCAAGAAAGCAGTCATGGAAATAGCAAAGGTACCAGTAAAGGAAGAGAGAAGTCAGACTTTACCTCCATCAGTTCGTTCTAGAGTTCTGGCCTCACAAGCACTTCAAATGTCAGTTAAAAGTACATTCCAATAATGCACAGAAAATGAGATGACACTTCAAAAAGATGTACTGTAAAAACAAAAAAATGTTTCCCCACGTCATTGTTTTCTTCTTTTCTCCTAGTTTCTTTTCACTTAGTGACACTCAGATAAGACTAAGTCTCTTCTAGTCAGCTACTTGGGACCAAAGACATAGGTTATCACTAGATTCCTTCAAGCTACCCATGAAGGAAAGAAACACAAATGGTCACTCCCCACCCACCTCCCATGAGAATCACTTTCTCCACAGATCTGCCAAAACAAAGAAGGATCTTTTGAGAAGAGCTCCTTTCCTAGCCATTCCCACTCTGGCTCCCCTTCCCTACTTTCTCCCACAAGAGGGAAGAAACTCTGGGCTACCAATTCCATTAAGAAGAAACCGGGCAATCAGACAACAAAAAGAAATCAAAGGCATACAAATTGGCAAGGAAGAATTCAAACTTTCACTCTTTGCAGACAACATGACACTCTTAAGTGGAAAACCCAAAAGACCACCAAAAAACCGTCAGAACAGATACATGAATTCAGCAAAGTCACAGATTATAAAAGCAATGTACAGAAATTGGATGCATTTCTATTCACCAATAATGAAGCAGCAGAAAGAGAAATCAAGGAATTGATCCCATTTACACTTGCACCAAAAATTGTAAGGTACCTAGGAATAAACCGACCCATAGAGGTAAAAGATCTGTATGCTGAAAACTATAGAAAGCTTATGAAAGAAACTGAAAAAGACACAAAGAAAGGGAAAAACATTCCATGCTCATGGAATGGAAGAACAAACATTGTTAAAATGTCTACACTCCCCCAAGCAATCTACATATTCAATGCAATCCCTATCAAATAACACCAGCATTCTTCACAGAGCTAGAACAAACAATCCTAAAATTTGTATGAAACCAGAAAAGACCCCAAATAGCCCAAAACAATCCTGAAAAAGAAAACCAAAGCTGGAGACATCACAATTTCCGGACTTCAAACTGTATTACAAAGCTATACTCATCAAGACAGTATGGTACTGGCACAAGAACAGACACACAGATCAACGGAACAAAACGGAGAACCCAGAAATGGACCCCCAAATGTATGGCCAACAAATCTTCAACAAACCAGAGATGAATATCCAATGGAAGAAAAGACAGTCTCTTCAGCAAATGGTGTTGGGAAAACTGAACAGTGACATGCAGAAGAATGAACCTGGATCACTTTCTCACACCACACACAAAAATAAACTCAAAATGGATGAAAGACCTAAATGTAAGACAGGAAAGCATCAAAATCCTAGAGGAGAAAACAGGCAACAACCTCTTTGACTTTGGCTGCAGCAACTTCTTTTTCAACACGTCTCCAGAGGCAAGAGAAACAAAAGCAAAAATGAACTGTTGGGACCTCATCAAGATAAAAAGCTTCTGCCCAGCGAAGGCAACAATCAACAAAACTAAAAGGCAGCCTACAGAATGGGAGAAGACATTTGCAAATGACATATCCGATAAAGGCTTAGAATCTAAAATCTATAAAGAACTAATCAAACTTGGGGGCACCTGAGTGGCTCAGGCAGTTAAGTGTCTGACTTTGGCTCAGATCATGATCTTGCAGATGGTGAGTTCGAGCCCCGCACCAGGCTCTGTGCTGACAGCTCAGAGCCTAGAGCCTGCAGCCTGCTTCGGATTCTCTGTCTTCCTCTCTCTGTGTCCCTTCCCCACTCTTTCTTTCTCTCTCTCTCTCTCTCAAAAATAAACATAAAGAAAAAAATTGCTTTAGAACTAATCAAACTCAACAACCAAAAAACAAAGAATCTAGTGAAGAAATGGGCAGAAGACATAAACACTTTTCCAAAGAAGACATCCAGATGACTAACAGACACATGGAAAAAATGCTCAACATCATTCATCATCAGGGAAATACAAACCAAAACTACAATGAGATACCACCTCACACCTGTCAGAGTGGCTAAAATTAACAACTCAGGAAACAACAGGTGTTGGTGAGGATGCAGAGAAAGAGGAACACTTTTGCACTGCTGGTAGGAATGCAACTAATGCAACCACTCTGGAAAAGAGTATGGAGGTTCCTCAAAAAATTAAACACAGAATCACTCTATGACCCAGCAACTGCACCACTAGGTATTTATCCAAGGGATACAAAAATGCTAATTCAAAGCGGTACATGCACCCCAATGTTTATGGCACCACTATCAACAACAGCCAAATTATGGAAAGAGCCCAAATGTCCACTGACTGATGAATGGATAAAAAAGATGTGGGGTGTGTGTGTGTATTAAATGGAGTGTTACTCGGTGATCAAAAGGAATGAAACAGTGACATTTTGTAACAACATGGATGGATCTAGAGCGTATTATGATAAGCAAAATAGGTCAGTCAGAAAAAGACAAGTATCGTAAGATTTCACTCATGTGGAATTTAAGAAACAAAACAGATGCACATAGGGGAAAGGAAGGGAAAATAAAATAAAAACAGAGAGGGAGGCAAACTATAAGAGGATCTTAAATGCAGAGAACAGAGGGTTGCTGGAGGGGAGGGGGGGGGGGCTAAGCGGGTGATGGGTATCAAGGAGGGCACTGGTTGCAATGAGCACTGGGTGTTATATGTAAGTGACGAATCACTGAATTCTACTCCTGAAACCATTACTACACTGCATGTTAACTAACTTGGATCTAGATAGATAGATAGATAGACAGACAGACAGACTGACAGATAAATGCAAGTTTACTTTCATTCTTTTTTTTTTACAGGGCCCCTCCCTGGGTGGCTCAGCCAGTTAAGCATCTGACTCTTGATTTCGGCTCAGTCATGATCCTGCACCACAGAGCCTGCTTGGGATTCTCTCTCTCTCTCCCTAGGCCCCTCCCCTGCTCTCTCTCAAAATAAATAAATAAACTTGAAAAATTATTTTAAAAAATTAAAAATTTTAAAATTACGTTCCTAAAATGGGGGAAAAAAAGAAATTGGGTTACAGACAAAATTATAAAAACAAGTATGTTTTCATTAATGGCCACCAATCTAACTGATCTGAGACTAACCTCAATTATTTTCCTAACTTGTCCTTTCATAATTCAAATCAATCTTCTGCCTTCCTGGAGCCTGAGAAAGCAATGATACTTCCTGTTTTAAGGAAATAGAAGTATAAGCTTCATCACTGGGATAATCATAACCTCACATATTAAATCTCCCTGAAATATATTTAGCATGCATGTTTTCCTTTTTGAAGAATTTAAATTATACTGCATATGGGGCACCAGGGTGGCTCAGTCAGTTAAGCGTCCAACTCTTGATTTTGGTTCAAGCCATGATCTCACAGTCTGCGAGTTCGAGCCCCACATTGGGGTCCATACTGACAGTGTGGAGGCTATTTAGGATTCTGTGTGTCCCTCCCCTGCTTATTCTCTCTCTTAAAATAAACTTTAAAAAGTAAAATAAAAAATAAAACTAAACATACTGCATAGTTTAAAAACTCGTTTTTTGTATTTTTTTAGTTGCAGAAGGAAAACATGAAACTTAAAACAGCAATGGAAAGAGAAAATTAAGAAAGCTACCTTGGGGCACCTGGGTGGCTCAGTCAGTTAAGCGTCCGACTCCTTGTCTCGGCTCAGGTCACGATCTCATGGCTTATGAGTTCGAGCCCCACGTCAGGCTCCACAGTGACAGTGCAGAGCCTGCTATAGAGTCTCTCTCCCAATCTCCCAATCTCCCTCTGCCCCTCCCCCTCTCACTCTCTCTCTCCCAAAAATAAATAAACTTAAAAAAAAATTTTTTAAGGGGAAAAAAAAAAAAAGCAAGCTACCAGCATTTACAGGATTACCTTCAACAGATATAGCCATAATTAGGTATTCTTGTATTTCCAAAGTTGCCAAGCATCAGAACAGCTAAAACCTTAACTTAGGCTCAAACAGAGCCCAGCAGTGCTTGTAATGAGCAGAGAAGGAATTATATTTCTTCATATGCAAGACAGAAATCATGGATACCAATACATTCAAGACTCATCAGTCTCAGAAATGAACATCTATCATTGAAGAGGGATGAATATAACTTACAGAAAGGGAAAAATATATAATGAGCTGCAAAATTAGTTAAGGGCTATCAAGGACAGCCTGTCTTTTTTTTAACTGGCACTCTTCTCTTTATTATTAATTACCTGGGGGTCTAGAACATAAAGAAGTTGTTACTAAAGAAGTGATTCACGGGGCGCCTGGGTGGCGCAGTCGGTTAAGCGTCCGACTTCAGCCAGGTCACGATCTCGCGGTCCGGGAGTTCGAGCCCCGCGTCGGGCTCTGGGCTGATGGCTCAGAGCCTGGAGCCTGTTTCGGATTCTGTGTCTCCCTCTCTCTCTGCCCCTTCCCCGTTCATGCTCTGTCTCTCTCTGTCCCAAAAATAAATAAACGTTGGAAAAAAAAAAATTTAAAGAAGTGATTCACAACTGTATATGTATTCCTATTTAAACCTTCCAAAAGAACATAAAACAAAAATAAATCTGCCATCCTCTATACAACTCGCTACTGACCAAGTTAAAAAAGAAAATGTGTGTTCTTGCTAGACTTCATTGAATATGCCTTGTTTTTGTAGATTTAACTTTGGAATCACAATCTATGTAATTATAAAACAAGATTAAACTTTTATATAACTAATGTCTAAAATATCAAAAGTAAAATTAAACAAAGGCACCTCACTGTGTGACTAGTTAGTGACAAAACCACACAGAGAGGAATTACTGACGGTAAATAGGATATACACAAAAGACGACAACAACAAAAATCTGCAAAAATACATATATTCCAAATAGTCAACAACAACAAGCAGTACTGTTTGCAGTAATGATATCGTTGATAGTGGTGTTGTTATTCTAAAACTGTTATATTTATAGTACATGATAAAGCATATGAGAAACGGAGGTGCACAGAAGCAGTCTGGGCACAGGAGAAAGAAGATACAGAAATAAGAAATGGCATTAAGTAAAAATCCTACAGTCCTGAACCTGAACTGCTAAGCATTAGTATGAGTTATTGTATTCTTTATCTTAGAAAAAGGAAAAAGAAAGGACATGTATCTAGATTTGTTCACTGAAAAACCCTAGAAACAATGATTAATAGCAGAAAGAATCCCCAGTGCTCAGATTATGGTCTCTAAATGCTATATCCGCTTAAAGGAACCAGAATTCTTTGGCAAAATGGCTGATGGCAGATCTGGAGCAGAAATGTTCAAGATAAGTCTGGAATATCCTGTCATTCCAAAAAACAAGGAAAGTATCAATGACTTCTACAGTCATGTCAAAAGGACTCAGAAGCCATCTTAAATAGACTTCCACTGGCCCAAAGATGGAACAATTTAAACATCAAGAAGGGTAACAACTATAGTCAACTGAAACAATATGTTTAAACCCATGAATTCACAGTAACATTCAAGAATTTGAACTCGCGGGTCACTTTCAGAGGACTAGTTAACTATCACTCTATACAGTAAGGTTAACGTATATGAAGGTCTTTGGAAAGCGCTCTTCAAATGACAGTCATATCACACTTACCATTTCAATAATAACTCAAGTAAGATTCAAATATTCTAATTATAAAGGAAAAGGGACAAAATTAATTCATATAGTTTGTATGAAGAATAAAGCATCAAAAAATGATGATGATGATGATGGTGCTGCTGCTGCTGTTGTTATTGTTACATGGTAAAAGTGTGATACAAAAAATGGAAATGTTAACCCCCTGCCCAAAAAAAGGCATCATATATATTTTATGCATTCCAATATATGTGTATAAATATATACGTGTATGTGTGTAGATATGTATGTCTTCATAAAATAAAATGTACCTATGCAAGAATTATCAGTATTTACAGGGAGTGCTCAGAGCCTAATGGCTTTTTAAACTGGCAACACTTTTAAATACTGAAAGCATATTACAGATGGCAGACCTTCCTTAAAGGTTCTGATTCCTGAAAAAAAAATGTATAAACAAAGGAGATATACTTCAATATTCAACATCCTTTAATAACTTCTACTTTGGATTAATTCAGAACCCTAAGGCCACATTGAGGAAACTTTTAAACTGCCCACAGAAAAATCATATAGGCTAGGTTATTTCCTTTATAAACTATAGCTTTGTTTAAAAAAAAAAAAAGATTATTACTACAACTATGCCACATTATCAGTCTCTTGCCTCTTCTGATGCCTTGCCCAACTAACCATGACCACCCTACACTTTTTTGAAACACTAACTCAAAAATCACTGCTTTTCACCCAGTTTACATATTCTAACTCTACTATCCTCTACCATGCTTTTCTTCTTAAGTATTTTTCTTACTATTCCTCACTGCTTCCTATCCACTGCTGAAGGAGTGGTCAATCAGTTCCAGACCCACTTACATGGTCCCAAGACCAAAATAAAACCAAGACAATACTTCCTCAAATGATAGAGTCCTCAAACTGTGGTAAGCCCAGAAAGTTTCCAAGTGTGGTTCAACTATAATCTAAGCTCTCAATGCTAATAACATTTAACCATGGCTGAACTAAAGTTAGACTTCCTCCTGAAATAACTTTTCTAAAAGCACTAAGAAAGTTATTTTCTCCCCAAATTTTTCTAATGTTATATGGACAGTCGAATGCCACAAACTACTCTAAGTCAATTTCAGTGAAGTCAAACTCACATGCCTTCCTTTCCTGCTGCAACCTAGGCATTCCATGAGCCATACACCATTGCAGCAAGGCAGGGAGGCAGGTTTAATCTAAAGAACAAATCCCATAAGCATGCTGAGTTAGCAAAGGCACCTACAAATGATTTCCAATCACCACAACAGCACACATTCTCTAGACCACATTCAAGGGTCAGAATCTTCAGTGAAATCATTTCAGAATAGAGTATACCTTCGATTGCATATCTGGAACTTCAACTACATTAAGGAAAATACACAGTTTTGAAATCATGTCACATTTACATTGCTAAAGAAAATCACAAAAAATGCTAGGCAAATGGTATTAATGATATTCTTACTGCTTCCAAACCTCTGAGACCATTTAGTAAACGTTTACTGAATGAACTGCCTTATTTCATGGAATATATATCGTATCTAAAATTACTTAACATCAATCCAAAATAAAATAAACAGCCCAAAATCACTCATACAAGAAACCAACATATGCGTACATGATGTTTCTATAATGGTATCATAGGGCCCTAAAATCCAACCACAAGTCCTTCAGGGAAAATGCAAATGTTCTGTAGAGCACCTGACATTCACTGCACAAATACACTACAAAAAGCCACCAAGGACTGTAAAATCCAAAATTGGCACAATTAATCTATCCCATTTATTTTTAGCACACAAGCAGAACTATAACAAAATAAACCTCCACAAATCCTGCCTGCACCTAGAAAAAATGTAAATAGTAAACTGGCAAGATCATGAATACAGAAACCTCTAAATAAAGCTAATGGAAGTGGAGTGGCATTTATAAATGAAAGCTCATCAGGAGATCAAGATAAACCTTGTGAGAAGTAGATGTTGAAAAGCAGTCTTAGGTTTACCACATGAAGCTGTCAACTTGAAAAGCATAGGAAAACCATCAAGAAACCTAGTTTCCTAACATAATCAATAAATCACTGCCATGTGAAAAAGGAAGAAAGGAAGAGAAGCACACAGAGAGAGAAGGGAGAGAAGTAAGGGGGGACTACTGGAGGGCTGGGGGAAAATGTCATGATACCCTTTTTAAGACCCCAACCAGATGAAGAAAACATCCTACCATATTCCTGCAATGGTCTTCTGTTACAATACTTTCAGTGCCTCTTCCTTAAGATGGTGCCAGAAATAGCCTTTCTGCCATTTCCAGCCATTGTTGGTTCTGCACCTATACCAGCACTGTCCAATAGAACTTTTTGTGCTGATGGAAATGTTTTTATCTGCACTGGCCATCAAGGTAGCCCCTAGGCATATATGGCTATTAAGTACCTGAAATGTGTCATGTGACTGAGGATTTCAATATATCATTTCATTTAATCAATTAAAATTTAAAGAGGCATAAGGTGAGGCATAAACTCCCGGGGGGGGGGGGGGGGGGGGACTTTTAAAGTATTATCTCTAAATATCAGCCACGTAGGCACCCAAAAACTAAGAGGCATACCCTGAAACTGATCTATACTCTGAGACAGATGAATTTGGGAGTTCAAAATAATTTTTATGGAAAAAAGAAATAATTTGATGATAATCCAGAAAGAGAAGCGACAAAAGAATAGAATACAAAAATAAATTGAGAAAGTTCCAAAATTTTGCTCAGTTTAAACTTAAAAAAAAAAAAATTGAAGTACTGGGGGGCACCTGGTTGGCCCAGTCGGGGGGAGCATACAATCCTTTATCTCAGGGTTGTGAGTTCGAGCCCCATACTGGGTGCAGAGATTACTTTAAAATAAAAAAAAGTTTTTTAATAAATATTTAAATTTAAAAATAAATAAAAGTACTCATCAAAGGTCTCAAACTGCCAATCTCTACATCCCTAATATAAAAAGTTTCCTACTGAATTACACTACTGTGTATAGCTCATTTTAATCTTCCATTGCCTTCAGTTTAAAAACTTTGTTACACGTGACTCTGTTTGGTAGCATTTTCTGACAGTTTTGTGACATATTCTTAAGACCAAATAACTACTGAAATAAGTTGACATAATGAAAAACAACTTTTTTTAAATGTTCATTAAATTATGTGTATACAAACCGTTTTCTCTGAGAAAGTCAAATCTACCAGATAATCTAATTATATATCTGTAATTAAATTTTAAAGTTCACAAACAACATTCTCTTAGAAACCCATGAGATTAAGTTGGTGACTATTTAATATGTTTAAGTTAATTTGTGTAAATAATTAGAAGTGATACCATTATTTTCTTACTTGAACAAATAGAACTCAGAACAAGAGACTCTGTCGTGGAAAATCATCAAAACTTCTGAGTATCAGAGAATTCAATCCTGCCATTTTCTTTTTTCTTTTCAGCCGAGTGTACTATGACAGTATTTCTTATAAGTTGGCCTTTCTACTAGGAAGTTTTTTAATCTGAGATCAAACAATTATAATGAAAATTATTCCATAAATACAGTACATATGGAGGAAATTAAATAAAATCTACTTCTACTACATAATACAGTATTCAAACAATCTTCTTTGGCTCATATAAACTGCCCCCCCACCCAAGGAAACCTTTAACCTACAGTCTGAGCAAAACACGTAAACAGAAAACACAATCAAATACTCCACTCTAATAATCTATTCATACAAAACAACGAGCTTTAAACAATATCAGGGATCTCAAGTGATTCCTAAAAATACACAGTCCTTACAGACAACAAAACCACAGCAGAAACGACACAGAGAGAATTATAACATAAGTTATCACCTTCCTTCTGAAACTAAAACTCCCAGTACAATCTCAGAAAAGTGGGGTTACGCTCAAGGCAACTCCTTGACATGCTGCCATTAGATCAAGATGATTGTCTTCTGGGATGTTGCTATGGCAATCAGAGATGGCTATCCTAAAAAGAAAAAAGCAACTACTATTGTCAATTATAGTCTCAATACTAGCATCTAAAAACTAATTCAATGCTGGAAGAAAAGCTGTTTTATAAATGAAGTATAAAGCCTACTGCTTCCATAATCTGCTTGGCCTGATGAACTTCCATAGTATAAACTGCGGTTCTCACTCTCCTTCAATAAACCAAGCAAGATACCTTCCCACCAATTCCTTTCACCAGGATGGAGGGACCAACGGACTAACAGATGTATGGGAAAGAGGACAGGAAGCAGAATAGGAAGGGAGGGAGGGCAGACCTCCCAGCTATATAAAAACAAACCAGGAGTTTTTACCTTTGAACTGCTTCCAAAACAAAAGCAAAGGCAAAGGCAAGTATGGAGGAACAAATATTCAGGAGCTTAAAAAGAAATCAAAACACTAAAATTATTTGCAAGTTTTTCCTAAAGCGCTAAAGTTACTTTTTAACATTTCGTAATTTATTCTTCCAAATTCCTAAGCGTGAGGCTTCTGATTTACCTGAAAGTAATGATGACTACCCAAATAAGAGATCCTTTTATTTTAAGGAGCATGTTTCTGGAAGAGAGTTAATTTAGTTACAAGTTAGAAAAGCCAAGAAATGCTTTCTGAAATCTTTGTTCAAAAACCCAGAATTTAAAGTTCAAATCTAGTAAAACAGCATTACATCCATCATGTATAGACTCCCTGTATAACAACCCCCTCCACATATACACACACCCCTTACAGAAAAAAACTTTGAGGTGTCTTTAAAAGTATAATTAAGTCACATGGCAAAGTATATGATTCCTCAGTGATGTAAACAACTCCACTGGATACAAAGTTCTGATACTTCTTTTTTTTTAATCAACAAGCCAGGTTAAATAACAACTACAAAATATAATATAATCCTGCCAATATGTTGTAATCATGGTAACAAAAAAAAAATGTTTCTGGGACCATCTGACTCATCTTGTTAAGCAATAACTTAGTTCTGGGAGTCAGGACCCATTAAATGAAACTGGAACTACTTACCAAGAAGCCATCTATCTTACCTTCCCTTAGACTATCAAAAGGTGAAGAGGAAGAAGAGGATGAAAAGAAGCAGTAGTAGAAAAAAAAGGAAAAAAAAAAGCTTCGTAACCCTATTTCAGTGTGTACAGCTACATCAAATATTTTCAAGATACTAAAAACCTAATTCGGGGCGCCTGGGTGGCGCAGTCGGTTAAGCGTCCGACTTCAGCCAGGTCACGATCTCGCAGTCCATGAGTTCGAGCCCCGCGTCAGGCTCTGGGCTGATGGCTTGGAGCCTGGAGCCTGTTTCCGATTCTGTGTCTCCCTCTCTCTCTGCCCCTCCCCCGTTCATGCTCTGTCTCTCTCTGTCCCAAAAATAAAGAAACGTTGAAAAAAAAAAAATTTTTTAAAAACCTAATTAACACAAAAATCAAAATTTCAATATACTACATTTATATTCATGCCAAATGTGGATGAAATGTAAATAACACTAAAATTCCTCTCTATTTAGCCATCAACATCAAAGGAAAATATTATTTTCAGCAATAGCTTCTTTCTTCTTAGTTTCCTTCAAACAACTTAAATAGGAATGAGTAAAATGGCTGGCTCAAAATCATTTCATTCAACATGCTCAAAGTAAATAAAACAGCCCAGTCCATATTATCACTAAATGATAATTTATCTAACTCACTGTAATTTCCATCAAGTAGCCAAAATCTGGTTACCTCTGTGCTACTAAAAAAAGAAATCCTCGTAACATAATTAACCTTTTGCTCCACAGAAGTATACCTTTATTGGATAAACTAAATTCAGACCTCTTTGAAAATGTAAGTGAGCCCACCAATGTGGCCTCACAGAACTAGTATTAAATAGTACGTTAACAGTGTCTCCAGGACACCCTTAATTTTACAAATTATCAAAATCTACATTAAAATATCAAAGGATATCTTATTTTTCTTACTTATAGATCCACGATGCCTAGCACAGTATTTAGGAAAGAATAATCGCTCAAAGTGTGTTTAATGGATAAAATATGAATCCAGCCTCTTTCCCTACACTTCAGGTAGATTAATTTTAATGAATAAAATTCTTTCACACAAAAGTTCAATATTTAAGAATCAAAAAACCAGATGAGATTAAAAATATACAGTACAGCTGTTTAGTGGTCTTCACTGTTATCTCATCTACAATGGTGGAACAGACCCCTAACATTCTCCTTACTACCAAGTTCTTGGCTCTAATTTACTTAACATACTGCAGCTCAGATTAATCCTTCTAACTGCTCAAGAATCTCAAGAGATCCCACTAATGGTCTACTGAATGGTGGTAATGCCTTAACTCAGTATTCAAGTTCCCCCATGATCTGATTCAAACTACCTTTCCAAACGTACTTCTTCTTCTTCTCTTGATCACACTCTTCTCAAAAGCCAAGAGGAAATTCTAGCTGTCACCAGAACTTCTCTACTGCTAGTCACTTTTAGTGAACCATCTTTTCTCCTTCCTATCCCTGAAGCCCACATGTCCTAGCTCAGCTCTTCAAAGCATCATTTTAAATGCTACTTCCTAGGACGCCTGGATGGCTCAGTGGGTTGATGGTTCAACTCTTGATTTTGGCTCAGGTCATGATCCCAGGGTCATGGGACCAAGCCCCATGTTGGGAGACTCCCTTAAGTGTGGAACCTGTTTAGTATTCTTTCTCTCTTCTCTCTCTGCCCTTCTTCCCCACTCATGCTCGCTTGCTCTCTCAAAGAGAAACAGAAACACCACTTCCTCCATGGAAGGTACCTAATCCCAGTAGCTACAGGTCATCTCTACTCTTCCAAGTTCCCAGAGCACTTTACCTGTATCTCAACTATGGTTCCTACAACATGATAAGGTGCACTACTATTACTGACAGTCATCACTCCTACAAGCACCTAAGACCTTCAAGAATCGGCGTGTGGCTCAAGAAAGAAGGTGGCATAGATGCTTCTAGAAGGAAGCTATGTAAAAAGGCAGGTCTCAAAGCAGTTGAAGAAAGTGAAAACCATGGCAAAGGCTGCTTCAAGAACATCGAGTTTAAAGATGTACTTACTTGGTGGTGTAAACACCAGAGAAAATTATTGAAAGGTCATTTTCCTACCCAATATAAGAAGCATGCAGCCACACATGCTCATTCCTCCTCTTGTGTTCCATACTCACAAACATCCTACTCAATGTAAGAGATACAGCAGGCCAAGAGAAATCTGGTGGTTTAAGAGATGGTAATTGCAACAAAGACCAATGAATGTGCTATTATTGTGTTTGACACTGAAAATCCCCAACCAAGATGTATCTAACTAGCAAGGAAATCTGGTATATGGAATATGTAAAAACATGTCATAATAATATATGACAGCAAAGGTGATTTTAAGGACAGAAAACTTTGGGCAAAATCCACTATCTTCCATCAACAAGGAAAACTTTAATCCCTTGACTTTTTTTTTTTTTTTTAAACAAAACTGGTGATAAGCTGGGGGGGTCCATCCCTTTAGCTTGATAGAATATTAATTGAAGACCTTCATTCAACTGTATTGAACTAGCTGCTCTTACCCTATGATGGTTATCACTGCCCAGCATATGAGAGGGCAGCATATGATCAGTACAAAGAGGTTGCATGGGCACCTACCCACCTGGATGAAGATACAACTTGTATAAGATAGAAGCAGAAGCCCAGTGGAAAAAGTCCAGTTTTCCAGTATAAGCAACTGTCTATGAGATCAAGGGTGCAACATGGAAAAAGTTAATCTTTGGATGCGGAAAAACATAACTACTCAGCAATTTTTCTTAAACTTCCTATCTTGAACTTGCAATTTTAGCTGACCTGAACCCTAACTATGACCCCCTTGAGTTTCAAACATAAGATTAATAAAGTCCTATCATCCTTCTCCCACCAAATAAATAAATAAACATCTTTTTTTATGTCCGACATGCCCTACTTACGAGCATTAAGTATGCCTTACTTACCTAGCTCATCTTCCCCTTTTTTTTTTTTTTTTAATGTTTTTATTTATTTTTGAGACACAGAGAGACAGAGCATGAGCAGGGGAGGGGCATAGAGAGAGAGGGAGACACAGAATCTGAAGCAGGCTCCAGGCTCTGAGCTGTCAGCACAGAGCCCGACACGGGGCTTGAACTCTCGAACTGTGAGATCATGCCCTGAGCTGAGGTCGGACGCTTAACCAACTGAGCCACCCAGGCGCCTCCCCTAGCTCATCTTTCTATCATCCCAGGGTACTGGCATCTTACAAAAGACTAAGCTCAAAAAAAAAAACACTTAAGTTTAACTTTTTAAATTTTTTAAATTTTTTAATGTTTATTTATTTTGAGAGAGTGTGCACACATGCATGCGTGAGTCAGGAAGGGGCAGAAAGAGGGAGACAGAGGATCCGAAGCTGGCTCTGTGCTGACATCAGAGGGCCTGATGTGGGGTTCGAACCCACGAACCGCAAGGTCATGACCTGAGCCCAAGTCAGACGCTTAACCGACTAAGCCACCCAGGCGCCCCAGTTTAACATTTTAAACTGAAGAAACAAATCCCTGATGTCATAACAGGAACAAGAAGAAGGAAGAGGGGGAAAAAAATTGAACAAAACAAAAGCACTACTCCTATCAGAGTATTTACCACCCTGTTTTGTATCTACCTGTTTACTTATCTAATTGTCCCACTAAATAAAAGATACACTGAGAGATTAAAAACAGAGTTGTCCAGTTTATCAGTGAAAGTCAAACAACTAGCACCTCATGTAGCCCATGTTCAAAGTATAATAACAGCTGATGACTGAACTGAAAAAAAGACACAGCAAGAGTGAAAAGAACCCACTAAATGAAGCACCCATAAGGTGCCCTCAGGGCTCCTGACTTCAGCTCAGGTCATGATCTCCTGAGATTGAGCTGAGTGTGGAGCCTGCTTAAGATTCCCTCTCCCTCTGCCCCCTACCCCGTTTGAGCGCACATACACACTCTCAATAAATACATAAACAAATAAAGGTGCCCTAAATTCACATTTTCATTAATCAAATTTCGGGAAAAATGGAACAACTAATTACATACCTCTAGCTCCTAGCAGGCAGTGACCACTCATTCACAGCACACAGCATAGCATGCACAGCATTCAACAAATGCTGCTGAACTCAATTCCACACTGCCCTCCTCCAAGCATTAACAGACTCACTAACATAAGACAGCATTCAACAGCATTAGGTATCCAATAGTAGCCTTCTCTAATTAAACTTTTGTCAAGTCATTTTAGGAACTACAAAATTTTATTTTAACCCAGAGGCATTCAGTGATAAAATTTTCTTCAAATAATACTTTTTGTTAACAAGCAGAAACAGAATAAAAGATAAGATTTTTATTTTTCCTAACTTTACTTAATAGTATTCTTAATCTTGCTCCATAAAGTAAAAACTCTTCAGATCTGTTGTTTCATACTCTGAGCAACTACTGCCCACTTACCCTAAACAGAAGGAAGGGAGGAACCTGAGGATCTGTTTTTGCTCTGGTCACAACTGAAGATGACCCCACAATGCCAATTACAATCACGTCGACTAACCAACATTTACAACAGGCTTTTTATATCCACATGCCTTTTATCCTAACTCTAGAATTCATGGTTCAGTACTCTGTGTACTTTTTGGCATTTTCCAGAAATTCAATCTTCAGAGAACAGCTTCATACTTAACACATCAGCATTTTGTCTTTGGTGACATCAAAGGCCATACTTTTGAGAAAAGAATAATTAAGTTGTAAAAGACTCTTTGATTTCAAATGTCTTCACCAAATAACCAAAGACAAAATCTGTAATTTAATAGAGTGCTTATTAGCATTATGCAAAGCACTAGACTAGCAGTAAAATATTCCACTGCTGGTTCTTCCAAAGAATTGACATTTACAACTCACTGGTAACTTACATTTTCCCCCTATTTTCAGGAATCCAAAAGCCAACAAAGGATAACCTTAAAGACTTTTTCAATTATAAAAGAAACACAAATGAACTGGAGATACTTGTAATTTTTAAATGATCTAACTAAATCTATAATTTATATCATAGTTCTTACAAGTTAGTGTCAATGAATATTTTATTATAAAAGCCAATTCCACAAATCATTTTAGTTCAAAATATTCTGGAAGCAGATAGAACATCAATAATAAAGAGATGGTCATTTAAAATTTTCTTTTCCTATACACAGGAGTGCCTGGGTGGCTCAGTCATTAAGCATCCAACTCTTGATTTCGGCTCAGATCATGATCTCACGGTTCAGGAGATTGAGCCCCACATCACGCTCTGTGCTGATAGGACAGCATGGAGCCTGCTTGGGATTCTCTTTCTCACCCTCTCTGTCTATCCCTCCCCGCCCCGCATGGTGTGTGCGTACGCGTGCACTCTCTCCCTCAAAATAAACGTTTAAAAAATTATTTTCCTATACATAACTGAACTTTTAACTGAGTTTTAAAAACATATAATCAAGGAAAAGGAAATAAAGAGGAAGGTGCCTACTCATAAACATGAAGAATTAGATTTAAATTATCTTTATGTAATAACATTTCTGCCACATTTAAAAAAATCTAGCAAAGAAAGGTAAAGGCAGATGTCATTTTTACCAGTGTTCTAGTATTATAACAAACTATTTAGGGGGCAAGCCTAAGATAGATCAGTATTACAATATATAAAAATGACAAAATACATTTATTTCAGAAGAAAATAAAGATTTCTATATCCATCGCATTCATTCTTTGCATCTCTCAATGATATTTAGGACTTCTTTAACAAAGCACTATATGGACATTGATTCGTGTCTTTATGTTCCTAATGTGACCTCAATTACAATCCTCGGATAACCATCAAACCAAAATTCCAGAAACACTCATCTATTGTGTGTATGTGTGTGTGCGTGCGTGTGTGTATTAATTTAAATGTTTGTAATTTAAAATCTATACCATTTCCAGGCAAAATTATTTTGAAGGTAAAATGTTCTTTTTCAAGGAATGCTCAAATTTTAAAGCCCAAAGACCTAATTCCAGAAACTTCTTAAGTTTAGCTGCCCAACAGTTTTTGTGTGAAAAAGCAAAATTATCTGTAACACTATCTACCTAGACTAAAACTACAATGCATATAGATTATCCTACTTAACCTGTTAGTGCTACTATAACCTAGTAAATCTTTTCACAAGATATGTATCCAGTAATCATAAAATCATTGAAAATCTCCATAAAACAATAATCTGAACTACTGTTCCAATGAATATTTACCTTTCCCAAACTCTCTGCTCCACTATTCCCTACTCAGAGATTTCCCAGAGAGAACAGGGAACTCAGTACTTACACAGTTCCCTCTCAGATTCCCCACTTCTTTCAGCAGGCCATCCTAACACAAAAACTGTGCTTACAAAGAGCCCATAACCAACCAAAGGTTTTTTGCTTCGATATACCTAGACTGGCGGAGGCAAAATTTTACAGTCCATACACTTGAGAATTAAGCAAATAAGTGACCAGGTCATTTTGGGGGGCAAGATACCCAACCTTGGGAAAACTAAAAAGCTGGGGAAAGCTGTGTAGCTCTGTTCTAACTGAAACATCCCACTAATACACTACTGAGCTAAAAAGCCAGTGATTAGTCTGCAGTCCCTCTAGTGTTCAACTAGTTAAATTAACAGTCTCGATATGGCAAAGACTGATATTTCATAACTACTAAGTCTGTTCCACATGCAAAATGAAAATGAATTTTATAAACACAAAACAAGGGGCAAAACCGAATCAGCAGAATCTTAAATTTTTCCCTGTAAATCATTCAAGTTGAGATTCAGAAAGAATAAATCCAAAACTACTTTCAAGTGCAAGATTGATCATCAAGCACCCAGCATGATGCCTAGCACATAACAAGTGAACTATAAATATTTGATTATTGTCTGGTTCCCGGTTTCAACATATAACTATTTCAAACTATCACTTATTCTCAATTTATTGCTACTATAAAATTAGGCACAATAAGCATAAATAAAAACTATTCTGCAAATAAAAAAAACAAATGTAGCAAGGAAAAAACAAACAAACATAGAAAGGGAAATAGACTTAGATGGCATGCAACATGAATGGGAGTAGTAATTCCTGTTAATCCAATCTCCTTTCTAATTCTATATATGTTAATAGTCAGCAAAAAGCCCAAAACACTCTGGCCAACTGATAATTAACATATACTATACACTTAACTATAATTTTCCAGGGTTAGATCACAACCCTACTTAAAACAACATGGGACATAATTTCAATTTTTTATTCTAAAATCTCTTAAGCAGCAAAGGCATAGATATCATCAACCATCCTTGCACAGGCAAAGCCAGAAAATAATCAGTTATAAGATACTTTCTTAGAAATCAAATGCTTATATATAATTTAATTAAAATTGACAATGCTAAACGAAAAAGAATTCAGTTTTTATCCACAGGTAGAAATTATGACCAAAACTTAGTTCTAAAATAAATTCATGAAGATTTAAATAGTTTGACAGTGAGGTTCATTAAAGGAAAAATACGACTATGAAAGGCATTTATACAGCATTTAAATCTATGAGCTTTTCATATTCACTTCATATTGTACCATAAAATAAAGCTGTAATTCCCACAGTACAGATAAGAATCAGACTAGCAAATTTAAATGACTTGTCTATGAGACGACATATATAACAGGACAAGGCATGGTATGAACACTCAATCTTATTCTCAGTTAACTTACTATACTTATCTATGGTCTGTATGTCTCAAAAGGTAAAAAAAATAACAGAATGGTAAATTTCTTCCTGGCTGGCCTCTGTTACAGTTTGGATAAGTGAGGGTGAATAGGAGGGAGTAAGCCACAGTCCAAGACCTATACTTCCACTGAATGCCAGCTAAGGTCACAAATGGAAAAAGAAAATGATAGATGGTTTCTGGCCAAGAAAGTGTGATTCACTAATGATGGAAAGACCCTTCAAGCATCCTCTGGGAGATGTGGCTGCATTCCATGTGTTGCCAAACGGAAATTTCAACCAATACAGGAAATTCAAGCTACTGGAGGTGTGTGTGTGTGTGTGTGTGTGTGTGTGTGCGTGCGTGCGCGCGCACGCACAAGCATCCTTGGAAGAGACAGATCGATTTTGTTAACAGTCTTTGAAAAACACCTTCTAAAATTACAGAACTTGTAAAGTACTAACTTGTTATCTTACTACACTTGACGGAAACAAAAGGCTATCTTTATTATAACAAGAGAAAAATGTATACTAACACTAAACACTGTCTATTAAGGATTTCATTGAAAATGTTTGTTAAATCATATACTATCTCCTTTTACCATGTAGTCTATAGCCATGGTATTTTAAAAAGTGAGCAATTAATTCAGGATTTCAGGGTGAAAGAAAGCTCAATGAAAGCTTTCCGTCAATTTCATTCTCTAGTGAAACACGCAGTTCCCGTAAAGAGCCCCAGCAAAGCAATGTTAGCTAATCTTTTCTATGTAGCAAATATCAACTCTAGTGTTGAGCTGGCAATTTATAACATATGTAGGACACCCAAGGTCATTCAATCCATGATTTATTTATAAGTTAACAAGCCTTCACACATAAATACCATGAAGCACTTTTACCCAATAAATAGTACTCTCCCATCGCCTCTGTTCTACAAGACAATCAGAATATAAGCTTTTTGCCAACTGCCCAACTACTTGCTATCTATAACGCTAATGGAAATAATTTATGGAAAACTGTTCTATTTTAATAAAACTTTTAGAATTAAACTGTAGGCTGTAAAAAATAACCAACTGCAAAAAAAAAAAGGAAGAAATTTCTATTACTGTCTTTTCAATATACAGTTAAAAGGAAATCAATGCATCAAAACAATCTTTCAAATGTGGTCATTTATTTTCTTTAAAACAGTCTTCTAAACAACAGCATGTTTTTCTCTCTGATTCAAAATACTGGGAGGACTTCAGAATATTCAATGGTACCACACTGATAATCTTTATACAAACTTCTATTACACTCATTCACTCATTAATTTATTCAACAAATATGTGCCAGGAATTATGCTGATCCTGGAATTACAATGATAAGCAACAGTCAGATGCAGTTCCTGCCTGCCATGCAGCCTACAGAGAGCTTTCCTTCTAGTCCTATTCAAAAACTCCCAGGGGCGCCTGGGTGGCTCAGTCGGTTAAGCATCCGACTTCGGCTCAGGTCATGATCTCAGGGTCCGTGAGTTCGAGCCCCGTGTCGGGCTCTGTGCTGACAGCTCAGAGCCTGGAGCCTGTTTCAGATTCTGTGTCTCCCTCTCTCTGACCCTCCCCCGTTCATGCTGTCTCTCTCTGTCTCAAAAATAAATAAAGGTTAAAAAAAAAAATTAAAAAAAAAAACTCCCAAAAAACCCAACTACCTACGAAGTCCAAACTCCTTGGCCTAGTGTTTAAGCACCATCATCATCAGGCACAAATACGCATTTCCAAATACACAGTCAACTTCTCACCTTTAACTCTTCCCAAATAGGTATTCCAAACTTTCCTACTCTATATTCTCACACATGCAATCCTATATATGTGAAGCATGCTTGTCCTAACACACATACATATTCATCCAAATACCAAAATATTACCCATTCTTTAAGGCTCAGCTCAAGAATCAATTCTTCCTTAAAGCTCTGCCTCCTTCCACATAACTCCAAAAATCCTGTATGCCTCTCTCAGGACACCTATAATAATACTCTATGTACAAATGCTAGGCCCTCTATTTGTCAGCTTCTAAAAAACAGAATACATTTTGGATTTGGTTCTATATTCTGCAAAGCACCGAACACAATGTAGGTTCAATAAAAATCTGTCGAATAAATACATGGTGGTAACTAAATATTAAAGATTAAACAGGGATGAATGCTTATGTTTCTAAAGCTCAAAGAATGCTTTTAAAACATCCTCTCATATATTATTTTATCACTGTTGAACAATACCATGAATTTTAATGTGTGGGCAACTGAGCTGAATTGGTACTGACCTCAAGACACCCCATGAAAATGTTTTCGCCCCCTGAGGATCACTGCCTCGTTGTACATTCAAATATGTTTGAGGGCTTTGGCTAACGGAGTTCTCGTTAAAGAAGACTTGACTTTAGCAATGGGGATAACTGTCCAAGCCACGTCTGCTTTTCAAATCAAGAGCCCCTCTTTGTTACACTCTTCATGAAACCAACTAACGGCAGGATAAATTTTTCCATAATACAGTCACTGTCAATAAATGTTATTTCCTCCCCTAAACAACCAGAGTTGTATGTAGTTTTTCCAAGGATGCCACAGCAGGTGTCCTTTCCGTTATTAATACACACTAGGTGACTTTTAAATAAGTTAAAAACATAGTGCCTGAAAGTGAACTGAGAGTATCTAAAGTTTTCTCATTTAGACTAAATATATTTCTGTGTAAATTAACATGCCCTCTTATAAAGAGAAATATTAAAATCACTTAAAATAAGTCCGAGATTACCTGTGAAAAAATAAAACAATCTTCACGAAGAAACCTCATCTTGACAAGGTTCTTCACACTTCCTGATTCAGGCAGTCATTCCACAGACCCTTGCCTATTTGCTAACAGTGTCAGAAAGCAAGCCTTCAAAAAGATTAACAGAAAGTCTGACCCCTCCCAAGGGTAGCAAAGCCATAAATAAAAGTATTCTTTTAATGGAAGATACTTTGCATGTGGCATTATATTAAATAGGAGGACAAAGTTTCCAACAACAGATCTGTGAATGCTCTAACCTTCACTTTCCAATTGTATATATATACACTCAATCTTTCTAAACACAAGATACTTTGTCTTCATCCAATTTTTACGTTATTAATTTTTTTTTTATCAAGGCAGTTCTGCTGCATGATTAACTACAAACTGCAGGGTATTATTCTATTCTATCACAATACCCTGGCAACCAGTTCATATTCAGTTACACTATCACAGCACCAAAAAAAACAAAAACAAAAAAACAAAAAAACCCACCTAATTGTATGATCATGTGGATATTGTAGAAGCCCTTTAGTTCAATCCTAGATGGGCCTCAAGAGGATAATGCTTATTCTGTTGAACTCACTGCCAAATCACAATATGAAAGAGCCAGGATCAAAACAAGACCCAATTATACAAAGAGTACATTTTATCAATGTCGGGCTTATAAGAAATAGGTATGTGGCCCAGTACTTGTAGAAAATTGTTCAAAAATATTTACACAGATGGGGCTTTAAAGGACATTATCACACACTCACTAGCCATAATGATATTCAATGAGCATCTCCCAGGTACTATCAGGACGGCATCAATCACAAAATACTCAAAGCGACAGAACCTAATTTCATAATTCTCTAGTACTTAAAACAGATTTCCAAACTATTGGGAACTTTTGGGGTGGGGGGAGAAGCTGCATATTTATGTGTTATTTCTACATTAAGATTTTTTTTTTAAAGATAAGCTGAGTAGAGCTATCTATCAAAGTCTAGCTACCATTTGCTCAAGCATCATAAAACAAAATAGAAACAACTTGTAAATACTTTTTCAAACAATTATTCATGAATGTTAAGCACAGACATCTATAAATTGATTTAGCCTGGCACACTTTAAACAGGTCCGGAAACCAAGCAACTCAACTAAATGGTAGCCTCAGCAACTACCTCCTGCTTCCCCCAATAGTCACCCTGTTCTTTACCATGTATTTCTGATTTATCGAAGTCCGAACCTGTGATAACACATCTATAAAAGGGGGGGGGGGGGGGAACCTCTTGATAACAACAGATATGGAAAGTTACTTCAGTAAGATATTTTATAACAGCAAATGTAATCTCATATAAAGTCTAAATAATCAAACGTGTCATACTCCTGTCAAATTTTTATGACTCCAAAATTATTTTTATTTATCTTTACTTTCCCTTTATCTTCAGTTGTGTGCTTAGCAGACTAGATGTTTATGAGCTGACATTATTGGAACCAACATTTGCCAAGTGTCACACAAAACATTTAAAATCAAAAACGATAGGTCCTCTGTCCAGTATTATGCAAGCCAGTGTTCTTTCTGTAAGTACAGGAAATAGATTTGATTGGATATAAATAGAATTAGAAGAGTTATGTGGGTTTTATGTACGATGGTTTGGTAAACTTGATATGCTCATTTTATGTGGCCCAATCACATAGTTTCATGTTATATATATAGCTTTGCAGCCGAATAATGGTTTCGATTTTAAAATTGAAATATGCGTCTGGGTTCCACTACAACTAGTGGCATGACTAAGTCACGGGCTTTTTCTGAGCTTCACTTTCCCTTTGGCTAATTTCAACCGTATAAACGTGAGAGGACATTCTCTGAGTCCTCTCAGTGACGACCTAGGAGATGCGTGCTCACCAGCTTCCTTCCTTAGAAAAGCCCAATTTCATTGGAGGGACTTTTTACTTCGTGTCCTATATAAAAACCGTGAACAGTGAAGCTGATGTGATGCCATCCGATTGTGTCAGCAACGGATTTGCTTGTAAACTGGGCAAAAGGTGCTGTTCCCTAGATACATAATTTTACATCTCTACCTCACTCAATTTTAATATCCAAACACATAGTTTTTTCTGTAACTATGTAATTAGAGCATTAAATCCTACTAACAGTTGAGCTTTGTCTCCAATTTGTTACATTCACATTGTTGTATCAACCTCCCTAAAGAAGAAATTAAAAAAAGAAACTATATTACAGGTCAAAAAAATCTTCACACCATCTTAATGTACAAGAACCTCTTCTAAATCTTCAAGTTTTTTTTTTAATTTTTTTTCAACGTTTATATTTATTTTTGGGACAGAGAGAGACAGAGCATGAACGGGGAGGGGCAGAGAAAGAGGGAGACACAGAATCGGAAACAGGCTCCAGGCTCCAAGCCATCAGCCCAGAGCCTGACGCGGGGCTCGAACTCACGGACCGCGAGATCGTGACCTGGCTGAAGTCGGACGCTTAACCGACTGCGCCACCCAGGCGCCCCTAAATCTTCAAGTTTTGTATTACAGAGCAAGACTTGGAAATAAAGCGTACATAAGAGGCGTGACAAACAAGCTATCCTCAAAACTGCTAAATACGTCTGCATCAGTCACTACATATTCACCACTGAAATTACTGACATAGAAGGGGAACGAGAACTGTAACATACCAAATCACGGTTTCTCTAGCTCTACATTAATTTTCAATCCTACTTGTTCCAGTGGCGACTTTAATACCCCATCAGTGGGGTTTTGCTCAGGTTTACTTTATACAAATAGGGGACTTTATATCAATGCAAAAATATCAAACTGTAATGCCTATACTTACCAAAACATAAATCCCCCCTAAAAATCCACTGATTAAACTTTTCCCCAAAGCAACAATCTTTAAATTATAATTTTTTACCAACTGTTTAATTTCCTATCATTAGAACATAAGCCCTTTACATGCTATTTCACCACAATCTCAGTATAAATGTCTCATTTTTCATAGAAAAAGCTAATTACACGGTTCAGTAAGTTGCCTGTGGTAACACATCGATTTTATTTACATTCCACAGCTAGACTTTAGCTTGTTCTCTCAATTGCAAACATGTCTAGCTTAATAATTCTATCTAATCCATTCGATCTTTTTCTATTCTTCATCTGAAAGAATTCTGACTTGCACCATAACTTTACAATATAAAGGCACTGCTTACCAAAATATTAATAAGTATTCCATTTTCCCCTTTAAGGATATAATTTATGATTTTCTATTTAATATTTCAGTTAAGTATGCACTGGAATCATTTGGATAATTATCAATGAAAACTATTACTATTCTATAGCTTTAGCAAAAAAATTCTTTTAAAAATAAACATAAGAAAACAGAACACACTATAATTAGTTTAAAAGTCAGAAATTTTATATCAAGACTTGAATAATTTAGATCCAGTGAAAACAAGAAATACTTACTTCATAAACTATTTAGAACTAGCTACCACCATTTCCCACTGATTACGTGCTTTCACTAAAAGTGCTGTTTCTCATAACATACAAATGTATTCTTCTACTACTACTATGTACATAATAACAGATATGAAACAGATACAAAAGTTAAACTAAAATTTACTTTTCAGGTGCACTGTGGTCAAGAAGTATAATGCCATGTAATAAAATCTCCATATAGATGTTGGTATGTAAAATACTACAAATCTAGAATGATGCAAAAAAAAATTCACCTGTTTTCAAAATCACCAGAATCATATACTTGAAAATAAACCCAAACAATAATTTCATTCCTGCCAATTTTATATGTAAAAGGGTCACTATTTTCCCAAAAAGCAAAATTTTTCATTTCAATTAAGAATAAAGTTATTTAACGGGGCTCCTGGGTGGCTCAGTTGGTTGCGCATCTGACTTCAGCTTGGGTCATGATCTCACAGTTCACAAGTTCAAGTTTCCCATAGGGCTCTGTGCTTGACAGCTCAGAGCCTGGAGCCTGCTTCAGATGCTGTCTCCCTCTCTCTCTGTCCCTCCCACTGCTCGTGCTTTGTCTCTCTCTCAAATATTTTATAAGAAAAACATTATAAGAAAATTTTTTTAATGTTTATTTTTGTGAGAGAGAGAGAGAAAAAATGCGCATAAGCATGATGATGAACAGAGAGCGAGGGAGACACAGAATCCGAGGCAGGCTCCAGGCTCTAAGCTGTCAGCACAGAGCCTGACGCGGGGCTCGAACCCATGAACCGTGAGAGCATGACCTGAACCGAAGTCAGACATTCAACCTACTGAGCCACCCAGGTACCCCTAAAAAATTTTTTTTTAACTTTTTCAACGTTTATTCATTTTTGAGAGACAGAGACACAGCTGAGCGAGGGAGGGGCAGAGAGAGAGGGAGACACAGAATCCCAAGCACACTCCAGGCTCTGAGCTGTCAGCACAGAGCCAGATGTGGGGCTCAAACCCACGAACCGTGAGACCATGACCTGAGCTGAGTGAAGACACTTAACCAACTAACCTACCCAGGTGCTCCTAAAAAAAACTGTTTTAATTAAGAAAAAAAAAGAAAAAAGCCATTCACAATGTTAACTAAAAGTATTCATTTTCTCAAAGATAACCATAAATCAAAATTCAACTGTAAATTCAGACTATAAGATACGTAGTAATATATTCCTATATACTTTATTGCTTATGATTTTAGAAAATTCAATGTCAATACTTTTCTTTTTAGTATGGTAAGCAGTAAGGCTATTCAGAGTTTGATTCTACCATCATAATCTGCCTTGGTTAGATCTTCAATGCTTTTCTTCCTTCTCTTCTCTGTCCCCTTACTTTTCCTGTTACCTAAGAATGTAGTCTTTGGGTGCCTGGGTGGCTCAGTCAGTTAAGCATCCAACTTCAGCTCAGCTGAAGATCTTGCGGTTAGTGAGTCCAAGCCCCACATCAGGCTCCATGCCAACAGTGCAGAGCCTGCTTGGGATCTCTCCCTCGCTCTCTCTGCCCTTCTCCCACTAGAGCTTGCTCGCACTCTCTCTCTCTCTCTCTCTCTCAAAATAGATAAATAAACTTGAAAAAAAAAAAAAGAATGTAGTCTTCTTTGGATCTCTGTTATTTTTAAATAGCTCAAAGTTAGGTTTTTCCTCAAACCAGACTGAAAAGCTGTTAGGGCAAAGGATATTCACAGTATCAGAGTTTTGCCCCAAATTCACCAATAATTACAAAAAGAAAAAGGTATCTTTACACAGGAAAAATCTGGTGGACGCTATCTTAAAGTAATCAAACATCAAAGGATCAATATTGGAACAGATGAACATGATATGCCTCTGATGTGATGTCACAGAAGTACTTATCACCTAACTCAATAGTCTTGCCAAAAATGTTTAACCTGGATCTAATCATGAAGAAACAATCAGACAAATTCAGATTATGAAAAATTTGACAGGACAACTGAAGTGTTTGTTGCCTTCAAATTACATCAATACAATGAAAACGTCCTACATTTTCATAGAAGTTACATGATGAAGTGTTTAAGGGTAAAGGTTCAGGACTACTAGATATTACCTTCACATGGTTTAGCCAGAAAAAAACTTTGTCTTCATGTCTGTAAATATTTTTCAAAATGAAAAGCACAGAGGAAATTAGGTTCTGTATTGGAAATTGCTAAACAAAGCCTTTATCAATCCCATCATTTGAGATTGTACGTTATAGTCGAAGTATACAGATGAGAATACCAGCAAGCTGACTCTCCATTCTCACCTCTCAGCCTCCCTCATCCTTACAAAATGCCCGCTTGTCCCCAGAGACCTGTAATCAGTGCAGTGGAATATAAAACAGTATTAAAGTGTCTTAAATTATCTTACACTGGCCAATGTCAGAAAACCAGATCCCCTTTTTCTAGCTCTCTAATGTCTAATGCTGTTTTTGCAAGTGTCCACATCTCCTGGCATAGGTGGCAGCACGATGAAAAACGTTTTATTTTATGAAAAATAAAAAAGATACTTACAACTATAAATGCAACAGTGAAGGCAACAACTGCCAATCTGCCCCTACACTGACAGTAAAGCCAATTGCTAAGGCTTCCAATATGATTCTTTAGAGGTAGACAGGTGTATAGATGTATATTTGTCTATCTAGTAGTAATCAAAAAGGGAGAGCAGATCAATTTTAAAATTATAGACAGTGCATATTTATAGACAAGTTTCTTTATAGAACATATATAAAATAAAATGGATATTCAATGCCTTACTTTTAATTAGGTTTCAATCTCCTCACAATATTAAATTGTTTAAAACTTTAGGTGTATTTATTATAAGTTAACCTCCTAAGAGTACAATACTATGCTATGTTAGAACTATATAAGATGGGTTTCATTCAACAAGCATCACTTAGCACATACTAGGCCATACAGAATACTTGTCCAGGGACTTTTTTTTTTAACGTTTATTTTTGAGAGAGAGAAAGAACACAAGTGGGGAAGGGGCGGAGGCAGAGGGAGACCCAGAATCCAAGCAGGCTCCAGGCTCCAAGCTGTCAGCAGAGAGCCCAACGCAGGCTCGAACCCATGAACCATGAGATCATGACCTGAGCCAAAGTCATGATCAACCAACTGAACCACCCAGGCACCCCCTGGACCAGGTACTCTTAAGCTTTGGGTTAAGCTATCTTCAGTTCGTAGAAGTCTGAATTTGCCCTGTTTACCATTTTGGGGTTTCAAGAGAGCATGTCTTTCCAACCACCAACTAATAAGCAATGAAACGGCCAGAAGACGGTATTTATAAAATAATTTGTCTGGCAGATTAGGAAAATATTACATTATATTCATCTCTAAAATTCAAATTGAAAATGTAGAAAAGAATTTAGCCAAGCAAAAACAGCAAAGGTATAATAAAATAAAATTGGCAAGGACTATTAACATACAGTTCAGTATGTAATCACTGGTATTTTTAAATTTAAATAAATCTATACCTCAAACTAAATGCAATGGTTAAGTTCATAGCTCAATTTAGAATAAAATAATTTATTACATTATTGCCTTCCTGCTCATATCCATCTTATATATAATCTTCCTAATTATGTCTCTTTCCAGATCAGAAACCTCCAACAATTCCTCAAAATCTATCAAATTCAATGCAAATTTGTCTTCCTTTCTCCAGTGCATTCCACATTACGGCCCACCTGCCCAGGCTCTCAGTCTCTCCTGACTATTTCACAAATAGCCGAAGTTCCAGACAAACCTGCCCTTCACACCATTTGTTCACTGCCGGCAGGCCGCCCTTTGTACAGGCTACTTCTTCTGATTGCGACAAGGTCCATCCCGACCTAGATAGCTCCTTCTTACCCAATAAGACACACCTGAAGCCTCTGGGCTTCCCATCACCTCCTTATCCTCTGTTCCCCAAGACTGAATATGATGCTTCTGCAAGATTCTATAACTTAATCATTTACAGCTTACTTTGTCGCAGCATAATTATGGATTCACCTCACTAATTCCCTCAATAACACTGTGAGCTCCTTAAAGATAAGGACTCATTTTACATATCCAGGGCTGATCACAACTCTTGCCTAAGGTTAGAAGTTCAATAAACAGATGAGAAACCAAGAGGGTTATCAACCCTGAGCACTAGGGCTCACAGTGTTTCTGCTGTAAGTTTATAAAACACTTGTGCAATGGTCCTGAAACTGTCTGCCCATTGGGAAAGTAATCTACTACATTTCTCTTACATGTACTTACAGTGTTTCTCTGCAATATGCACATGTGTGTGCTTACACAATATGCATAAGTGTAGAGTTTTCAAACTCTACACTTATCAAGGGTAGAGATTACATCAAAACCCTACAGCGGGACCCACTGATACAGGTACTTGAGCATGGCCATAGGGAAGGATATACACATATTTGTGTTCAGCCAGTGCCCTAATTCAACACCATTGTGTGGAGATGGCAGTAAAGTTACAAACCTACCTTACAGAGATCCAAGAGTCACACCTTAAAGTTCTGATCTCTTCGTAATGCAATTTAAGGTTTATTATGAAACTCTGTGTATAGGAATCTAGGTAATTTTTATCATTATTTGGGGGGGGGGGGGGAGACAGAGAGAGAGAGAGAGAGAGAGCGCGAGCACAAACAGGGGAGATGGGCAGAGGGAGGGAATCCTAAGTAGGCTCCACACTTAGCACAGAGCCGGACACAGGGCTCAATCCCACGACCTGAGGCGAAATCAAGTCAGCCACTCAACCGACCAAGCCACTCAGGCGCCCCTAGACAATTTTCATATGTACAGGGAGGGATATCCTCACTGCTCTAACATTTTATAACGTTTTATTATTCTAAGTTATTCCACCCAAATATTAAAACTTAAAATCAAAAATAGAATTACTCCAACCTTAAGTATACTTTAAAAATTAGTAGTTGAGGTACATTAGCAAGCGCTGAATGCTCTACAGAAGAATCATTTTAAAAATATCAAAATAGGGGTGCCTGGGTCGCTCAGTCGGTTAAGCGTCCGACTTCGACTCAGGTCACGATCTCACGGTCTGTGAGTTCGAGCCCCGCGTTGGGCTCTGGGCTGATGGCTTGGAGCCTGGGCCTGCTTCTGATTCTGTGTCTCCCTCTCTCTCTGCCCCTCCCCTGCTCATGACCTGTCTCTCTCTCTCTCAAAAAATAAAATAAATAAGTACATAAATAAAACATTAACAAATGTCAAAATATTTGAATTTTGATGTATGGGTTAACTGTCTTTAGGCTAACTGTTCTCTGTGCTGTTCTAAGTAATTTAACTTTTGTTATCCTTATAACCCAATTTACAGTGAGGAAAGCTGAGGCAATGATGATGTACTTGACCAACAATACACAACTAGCAAGTGACTGAGCAGGGATTCAAATCTACCCCATGCTCTGAACCACTATGCCATACACTAAAAACAGCAATTCCCCAGATAAGGGCCCAAAAGTGTTTATCCAAGTGACAGGATAGGCTATAAATGTGTTTTAGTGTTCTCTCCAACTATTTCATAGTTACTTCAAGCATTTAAATAAAACATCTAATATTTTAAAGTTAACCTGTGTGTCAATCCTGCAGGATTATTCTCTATGGGAATACTTTATACAATAAACCAAAAATGCTTGCTTTAGTGCTGTATTGCACTGTGAGGTCTCTTAGTAGTATGCTCTTTCGAGTACACTGTAAAGACAAAGGGAACTACCAAATAAAAAAATTAAAAAGCATCTGAAGAAACAATAAAATGTCCCTAGAAAATACTGGGGCACCTAGGTGGCTCAGTTGTTTAAGCATCTGACTCTTGGTTTCAGCCCAGGTCATGATCTCACGGTTCGTGAGTTGGAGCACTGTCCGCATGGGGCCTACTTGGGATTTTCTCTCTCTCTCTCCCACTCTCTGTGCCCCCCCTCACTCATGCACGCTCTCTCAAAATACATAAAATTTTTTAAAAAAAGAAAAGACGATGTTACAATAATGGTACCATTGTGCTTAATATTATAGGGCTCTGTTAAAATGTATTTTATGAAATACATATGAAATGACTCTTACATATGAGAAAAGAACAACACAGGGGCTCCTGGGTGGCTCGGTCAGTTGAGCATCTGACTTTGGCTCAGGTCATGATCTTGCAGTTCACAAGTTTGAGCCCCGCGTCGGGCTCTATGCTGACAGCTCCGAGCCTGGAGCCTGCTTTGGATTCTATGTCTCCCTCTCTCTCTACCCCTCCCCTGCTCATATTCTCTCTCTCAAGAATAAATAAAAAACATTTTTAAAAATTTTAAATAAAAAAGAACAAAACGATTCCAAAATATCTTCAATTTGTATGACTACCAATTAAAATATTTCCTTTGTACATTTTTCTCATGACCACTCTACGTCTCATATTCTCCCTCACTTGAAATAAAGTTGTCCTTATGCCACTCATTTTTCTAATTAAGTTTCAAATACTTTCTAAAATTAGGTTGAACCACATAAAAGTCCCCTTTTCAACCACTTTTACCTATGGGATGGGCGCTTCACATGCTTTCATCTAAAAACCTTCCCCAATTCAACATATCAAAAAGAATAAATGTACTTAACAAAGTTATGACTATTCCATTACTGTAATACTTTCCTGGTAGCAAGTAAGAGAATAAAGTTTATACTGTTTTCAGACTCAATAGGTTAGAAAATAAAAATAAAAAATGATCATTCTCATGAGCAAACATTCACAATACATTGTAAAGTGAAAAAGACAGAGTTACAAAACAGTATGATACCAATTTCACTTATACATAAAAATACCAAATATTACAACTCTGTTTTAGACTTCGTGATTTTTATTTTCTTCATCTGACAGTTCTGTTTTCCTAATTTTTTAATTAAAATGTAGTATTACTGTGGTTTATAAAAAAGTTTATAAACAGAAGTCAATCTTTGCTTAATTCTTTACCAAAAAGATATTTAATTAATCAATGAAATAAATACATGTGCGATCTAAAACAACTATGAAAATTTTAGATAGTCTACATCTTTTTGTTAACTCAGTAACAAAGCCCATGAGAAATAACATAGAAACTTGTTATTTCTAAGAACACTGATCACGTGCTTTGTTGGTATGGACAAACAGCTTTACTCCATACATGAAGTAAATAAGCCTAATTAACAGTTGGGTTTGGTTTCATCACTATTATAAAATAATTTGTGCTGCTAACAAATAAAGACCAGACCAAGAAGTTCAGACATAAGCTATCAATACAGAGTAGAGAAACTGAAGGACATTAAAAATCAGAAGTAAACATGAGAAATAAAGGATAAAGAAACAAAAATGTTATATTCCTCTACTACATGTATAAAAAAATTTTATAACAAAACTATATGTTTTGATATTTAAACGAACAAATATAAATGCTATAATTATCTTCTGGGGGTATCTTATTTTTAAAATTCTGATAAATGGAATCCAGATGTGGATTAAACTAATTAAACTAATTTTACCTGAGTTCATTGCTAACTACCTAAAATAACCTTTGATATGTATATAAGTTCTAAGATTCTGCTGATTAACCAGCTAAGTAAGCAATCCTACCCAGACTGGGTTCTTTTATTTATAAACCAAACATTCTAAAAACTACAGGGAGAAAGGTTCATGTTGAATAGACAAATGGACCATAAGGTAAACAGCTCAATTAGTCCACTGTGGTTTACTGCCCTCTGGCTGTTGTGGCAAAGGATATCACAGATTAAAAAAAAAAAAAAAAAAAAATGGCTGCAAAGAAAAGCTAGGAAGATATCAAACAAAACTTGGCAGGAAAATTCTTAGGCATATTCAAACACCTTAGAATAGAACCTCAAGCACACATTAAAGTTAATTTTACTCTTTCCTTTAAAAAAAAAAAAACACTAAATATATCAACTGACAAAACATTTCAAACATTATCTGAACTTTTTCAACCACAAACTAACAAAATATAGAGTAGTTTGGACATAATTAAAGTTGGCTCTAGGAGAGTTAAGTCAAAAAGGGTTAATGCACTACCCTAAAGATTGTAATTAATCTTGATTTAGAAAAATTATTTAGCATACTAAATGGAAACATTTAGGTAAAGAAGTAAAAAAACTTTACCGACATTCAAAGAATAGTGATAAAATTTCCCCTGGTTATAAATCTACAATAAATACAAAAAACAGCTTAGAGTAATGAAACTCTTAGATTAATTCAAAGTTTCCACATATCAGCTATAATCTGAAGTTAAAAATTAGACAACATTGGAGAGCAAGTATTTCCTGGAATCACCTAATTATATAAAAAGCAGGAACAAAACAAAGGAAAACTTGCTACCTCAAAATCAGATCAGATTATATTTAATCTTTCTACAAAATACTATCCAATGTCATCTCATAATCTTTTCCAATAAGGCTTGTACTAACTTTTATTATCACTTTACAACTTTCCATCAGTGTTCAGCTGGTAATGAACCACAACAGCCACAGTCCAAGAAAAAACAATTCTGTTCATTTCACAGACTTGCTAATTACTCACAACTCACTATCATTTTAAAACAGTGGATCTTAGCCTTGTTCCACCCCAAAACACCCAGGGGACACAGTATTTTCCTTTAGTAACAGTGGCTCACAGGTTCTGGTTCCTAGCATGACTGGGAAACAACAAGCAAATTTGAAAAAAATAACGGAAGTAGAAAGAAGAGGAGTAAGAGTGAGGATATTCCTTTCAAGAGACATACCCATTAAACACTTGAATTTTTCTCAGCAAGTTTTAATAAATTCTTTTTGAAACTTACTACTGTTAAATAATCATAATTTTATACACACACACACACACACACACACACAATGGTAACAGTTTTTAAGAAAAAACAAAACCTTACCCTGCAGTTCATGATGTATTACACCCACTAGGTTGGGTTCGTCTCCCCACCAGAAAATCCATAGCTCTTTGCAATCTGGTTTGACATCGCGACGCCATACACACAGCAAGTTGGCTTGCAAACAGCGGATGAAACTTAACAGGATTGGATCATCTTGGGCTGGGGCTGAAATTATGGGTCCACAGTCCCCATGCCCTCCAAAATTGTACCTACGCCATTTGATTCCCGTGAGTTCAGCCTGGAAAAAGACAAGAAAATTACAATGATTTTGATATTTCTTTTTACTTACAGAACACTTAAAAACAGGCTTCCATTACAGATAAGCAAATTTGCTACAATAAATATTGTCACTATACTTCACCTAAGAGTTCTCTTACTGAAAAATGTTTGTCAATCTTCCTTGATTTTTAAAGGGAGAAAAAATTCATTTTTAAAAAATTTTTTAACATTTATTCATTTTTGAGAGTGAGAGAGACAGAGCATGAGCAGGGGAGGGGCAGAGAGACAGGGAGACACAGAATCCGAAGTAGGCTCCAGGCTCTGAGCCGTCAGCCCAGAGCCCGACGCGGGGCTCGAACTCACAGACCGCGAGATCATGACCTGAGCCGAAGTCGGACGCTTAACCAACTGAGCCACCCAGGTGCCTCAAAACTTCATTTTTTTATATCAAGATTTCTACATGGCTCTTCATATTAAATACCAAATCACCACAAACAAATGATTATTATTTCCGGTTGAACCATTTTTACCCAGAATGTACTATAAAGTCCTTACATATAAAATCTATTTTCTATTATTTCTTATTTGATTCATAAATTATATTTAGAAATC
This sequence comes from Prionailurus viverrinus, assembly GCF_022837055.1. Classification (NCBI taxonomy): domain Eukaryota; kingdom Metazoa; phylum Chordata; class Mammalia; order Carnivora; family Felidae; genus Prionailurus; species Prionailurus viverrinus. The sequence goes on from NC_062572.1 coordinate 13,378,110, forward strand.
AGGTAAGAGGAAGTCTAGGTGGCTCAGTAAGTTAAGCATCCGATTCTTGATTTCGGCTCAGATCGTGATCTCACGGTTCATGAGACCAAGCCCCATGTCTGTGTCTGTGCTGATGGTGCAGAGCCTGCTTGGGATTCTCTCTCTCCCTATCTCTACCCCACTCGCACACACATGCATGCTCACTCTCTCTCTCACACAAAATAAATAAATAAACATTTTCAAAAAAGAAGAAATCAGGTAAGAGTTTAAAAAATAAGTTCAGAAAACTGAAATCATTTTTTCTCAAAGAATTTCCTCAATTCCTTCCCATCCAGAAGCTAGTTTCAATCTTTCTTAATTAAGAAAGCAGTTATCATGCAGCATCATAGTGCTTCATCATTAACGCCAAAGCAAGCTACTAACAAAACTGATGCAAAGTTATCAGCAATTTATTCATGGTTTTGTCTTTTGTCTTCCAAACACATTTTAAAACATGGAAACTAAACCAGCTGCAAGCAGAACCCGGGTCTTTATCCCATTACCTACATTTGTACTTTAAAATTTCTTAAATCTTAGAGGGGGCTAAGCAGCTAAAACTCAAAGATGGTTCAACACAAACAGAAGCTGAATTCCTTATTTAAATAGCTATAAACTACAACTATATATACAAAACTGGTAATAAAAGGGATTCATAATATCATTCTGCACAAAAGACTCCATGTGTCCCTTGCATTCAATCCTTACCCACTCATCTTCCCTCCCCACCGCCACCAAGTCAATTTTTGTCAGTTGTTTTTCAAAAATCAAGTATAAGACAGAAAAAAACAGTATCTCCTGCTAACATAACTGAAACAAATTTAAAGTGCCGAAACAATCAATCACCATAATGAACGAAACACATTTAAGAAAAAAATATCAATTTTATTCAATCCCATAAAATGCATCACTTCAAAAAAAATTGTTCCAAATATAATAATGTCCAAATTAAAACTGTCTGGCATTCAGTGACTTACCCCCCTTCACATTGTGAGATATGCAAATCCAATCTCTAATGAATATTCTTGGTAAAAGCATCATTTATGCTTTCCCCTTTATGCCACTTTATTTTCTTAGTATGAAAGTACTACATGGACAATGCAGTAAGTTCAAAAATAAATAATATAAATTAAAAGTAAAATAATCACACCAGGAGAGGCACCTGGGTGGCTCAAGTCAGTTAAGCATCCAATTTCGGCTCAGGTTTGATCTCACCGTTCCTGAGTTCAAGCCCCCCATCAGGCACTGTGCTGATAGCTTGGAGCCTGGAGCCTGCTTCAGATTCTGTGTCTCCCTCTCTCTCTGACCCTCTCCTGCTCACACTCTGTCTCTCTCTCTCTCTCAAAAATAAACATTAAAAATAGTAATAATAATTTTAAAAATAATAACACCAGGAATATTTTCCATAATCACATCAGAAATAATTATTAGTATCTTAATGTATGTTCTTCCTGTTTTTCTGTACATAGTTTTTAATTTAGAACCATATTACCATGGCTTTATATCCTGCTTTTTGACTTACTATATTTATACATATATAATTTTACATATATATATATATATAAATTACTATATTTACATATATATATAAATTATTCTTCAAAAACAGTTTTGAGGGGCGCGTGGGTGGCTCAGTCAGTTGGGCATCTGACTTCCGTTCAGGTCATGATCTCGTGTCTTGTGAGTTCGAACCCCACATCAGGCTCTGTGCTGACAGCTCAGAGCCTGGGGCCTGCTTCGGATTCTGTGTCTCCCTCTCTCTGCCCCTCCCTGCTCATGCTCTGTCTCTCTCTCTCTCTCTCTCTCTCAAAAATAAACATTTAAAAAATTGTTTTTAAAACAGTTTTTAATGTTTGTATAATACGTATGTATTCACTGGAGAAAACATAATTTATCCCGTAATAATTAGACAAACTTTCATTTTCACTGTTATAACTGGTAAACACCCTTGCATACTGTTATTTTCCAGATGACTTTCTTAAGAGAGACTGCTTGATGTAGAATTACCAAAGAATATGAATATTTTAAGACTCATGGATGAGTGCTACCATACAGTTTTTCAATTAGTAGTCCCACTAATACAAATAACCTCCTCCCAAATTGCGTATCTTCTTAAATACCTGCCAATTTAATAGAATGGTATGTCCCTGTACTAATATGTAGTCCTTTTTCAGTTCAGAGGGAATCATTATCATATATTTAATCGTAAGTATAATCTGGGGCCTGCCTTCCTGGGTTTGAATACCAGCCCTACACTCACTAGCTGTAAGTAGCAAGTCTTAGCAAGTTACTTAACCTTTGTCTCTCTGTTGTCTTACCAGTAAAATCAGGATAACAGTATTTACAGAGTTGATTAAATGAGTCAGTATGTATATACTGAGGAAGATGCCTGGCATATGGCAAAAAATATAAATGATATCACTATCATTACTAGTAATGACAGTACTATTTCTCCTTGAGTTGTTTGTTCAGATCTTTTGTGCATTTTTCTTGCATACAAATCTCTTTATTTCTTCGAATGAAATCAATGTGTACGTATGTGTGTGTTTAAAACAGAAAGCCTAACATCAATTTTTAAATAAAGGTCAAAGAAGTAAACTAAATAAAAAGACTTAAGAGGCAGTTGAAATCAGAAAAGTTAAGTAAAAGACTAATTTTTCTTATAAGCACCTAAGATCATGTTCTGTGCCCAAGGATCTGGGGGTTGGCGGGGGAGACAAAAGATACCAATAAATATAAATCCCTAATATGTACATTAACTATATTTAAAAGGTTAGAAAATTAAGATATATCAGAGATTGAAACATCAGGTGAGTCAGTCCCCAAGAAATCTATGAACAGCAATTTATTCACTAGAATACTTTCACCTGTAACATCCGGCACGGTTCAGCAAACAAAATATTTGGCTTTGATTCAGGAGAATGATTTCCTAATCCCAGCACTTCCACTAACTTCCTATCAGTGCTTCTCTGGTCTCAGTGATAAAGGGAAGCCGCTGCCGCCTGCTCTATATTCTTTATGGAGTTGTTCTAGCAAGTGATATAACACAAATGCAAGTGATACAACAACAGAGCTACAAACTTAATCACTTCATAACTAATTCAACCAGAAAAACTGAAAAATGTCCCATTATCTTAAAACAATTTCGTTCATTACCTTAAAGCTAAAATTAAATATCATTATACCAGTCTTCACTGAAAAATCTAACAATGAAACACCATTTAAGCCTAACCGAGATAACTAAGTATAAAGTGAACGTGCAAAGGCTTAGCTTTAAATTTTGAATGAATTAATGTTTGATAAGAGGGAAGACAACTCAGGGGCACCTGGGTGGCTCAGTCAGTTAAGAGTCCAATTCTTGATTTCGGCTCAGATCATGATCTCACAGTTCGTGGGTTCTAACCCTGCTGTCAGCACAGAGCCTGCTTGGGATTCTCTCTCTCAGCTTCTCTCTCCCTCTCTCTGCCCTTCCCCCCACTCATGCACACATATGCTTTCTCTCAAAATAAATAAGGGGAGGGGAGGGGAGGGGAGGGGAGGGGAGGGGAGGGGAGGGGAGGGGAGGGGAGAGGAGGAGCGCCTGGGTGGCTCAGTCGGTTAATGATCCAACTTGGGCTCAGATTATGATCTCATGGTTTGTGGGTTCAAGCCCCAGGTCAGGCTCTGTGCTGATAGCTCAGAGCCTGGGGCCTGCTTTGGATTCTCTGTCTCCCTCTCTCTCTCTGCCCCTCCAGTGCTTGCACTCTCTCTGTCGCTCAAAAATGAATAAACATTAAAGGGGCGCCTGGGTGGCGCAGTCAGTTAAGCGTCCGACTTCAGCCAGGTCACGATCTCGCGATCCGGGAGTTCGAGCCCCGCGTCGGGCTCTGGGCTGGTGGCTCAGAGCCTGGAGCCTGTTTCAGATTCTGTGTCTCCCTCTCTCTCTGCCCCTCCCCCGTTCATGCTCTGTCTCTCTCTGTCCCAAAAATAAATAAACGCTGAAAAAAAAAATTAAAAAAAAAAAAAAATGAATAAACATTAAAAAATTAAAAAAAAAAAAAAAGGAAATACAACTCCGTAATACTGAAATACTGTCCAAAAAAAATCCTATCATGGATGTGTATTCAATTAGATAGCCTCATATACCATGATCATGTTTATAGTTAAAAATCAATTCCACACCAACTACTATTGACCCAATTTCTGACACAAGTACAGATTTCCAAGCCTCAAAATCCTTTATCTAATGATTCCAAAATTGTGAAGCAACCGTATAAAATATTTCTAGATGCAAATTATCCCAAAATGCAGTATTTCTCACTGGCAAACAATCCATAATCATATTTAAGTTTAAAATTACATGGTTTTTAAAAGATGGAATCCAAAAGATGGAATTAAAATATACAAGGAAAAAACCCAGCACGCACATGTATAGAATAATAACCCCAACTTTGAGCACTGATGCATCACCTATTTAACACCAGGCACCACAGCAGGGTCTTCACATAGAATTTCTAACCTTCACAAACAAACAGGTAAAGAAATTAGGACTCAGAAAGGTTAAATAATTCTCCCAAAACTACACAGGCAGCAAATGGCAGATCCCAAGTATAAATGGATTTAAAGCATAACTGAATTTAAGGCATAAATTCTTTCCCACTCTGCCATGCTGCTTCTTAAGGCTAATGGTAAAAATTAGCCCTAGAGGATTATAAAATAGTACAAAGAAACTGTCATCAACTCAATTTAGCAATGGCAAGAGCTCATGGCCATACTTTCTAATTTAAGAAAGTTCAGGAATCTTTCTTTAGTCTTCCTGAGGTATTAAGAAAACTAGTACAAGAGAGCCCACACACCTCCCATGAATAGAAGAGACTTTTTTTGTTTCACTCAGATAATTATATGCCTTCTTTTACATGTTACCACTATAAGACTGTATCTACACAAGCTAATTTTTAGAGGGTACGTACAACAAGCCAAGAAAATAACTATTCTAATAATAGCAAGAAAGACGGGAGGGAAATCTTCTCCTCAATGGCTGGCGTCTGTTGAACAGGTAGTCAAGGTCCTCAGAAAATTGAACTTAACTGGCAGAGGCTCCCGTGGCCTTCTGTTTAGGCCACTATAGTCAGTTCAGAATGGTTGGAATTAAATAGATTACGACAGAATCGGGATAAATGCAGTTTCTAACAGCATGAATGTATTTAAAGAAAATTTATATTGATTCTTAATGTGCTATTCTTTAGACACAATACATAGGAAATGAGCTGATAAATTCTCCCAAAGGAAGTCATTTATTTGCACTGACCCATTGCAATTAGAACCCACATGACTAACAAGTATATACTTGCAGTGTGGCTCCTCAGGGTTGAAGCTGTATTCAGCAGTCACCGAACAGAGTCGAAGTAACAGGACTTGGTATGAATGAACTCAGGGAGGTATAGTACCACAGAAGAAACGCTGGCTGGAGGTCAGAAGATCTAGGTTCAAGTCCCAGTTTTTTAACTATTTACCTGTATGATACTAGGAAATCTACTCCCATCTCAGGGCAGCACAGCTTCCTGACCTGTAAAGCGATATGGTTGACCTAGATACTATAAATGAGTTCAAGTCTCCTGGCCCAGGCTAATTACATCCCACTCACAAAGGCGACTTGTAAATGAGACTGAACCCTTAATTATATGCCTTAGGATGATCCGTACGAATAGGAGAGCCGCCAGAAGATCTGAATTTTCAAGAAACAGGTAAAAGAGAGACTTCTCAAACTACACAACAATTACCTTAATACCAATCTTGAGCACGATTCTAGGATGGTGTGTAGAAAAGGCAGCTGTGATTATCTGGGGCTAACATGGGCGTACGAGGAAATTCCAAATCTGCCTCACCTCACAACCTCCCATGATAGGGTTACTACTCTAGAAGATCAGGAAAATACAGCAAACACATTAAATCATCCCTCAACTTGAGTCAGAGAAAGGCAAGAAATCAGGAATAATAGAAAACTTCTGTAAAAACACAACTAATCAGCTCCAGGTAAAGACACCAGGGTAAACAGACACATCTGCTTTTGCTCTCTTAAGCTCCTCTAAAACACCAGTCAAGAATGTTTGTTTTGTTTTTCCCTTAAATCATAACATCACAATGGTAGGTAGAAGAGAAGATGAGAGCATCAAGATTTTGAAAGCTAAGAAGCAGATGCTCAAGAGGTAAAGAAATTTATAATGTCTAAAAAAACTGAATCCTAGCTATGGAGAAAGGGCAGATAAAGCCCAATATACGCAGAATCCCCTCAGACTCAGGAGTTAACAATACAGTCATCTTTGGATGGAGGGTTAAAAGGCAGAAGGGAGATGACATAAGGAAAAGTGGCTGAAGGCCTGCTTAGAAGGCACCCAAGAACTCAGGCACTCAGGTACCCTCCCCACTGCTCTTTTTACCCCATCGAACAACTGGAAGGGTATTCTCTGGGGCCAGTAAAAACAGAGAGTATCTGGACTGAGGGACACAGGCACAACTGAAGGCACAGAACCAGAGTGAAAACAGTGAACATGTACAAAATAAAAGTAAAAAACCACCCTCTCCCATTTCGCTCTCGGCACCCAGAAAGCTGGCAACCAGTCTTTCACCGCCTAGAGAGAAAGGGCATCTGGAAGTCTTCTTTGGGAAATCAAACCAGCTCAACAGAAAAGACCTCAAAATATTGACAACAGAGGTTCCCCCAACTAAAGAGCCCACCCGGATCAGTGAAGTGCACAGTAAATGTCACTCACATACTCAACTTCCAAGCAGTTTTTCAGTCCACCACTCCTAAGCATGGACAACCCAGAATTACTAAAGAGTTGAGGGAAAATATGGAGGAATGATAGACAAAAAGAAACAGAAACAAACAGAAAAGTAACTTGAAGGAAACAGACTAGACTGGGAGAAGAACAAAAATTCTAATCCATTATTAATATTCTCAAAGAGATAAAATAGTGCTGCCATTTTTAAAATACTTATTTGAGACAGTGAGCATTGCACAAACACAAGTGGGGGAGGGGCAGAGAGTGAAGGGGAGAGAGAATCCCAAGCAGGCTCCACACTGTCAGCACAGAGCCCAACATGGGGCTTGATCTCATGCCATGTAATGGTTGCACTATTTGAGGGTGCCTGGGTGGCTCTGTCGCTTAAGTATCCGACTCTTCGTTTCAGATCAGGTCACGATCTCGCAGTTGGTGGGTTTGAGCCCCATATCAGCCTCTGGGCTGACAGCTCAGGGCCTGCAGCCTGCTTCGGATTCTGTGTGTGCATGTGTGTCTCTCTCTCTGTCCCTCCCCACTTGTGCTGTCTCTCTTTCCATATAAATAAGCATTTAAAAAAAACAAACTTAAAAAATAAACTTAAAAAATAAATAAATAAATAAAAGACCTGTAGACTATCTCAGAAAACTAAAAAAGAGCTCTTGAAAATTTTTAATTAATGATGCCAAAAATGAGAAAACTCAATAGAAGGGCTGGAAGATAAAGTTTATGAAATATCCCAAAAAGTAAAGCAAATATACAAATTGAAAAGTAGGGAGGGTGGGGGAGCTAAAATGAGAGGAGCAGCACAGGAAGTTCAAAACCAAATACAAGAGCTATCAGAAAGAAAAAATACACAAAATGAAAAAAGAGGAAGTTACTGATAAAATAATTCATGAAAATTTCTGAGAAAAATAGAATGTGAATTTCTAGATTGAGAGGGCTCTCTAAATACCCAGAACAACAGATTAAGAGACTCAAGGCATTTTGTAAACTTTCAACACACTACAGGCAAAGAGAAGGTCCTCAGAGCTTCCATATAGTAAAAAGAGATCACAAAGAATCAGGAATGAGAATGATTTCTGACTTCACAACAGCAATACCAGAAGCAAGGCAATGGTGCAAGAACTCCAAAATTCTAAAGGAAAACGATTTCCAAACTAGTTACCTATGCCAATCTAAATTATCAAGTGTAGAAGTAGAATATATTTTAAAATATGCAAGACTTAGAGAGAGAGAGAGAGAGAGAGAGAGAGAGAGAGAGAGAACGCACCCTTTCTCAGGAAACTCCTGGAGATGTACTCCTCCAAAAAGAAGGAATAAACCAAATAAACCAAGAGATTCAGGAAATAGATCCAATATGGGATGGAGTGAACACGAATTCCTAAAACAACAGGGAATAATCAGATGATTACAGGCTGTCAACTGTGCATCAATGTAGAGGGCAACCAATCCAGATTGCAACAGGTTGTATCTCAAGAAGATGAAAATGACAGAATACATTTGCAAGTCTTAAATTAAAAGGAGATTCAGACAATAGGCAAAAAGTATGAGGATGAGTTAATTAAAAATACATAGTAAATAGTCAAATAAAGAAAAAAGGTAATTGCTATCTTCAAATTATGCAGAAAAAGTAATCAGAGTATACTAGATGGCTCAGCCATACATTAACATAATCAAATGAATGTTAACACTGAATAATAAGCTAATTAAAATTACCATGTAACTATTTCGTTAAAATGGGAAGATGGGAAAAGTATTTGTAGGGGGCGGAGAGAATGAGCTAAATCCTCATCTTCAATAATGAAAGATCCAGAATCTGAAAACCTTAAAAGTAACTGCAAGCTTAGTATTTAGAATATTCAGTATTAGATTCTTACATTTAAGTAAGAATCAAGATAATCAACAAAAGGGGGTGAAAGTGTTTGTCTGTGGAAAAGGTAAACTAGGAGCCAGCAGAGGAATATTATTCATATAAACCTTGTAGAGCTATTTGATTCTTAAACTATGTTAATAATACAACTCTAATTTTTTAAAAAAGAAAAAAACTGATCAAATGTAGTAAGACATATTTAATGCCTACAAAAATTACTACTAATATTGAAAATACATTATACCACTTTATAGACCGATTGGCCCAAATTTCTAATCTTAAGAATAATTTGACATCCCATAAATTGGTTTGCAAAAGCCAAAAGGTTATCTACCATGTGTTAAAATATTGTGCTGTTGTCTTTTTTTGCTCCATTTTTAGACTATTAAAACTTCAATTAACCAGAGACATACTTCCAGCTACACACTTCCTCCCACCTAAGTCTTCAACTCTTCCTACATTTACCTAAGCAGCTTGCCCAGGTTCCCTCTAAAGAGGGGCTGAGGACAACAAGACACTGGACGTCCCATAGGACTCCCACCTAACATGTTATTTCCATGTTGTGAGAAACGCAATATGGTAACTCTCCATATGATGAAGCTGAATATCAAAGACGTTTTCTAACATATGTACATTTTTGCTGATTCACAACAACTTTTTCCTGAATATTTACCAATATTAGTTCCAAAACATAAAAATAAAAACTAGGGAGGCTGGGTTAGCAGAATATGAGTGAAAACGGCTCAAAGATTTTATTTGACAAGAAGCTTAACATAATTAAACAATGTGAAAGAGCTACTAAAAAAGTTACTTCCATCTTAAGCTACACTGCTAAAAGCACAGGATCTAGATCCTGCACAATGTATCTTACATAGCAAGTCCCTGGTCAATACTGCCTTCAGCTCCCAACTCCATACTTTGAGAGAAATCTAGATAAACTGGAACAAATTAACAGATGAAGGACTAGGTTGGTAAGGAAATCTAAACATGTCATATGGCTAGAGTCTCTATGGCCTCATGTTCAATACTTTCAAGCAAATAAACATGGCAGCAAAAAAAAAAAAAAAAAAAATCAAAAAACAAAAAGAATAAAGCCATAGTGGAATCAGGCTGGATGCATTTAATATGGAGTTAACACTCTGAAGAAATTTATGAAGTCTTCAACTTATATGAAAGACTCATATGTGGAAGATGAATTAGATATGCTTAGCACAGACCCAAGTGGTAGCAGAGAATCAAATGGAAAAACTGATGATTAAAACAACAACAGTGATAGCTTCCTCAAAAAATCCCTGGTTGAGATCCCTGAGAATCATACATATGAGATGTTAAGGAGAAGCTGTTAATACTGGATCTGGCTTCAAACATCAAAGGGGTGGTTGGACAGTATGATATATAAGGTTCCTTTCAAACATGAAATACAAATCTCAAAGATTCTTCCCTTCCAATCATAAGATTTTCTATCTCCAATATCACTTGTATCTCAGTCAACTAGTTCAAGGGACTGACAAACTATACCCCATGGGTCAGCTGAATGTTTTTGTTGTTGTTAAAATTTTATGTTCTCTGGTGTAATCTGAAAGAAAAACTCACACTCAGCAGATTCACAAAACTTCATAATAATGCAGGAAAAAATGGGGAAAATAAAAGAATGACATAAGAAGAAATTATTATGATTTCTCACCACAAACTTGGTAATAGTGGACATATTTGCCTATAAATGTGTGTCGATAATCATAGGAGAGAAACATACAAACCATACCGGAAATACGATGTGGCTAAGATAGGAAAGCAGTGTCAGAACACCACAACTAGATGGCCAAATGTTTTTATGGATAAAGGTTTATTCGTACACAACTTTGCCCATTTATTTACATACTATCTTTGCTCCTGCCACACTACAACCACAGAGCTGATTAGTTGTAACTGAGACTGTGTGACCTGTGAGCCTGAAATAACTACCTTCTGATCCTTAAAAAAAAGCAAAAAACAAAACCCTGAACTAGGATAGAAGATAACACACGCAGGCAAATATGGCATTTAAAATACAAGAAACACTGTAACTATCCTTCTACCACAAACAACTAGACAAAAAAGTATGAAACTACTGTTTTCAGACATTGGACAAAAGACAGCATGGAGCTAGGATCTCTAAGAGAAAGAAAACAAATGAAGTAGGCCTTGCAAAGGCTGAGGCAGCTGGAATTTATGAGAGCCTATCACCAGAAAGTTCTGCAGAAAAAGAGCTCCAGAGATCTGATAGGGGTTCTTGTGAAATAGTTCCTACATACACTAAGCTACACATTCAAAGAGCAAAATTCCATGAGGCCTGGCAAAGAATTACTAGAGAGCTATCACTCTAACAGTTCACACAAAACTGGGAGACAAGTCTCGTTCTGAACAGTCAGGATGAAAACAGTTAAACATGTTGGGCATTAAACAGAGACCGCAGAAGGGCCATAATTGCTCTAACACACCCTAAAAAATCGATTCTCAAAAACAATGACCATCACTACCATCATCATCTCATCTACAAGTAGCTAACTGCCAGCCAAAACAAAATTCAACTCTTTACAGGAAAGAAATACAATCCAGACTTTCAACAACATAATATTCACAATATCCACCACCCAATAAAAGAACACCAGACATTCAAAGACATAGCAAAAAGAGACTCATGGCCAGCAGAAAAATCAGTGAAGAGAAACAAACCCAGAAATGAAAGTGATGATGGAATTAAAAATCACTTTAAGAAAGCTATCATAAGTACGGTCAAGAATTTAAACTTAATAAGAAATGAAAAACATAAAAACATGAGAATTTCCAGGCACAAATTACAAAATAAACTCACTGAATGGGTTTAACAGTAAAGTAGCACAGTAAAAGAAAAAAGGGGGGGTACGGGAGACCTGACAACATACAATGTAATTATATAAGCTGAAGAACAAAGTATTTTTTCAAACTGAAAGAATAAGGAGTAAAGCCAAAAGAAGACTATGATCAAGCACTCTTATATATAATTATGGTCCCAGAATGCAAAGGTAGAAGGGAGGACCAAAAAAACGTTCTTGAAAAATGGCCAAATTGTCCCCAAATTTCATGAGAACAAGGTACTCAGACCCAAGGAGTTCTGTGAACCCAAAGCAGCATAAATCAAAACAAACAAAAACAAAAAAACAAAAAAAACAAAAAAAAAAAAAGCAAAAAATACCAAATTAAGTTTCTAATAACCAGTGATTTTAAAAAAATCTTAAAAGCTGTCAAAAGGGAAAAAAGACACATTATATAAGGGAAAACAAAGACAATCCTTTAAACAGACTTCTCACCAGAAAATATGCAAGCTTGGAAACAACAGATCATGTGAAAGGGGAAAAAAACGTCCACATCTAGACTTCTAGATCAAGCACGAATATCCTTCAAAAGAAGGTAAATACAGACTTCTTTCAGATGAGCAGAAACCCATGGAACTACCTCGTAATAAATATAAGTAGAGTAAGTGCTTTTTAAAAAGTTCTGCAGGTACAAAGAAAATAGCAGATGGAAATCTGGATCTACACAGAAGAATATAAGCACCCAAAGCAGTTAATATATAAATAGAAAACATATGTTTTCTCACTTTTAATTTCTTTAAAACAAATTAACTGTTTACAGCAAAACTAATAATGCATCACAGATTGTATACAGATATAGAAGAAAAATATGACAACAGTAGTGCAAAAGCCAGAAACAGAAAATGGAAGTACACTGTTCTAAGGTTTTTTACATTATAAATGAAATTTAATATTACTTGAAGATAAACTACGATAACAAAGTCCCATATTATAAGCTCTTGAACAGTCACTAAAAAGTAAAACAAAGAGTATATTTCAGATGCCAATGTGGGGCTTGAACTCACAACCCTAATATCAAAAGTCTCATGCTCCATCAACTGAGCCAGCCAGATGCCCCTAAGATGCCAATATTGAAGATAAAATTGAATCATAAGAAAACACTCAAATAATCTGAAAACAGGCAGGAAAGGGGGGGGGGGGGGGAAGGAACAAAGAACAGATGGGACAGATAGGGAAAAGTGCCAAGACAGTAGACTTAAACACAACCATCATACAAATATATTAAACACAAATAGTCTATTACAAGTAAAAAACATCAATTCTCAGGATAAGTAAAAATGTTAAAGGTCCAATTACATACTGCCCACAAGAAATTCACTTTCAATATAAAAACAAGTTATAATACAAATTATAAGAGAGCTAAAATGGCTAGATTAGTATCAAAGTGGATTCCAAGAGGACTATAAAGGAATAGAGAAATTTTGTAATGATAAAAATGTCAACTCTTCAAGAAGACATATATCCCAAATGTGCAGCTTTGTCTAACAACAAAGCTTCAAAATACATGAAGTAAAAACTGATATATCTAAAAGTAGAAATAGACCAATCCAGAAGTATAATTGAAGATTTCAACAGGCCTCCTCTCAGCAACTGATAGAACAAGTAGACAGAAAATCAATAAGGCATAGAAAACGTGAACAACACTATCAACCAACATAACCAAACTGACATTTATCAAAAAAAAAAAAAAAAAAAAAACCACTCAACAGGATACAGTTTTTCAAATGCACATGGGACATTCACCAAGAGAACCCATATGTGGAGCCATAAAACAAATATTAATATATTTACAATTGAAATTTCTGAACAAAATTAGAAAGTCACAAAGTATCTAGAACACTCCCCTTCCTGACAAAATCTGAAAATTAAATAATACCTCTAAAAACACATTGGACAAAAAGGAAATCACAAGTAGAAAATGTTTTGAAATAACTGCTTATGAAAACAAAATATACAAAATTGTATGGGATACAAGTAAAACAGTGCTCAAGGAGAAATCTGTAGCTTTAAATATTTACAGTAGAAAGGAAGAAAGGTGTAAAACTGCTCCAAACTTCTTCCTTCAGAAGCTAGAAAAGAAGTGTAAATTAAGCCAAATGTAATCTCAGGGAAGACAATACTGAAAAGAGAAGAAATGGATGAAATGTGAAACTAACAACAGAGAAAACCAATACAGTAAAAAGCCGGTGTTCTTTTTTCGTTAATCAATAAAATAGAGAACTTTCTCTCTAGGTTAATCAAGAGAGAAAGAAAAGACAAATTACCAACATCAAGAATTATTTCACATACTAAAGACACTGAAGATAATGCAATTACTACAAACAACCTGATGCCAATAAATACAACTACTTAGATTACACGGACAAATTCTTTGAAAGAACTACCAAACTGAAGCAAATAAAAAAGTTAAAATCTGTATAGCCCTATACCTATCAAAGAAATCGAATTTGTAATTTAAAGCCTTCCTACAAAGTATTCTCCAAGGCAAGAGGGCTTCAATGGTAAATTCCATCAAACATTAAGAAAGAAATACCACTAATCCTACACAGGCTCTTTCAGAAAACAGAGAAGGGACTAATTCCCACATCATTTATGAGATTCACATTACTAACACAAGACAAAGATACGGAAGGAATCTATACGTCAATATCTTTCATGAACACAGATTTAAAAATTAACAAAATAGTAGCAAATCAAATCCAACAGTACATAAAATGATAACACACCCTGCAAATGGGAGTATATCTTGGAAAGTGAGGCTTAGCTGAATGAGTTCAAAAGCCCATCAATGTAATTTGAATCAAACTAGCTCAAAAACCCATTAATATGATTCCCCATGTTAACAGAACAAAACCTATGATCATCTCAATAGATGCAGAAAAAGCATTTAACAAAATTCAACACCTAATCGTGGTAAAAACTAAGTAAACCAGGAATTAAAGAGAACTTCCTCAACCCGATTAAAGAAGATGTTCAAAAACTACAGCTACCATCACAATTAATCATAGAAGATTGAGTACTTCCCATGTAAAATCAGTAACAAAGCAAAGAGGTACACTGTTATGCAACTTTGTAGTATAGGTCCTAACTAATGCAATAAAGCAAGAAAAATAAGTAAGAGGCATAGAAACTGAAAGGAAGATATAAAATCATCTTTATTCACAGACAATATCCTCATGTACAGTTACAAAAATTCAAGGACTTTACCAAAAAGCGACTATTACTAATAATCGAGTTTAGGAAAGTTGCAGTATGTAGATACATATCCAAAATTCAATTGTATTTCTATATAATAGCATAAGCAATTAGAATATTTTGAAACAAAACCATTTAAAACAATTGAAAAATTTACAAAGTCCTAAGGGATGAATTTAATAACATATATTCCATACCTGTACACCAAAAACTACAATGTTGACAGAAATCAGTGATCTTAAAAAAAAAAAAAAAATGGAAGCTAGACTACGTTCATGAACTGGAAGCCTTAAAAGTGTCAACCTGTCAATTCTCCCCAATTTGATCTACAAATTCAATGAAATCACAATAAATCCCTGCAGGATCTTTCTGAAAACTTCACAGGTTGATTCTAAAACTTATATTGCAAAGTACCCAAAAGAGCCAAAATAATTTTGAAAAAGAACAAAGTTGGGAGAATTTGCCCAGACTTCAAGACATACTATAAAATTTCAGTAATCATGATATTGTGGTATTGGCATAAGAGACACATAAACCAAAGGGACAGAATACAGAATCCAGAAATAAACCTTTGCATAAACATAGACATACACAGATGCAATACATCCACTCGATTTATGACAAAGATGCCAAGGTAACGCAATGAGAAAAGCAGTCTTTTCAACAAATGATGCTAGAATTAGACACCTACATGCCAAAAGAACTTCAACCCATACCTCACTCCACACACACAAAAAATGAACTCAAAAGGGGCCACTTGATCACAGACCTAAACCTAACAAAACTATAAAACTTCCGGAAGAAATCATGAGAGAAAATCTTTGTTACCTTGGAATCCCAATTAGAACTCTCATGTAACTGATGGAAATGTAAAATGGGACAACCACATTTTAAACCTTTAACAGTTCTTTATAAAGTGAAACCTATGTTTCCCACATGATTCAGCAACTATAATCCTATTTACAGAAAAAACAAAAAATCTGTCACACACAAAAGCAGTGCATCAATGTTCATAAAAACCAATACATGGAAGAGTAGGCAAACTGGAATAGCAATACAAGAGATTACAACTTAGCATTAAAAAGGAATAACCTACTTAAGCAACAATAGGAAGAGGACACATACACTATATGATTCCCTTGATAAAAAAAAAAATCCATCCTAGATTTTTTTAACTCAGTCGGTTACATGTCCAACTCTTGATTTCGGCTCAGGTCATGATCTTGTGGTTCAAGGGATCGAGCCCTGCGTCTGGCTCTGTGCTGACGGCACAGAGCCTGCTTGGGATTCTCTCTCCCTCCCTCTGTCCCTCCCCCGCTCACATGCTAGCTCTCTCTCTCTCTCTCTCTCTCTCTCAAAATAAGTACACTTTAAAACAAAATCTAGAAAAGACAAAATGAATCTATAGTAATATATCAGTGGCTATCTAGAGATGGAGGGAAAGCATCACAGATGCTTTCTATTGTGATTTCAGTGGTGGTTTCACATAGGTATACATTTGTCAAAACTCATGAAACTATACTTACTTGCTTAAAATGGGTTCACTGTATTGTATGCAAAGATCAAATATTTATGTATTAATGGAAGAATTCATGAAAAAAATCTCTGAAAGGAAAAAAACCTATTTTTAATAAAGCCAAAACACCATCTTGCACATCTCCCAATGTAACTATGAATCTCTTTTAGAAAGTATGCAATGTTTTTGAAAAAATTATTGTCATGTCTAACTACATCAGAAAATGGTTAATGATTTATATTTATTAACCTTAACTAAAGGAGAACTCTTGTGAAATTTCTGGGAACTGAACTATTTAATGAAGTTCATTAGTGACATCAGGATGATTTCTTGCCCAAGTGCAGTAACAGGCTAGAAACAGAAATTTCTATCGTTTTCTCTGCATAGCGTTGTTAGGGCTGGCCAAACATGAAGGGCTCCTTCCTCCATAGTAAAATACAATCTGTATTACTGAGGCAAACAACACGCTTACTTAAAACTTTCCTGAGGTGAAGTATGGCCAGAGGCGTCATAAGAAACTTGGTGGAAGTTTCCTTAAAAACGAGGGACATTTCCTACTCCTTCCAAACTAGAATGCCACCATGATGACTAGAGTTTGAACAACTATCTTGGACAATATGCTACTTGCAATAGACTAAGGACAATGGAGTAGTAAGAGCAAGCCTGAGACACTTGATGACTGAGAAGCAAGCAAAGCCAGTTCTTAAGTGCCTGCCTCCAGGCCGCTCGTATATAAAAAAGAAATTAATTTTTACCTTGGTTAAGCTATTTGTCTATTTTTTTAATAAATATATGATCACGGTACTACAGTAAGTCATTTTTGATGTAAGCATTTGAGTAAATTAGCTTTTTATTTTTTAAAAACTAAAAGACTAATGAGATGATGGAAGTTTTCTTGAGACTACGCAGTTACCTAGGTTTTCACCTTGCCCCCAAAATTGATCAAAACAATAAGCTACTCTACTTCCTCATTTTCCAAATGATTCCTCAATTTGGAATAAAGCAGTCTAAGAGAAAAGAACTCTCCCTATCTGTGGGAAGAAATTTTAAGCTGCATTATTACTCCATTAATCTCCGATGAAACTTTAAAAAAAAATGTAAACTATATCATCACTCCATTAATCTCAGGCAAATCTGCATGCTCCAGTGATTTCTACCTTCATGCTCGCTCTATATTATATGGTCCGCACTGTTAATTTTTAAAAGGCTCAGAAAAGAAAGAGACCAATAGTGCCTGGAATGGCTAGGAAGAGCTTCACAGAAGCCCTACAAGGATTTAGACAGAAGAAAGAAGAGCACACAATACAATGCACTGGGTAAGCGCATCCAGGCTCTGAAATCAGTTACAGCTCCATCACTTGCTGGTTGTGTGACATTGGTTAAATTAGTTAAAATTCGTGCCTCGGTTTTTTTACCTGACAAATGGGAACAGTACTACCTCATCAGGACCTTAAGGAGAAAATGCATGTAGCTAGCAAGCAGTTACAGTGTCAGGCATCTCACAAGCACTTTTAGAAACAGCACAAGCTCTAACAATGTATATAACATGTAAAGATCTGACTTGAAATACAGAGTCCTATTAGTGAATGACTGAAATTTTTAAATAGGAAAACAAAAAAGGCTTTTTAGAGATTAAATGTTTTTAAAAAATAAGAAAAGTCACAGAATACATATACTCGTATGTATGAAAAGATGCTCATAACCTCATTAGAAATGAACAAACTGAAAAATCAAAATACTGAGATATTTCTTAGAGTGGAAAAACTTTAACTGATAAATTTCACTATAGGCAAGGATAGAAGAAATGCACATTTATGTACTGCCCACAGGAATGTAAACTAACATCTTTTTTTAAAATGTAGTTGTAACTATCAAAACTTAATGCATAACTATACTATTACAGAAGAAAAAATTGAACCAATGTTTCTCACAGCTTTTGCTTAAACAACAGTTCATCCATCCTATGATGCAGAATACCAACTGTTTTAAAAACACAGAAAAAAATGAGGAAAAATCTTAAATTTGCTGACTTTAAAATATCTTCAATGTTAAGCAGAAAAGGCATGTTACAGGAAAAGCTGGAGGATTATCCCCCTGACTTTTTAAACTACAAATATGCCCTTCATAAACAGAATGCATAAACAGGTATAAGAGTGAATTAGAACTGATGGAACATGATATTAAGCTAAAAAAGCAAGTTACAGAAGAATACAGTATATTTCATTTATAAAAAGCTCAAAAGCGTACAAAACTACATATATGTACGTGCATACATACACACACACACACATCCTAAGCATACATAATTAAAACTTTTTTAAAACTACAGAAAGATACACATACAATTCAGGATAACAGCTACCTCTGAAGGAAGAAGAAAAAATGGGAAGGAAAAAGACACCACAGGACTTCGCAGGCAATAAAGTGTTCTTTTTCTAACTCTGGGTAGTAGGTATGTGGGTGTTCACTGTACCACGATTCTCTCTACCTTATATGTGATTTGTACATGCTACTTTTATCTACTCCGTATGTAATAAAAACAGTTTGAAATTGCATACGTATACAGGCACACAAACATATGCAAAAGAAAAAAGTCTGTAACGATAAAAATTAAACTACCAGTAGTCACCTCCCCATGGGGGTGGGGGAACCTTTTTGTTTTACTGTTTTATAGTACTGTCTGAATTTGAAACTACACAATTTTTAATTAAATTTATAAAATAAATTAAGACTTTTCCCTTAAAAGTATAAAATAATTACAAAAACTGTAACCACACGGAAAATGTGTGAGTGCGTTCAGCTGAATGAAAAACCATATTTATACTGTGATTACCTCTATGTACACAAAAAGGGAACATTAACAAGAATGGAAGAGCTGGGGTAAATCTGATCTAATGGACTGGCTTTCATTTTTTATAGTTTTAATTTCTTGGAAATTTCATTTCGTGGAAGTATTTCACTGGTACTACCTCACTCGGAGAGAAATTAAAGAAAGATGACAACTGCAAGAAAGCCACCTCTCCTCCTTCAGGGTAGCCAAGTGAAAAATCTACCCACATGGGAAGGCTGAATGAATGACAACCAACTGACAATGGAGAGCACACGCTGCGCCAGTAAGTGCGCTCAAAACAACGGGAGAGGATCCCGCCACACCAAGGAGATTACATCACAGAGCTCTCAAGTGCCGGCATACGTGTTAGTGCTCTCCCCGAGCACTAGCACTGCCAGGTACAAGTGCAGCAGGACCTTGGGCAGTGGGAAGGCTCCGGAGCCCGGGGAGCCCGGGGAGCCCGGGGAGCCCAGGGAGCCCAGGAACGGGGCTGAAGAGGGAAAGGGGTACAGAGGGACTGGCAGAGAGATGGAGGAAGGGAAATGTTCCCCATATGAGGTAAAAATAGGCCATGGCATTACAATCATACTCTCAATACCTACAAAAATACTGTACACTCCGAAAGCTAAGTGCTGAAGGAACAAAGAATAGAATGGTAGGAGTAAAACTCTAAAGGAATTCAAAGTAAAAATGAAGAAGAGGCACCAAAGATACACAGTTTTGAGTCTTTACAAAAATATCCTCTCTATTCTTTCCACTTTCCCAACTCCTACAAGTTGGCAATTTCCACAAAGCCAAGAAAAAAAAACAGGGTTAAAAGTCCATTTCCTCCACCTACCGAAAATATCACCAATATGAAATATAAACAAAACCTTTAAATAAAAAACTCAAGGGGCGCCTGGGTGGCTCAGTCGGTTAAGCGTCTGACTTCAGCTCAGGTCGTGATCTCACAGTTCGTGGGTTCGAGCCCCGCGTTGGGCTCCAAGCTGATAGTGCAGAGCCTGGAGTCTCCCTCTCTCTCTCTCTGCCCCTCCCCTACTCACACTGTTTTGTTTTGTTTTTTTCTCCTCTCTCTCTCAAATAGTAAATAAATGTAAAAAAAAAAAAAAAAAAAAAAAACCTCAATGAAAACATCTCAAACAGATTTGCAGAGAAAATATGTAATCTGCTTCCTGAGTTTACCACTATCAAAAACAGAGGCTCCTGGGGCGCCTGGGTGGCGCAGTCGGTTAAGCGTCCGACTTCAGCCAGGTCACGATCTCACGGTCCGTGAGTTCCAGCCCCGCATCAGGCTCTGGGCTGATGGCTCAGAGCCTGGAGCCTGTTTCCGATTCTGTGTCTCCCTCTCTCTCTGCCCCTCCCCCGTTCATGCTCTGTCTCTTTCTGTCCCAAAAATAAATAAACGTTGAAAAAAAAATTAAAAAAAAAAAAAAAAACAACAGAGGCTCTATGTAACAAACGCTATGTAATAGCCAATTGCTGTTAGGGTGCCTGCACCTCTATTTTCCTTCTTCCCATCAGGGTTTCTCCATGTCCATTCCGATCATCAAAATTTCATGAGCTCTTCCTCTACCAAAACATTAACTCCACTTCCAACCACCACCATCACCACCTACACCTCTCCAAAGGCCCTTTACCAACCACCCATCAGCCTTGACTTCTCCCTTCTTCCCTACTTTTTTCCTCCACCTCTCCTTTCTCTTATAAATCTCATTCTCAATTTAAGAAAGAAATCTTATAGGGGCGCCTGGGTGGCTCAGTCGGTTAAGCGTCCGACTTCAGCTCAGGTCACGATCTCGCGGTCCGTGAGTTTGAGCCCCGCGTCAGGCTCTGGGCTGATGGCTCAGAGCCTGGAGCCTGCTTCCGATTCTGTGTCTCCCTCTCTCTCTGCCCCTCCCCCGTTCATGCTCTGTCTCTCTCTGTCTCAAAAATAAATAAACGTTAAAAAAAAATTTAAAAAAAAAAAAAAAAGAAAGAAATCTTATTCTCGCTGCCTCAAATCTTTTCTGGAAACAGCTTATAAATAATGTTTGTTTTTACCCTCTTTTCACAACCCTGGCCTTTTTTTGCCCTGAGCTCTGTCCATAATTAATTATAAAACTTTTGAGTTCTGTAGGAGTTAACAAGCAAGAACCCAGGCTCAGTGAATACTTTCATATACACATCCATGATCAAAGCATAAGTCTTCTGCTAACAACTAGAACATGGATGCTGCCAACTCTGCCTCTTTCTTTTACATATACAAGAATGCAAATGCCATAAAACCAAGAACACATCTGTTTGCCATTTGGTTCCTCTCCCAGGACATATGTAATTGGTCACCAAGTACTATCAATTGTACCTCCAAAATATTACTTGATTCCATTTCTTTCTCTCCATTCCTACTAGCCCTGTGTGATTTCTCATATCTAGCCTACTCTAAGAGCATTCCCTCTGCCTTTGATTTCTCCCTATTACAATCTACACTCCAAGAGTCCACATGAGTTTTCTATCTGAAACATAAATCTGATCATGTCATGAATCCCCTTAAAATCCTTCAGGTGTTCCCTAGGTGCATACAGAATAACCTTCCAGCTTCTTGACGTCATCCAATCTGACATCAAATATCACCTTTCAGTCCTGTCACCCATCTATAAAAGACTAGGCATTAGATAAAAAATAAGTATATTTAATGAAAGAATAATTTACAAGAAAGCCCAGAAATGTTGTATGACTTATTATTTATGTAATTGACAAACTTATTCATCTTAACCATATAGTATTAGTACTGAGCTCAAACTTTTACAAAATAAAGGTCTTTTCTTTTTTAATCACTGCTCTTTTTAAAATTTTTTTAATATTTATTTATTTTTGAGAGAGATAGAGCGCGAGCAGGGGATGGGCAGAGAGAGGAGACACAGAAGCCGAAGCAGGATCCAGGCTCTGAGCTGTCAGCACAGAGCCTGACGTGGGGCTCTAACTCAGGAACCACAAGATCAATGACCTGAGCCGAAGTCGGACGCTTAACCAACTGAGCCACCCAGGCGCCCCAAATAGTTAAAGGTCTATCCCTATAATTTATTAAAACTGGGTTGAGTAGTTTAACACATTTCTATTTTCAATTCCAATATTAAAATGTAAGGTGGATCACAAGGAATCTAAATCAATAGTAATTTTCTAAAATAAGTGTTAACATTTATTACCAAATTTCTCACAGTTTTCTTCTGGAAAGGGTTAAATTCAGCTTTTTGGGTTAAAAAGTGCATCACACCTACCGTATGAGAAAGCCTGGCAACAAAAATCAAAGCTCCTTTAGAAGGTAAGTGTCTACCTTTGTGAGTTTCGTTCATTTTCCACCTAGAATATTTCTTGAGATTACCAAATAAACTACCAAAATAAGCTATTTATCCTAACAGATTCATTAGAAAACTTTCCTAAAAACAATATTTCTTTTTCAAATCAAATTCATAAAATTTACTAAAGAAGTCAGTTTATTAGCTTACACATATCAAAGTATGAGTTCTCATGAGAACCATTCCACTGTTTAATTGAATGTTACAGGATCTTGCAGACAGATTCAAGAATAGCACCATCTGTCTGGGTTACAAAGCTCAGTTTCACCATGGTATCACCAAACAGCAACAAAATATCATTTTCGTACATATCTCTCTCAAGTACTTTATAGACAACTAATGAGTTTAATCCTATTTGGGATCAAGACAGTTGATTCAATCCAAGCAGATGATTACACTTTGTATATAAACCAATATACTTTGAAAAAAGTTTTTAGCAACTAAAGTTTAGTTAAAAACTTACATTTCAAAAGATAAATATTTATGGCCTTCAGCAGCT
Organism: Prionailurus viverrinus; assembly: GCF_022837055.1. Classification (NCBI taxonomy): domain Eukaryota; kingdom Metazoa; phylum Chordata; class Mammalia; order Carnivora; family Felidae; genus Prionailurus; species Prionailurus viverrinus. The sequence continues at coordinate 13,401,019 of NC_062572.1, forward strand.
GAGATGTGGATTTATGCTCTGGTGTAACTTCTAAATGTTAAACTGCTAAGGTCTTTTACAAATTTGTAAAATTAAAAAGTGCCTGTTGTTGTTGAGAATAATTATCATGGAAGTAAATTTTCCCAAAATATCTGTAACTCTGGGATTATAACACCCTATTTTGACAGGATTAATTCCTTTTTGTTGATGTGAAAAGAACTTAAAAGAGAATAATAAACTCATCCATGTTATCTGAAAACCATAAAAACAAAGCTGAGAAAATTTTCATTACATTCCTGAAACCAAAAATAGAAAACACACTTGCCACTGTAACTTTTAATCTAAGAAGCTAACACAGGCATGACAGTTATAGTTAAAATATCCTCTCCACCTCCCCTCCACTGAATACTACGGCAGACCACAATAAAGTGAAATCCTAAATACACATGAGTGCCATGTCCTAATCTTCACCAGTGGAAGGACTGCCGAAAGAGCATTTCTGGAATATACAATGGCTTACTAGGTAGTCTCAGATGCGTAAAGCAACAGGAAAAGGCAAAGGTAAAAACTTTGGTCTCAGAGACCAAACTTTCTGTGAAAATCTTAAAAGATTACCTCAACAGGATACTTTTACTCACTGCAGGCCTCTCTTCATGATCACTTCAGTTTCACTAAAAATGGACCTCAGGAAGACATCTGACATTTGCCAGACAGACAGAGGGCAATTCTACTCAACTCTACTCCCCCTTCAGGATAATTTGCCTTGATCCCCAAAAAGCAAAAATCCCACCTCCACTTAATTTGTCCCAGTATCTAGTCTTACCAATCAATGTACCACTAAAGCCATCTTCATTGAAACTGTCTGGAAAAAAAAACCAAAAACATTGAAACACTAGACTTAGAACCTGGGAGGCAAATGTACACAAGCAAGGAAGAAATTCTCAGCACACATCTACAACGTATGTATGCCAATATATCCAAAAGTAGAGTTCTTCCTAGGGTTTCTGTTCATCATCCATGAACCCCACCATAAGTACTAAGCTGCTGACTTGGGCAACAATTTAGAGCGAAAAGCAGAACACAGTAAATTACACAGAAAGAAGACACTGACCAAAGAAGCATCCTTTAAAATAAGATTTTCTAGAGTGGCTGACTAAACTCTAAAAGCAACTGCAAAGGAAAAGGACCAAAAAAATACTGGACAACAGCACCGGTATTTGATCCATTTCAAGGAGGCTTACTTTGAAGAGCACCTCTCATTTGGGCAGATGTGTGTGGGTTCTGGTATGGCTAGCTCAGAATCAGTTTTATAATTCTGAAGTACACAACTTAAGAAAATAACATCTGACCTACCTAAAAATGACCAGTAAATGAAAATTTAAAAATAAAGATGGCTGACTGCAACAAGCACATCAAGTAACATGCAAAATGTTTAGCTAAAACCTTATTTTAACTTATTCAGGCTCAAACTGAATATATTTAATCTTTGAATATAAAAAGCACTCGGGGCGCCTGGGTGGCTCAGTCGGTTGAGCATCCAACTTCGGCTCAGGTCAGGATCTCGCAGTTCCTGAGTTTGAGCCCTGCTTTGGGCTCTGTGCTGACAGCTCAGAGCCTGGAGCCTGTTTCAGATTCTGTGTCTCCCTCTCTCTGCCCCTTCCCCACTCACACTCTGTCTCTCAAAAATGAATAAACATTAAAAAAATTAAAAAATTTAAAAAAGGCACTCAAGCTACAACTGAGATTGTCCCCACTTCCTTCACACATATTCATTTCTTGTATCTGCATCTTTTATTTGAGATGTTTTACTCTTTTCCAGCACTAACCCTACCCATCGATGGGGTTCTTGATAACCATCTCCAGCCAGACTCCTTTCATCAATTAACAACTGTTCTTTTACCTTCCACCTTTCTTTCGGCCTCTCCACTATTGTTGCTTCCAAGTCCACAAACATATGAGGCTCTCACATTCTAAAACATTTCCTTCAACAGGGCACCTCAGTGGCTCAGTCCGTTAAGCATCGGACTTTAGCTCAGGTCACGATCTTGCTGTTCATGAGTTCGAGCCCCGCATCAGGCTCTGTGCTGACGGCTCAGAGCCTGGAGCCTGCCTCTGATCCTGTGTCTCCCTCTCTCTCTGCCCACCCCCCTCAAAAATAAACATAAAAAAAATTTTTTTAATCCACCTTTCAATCTCTTACCCTCCCCACTCCCACATCCCTGCTTATTTCACGATGAAGCTTCTTTGGCTGAAAAGTGTACCATCCATTCATTCCACAACCCACTAGAATCCAGATTCTATCCTCAACAGTCAAATGTAACAATTTCAATTGAGTACCAAGCCATCCCAACAGCAAACTTCCTCATCTTTCACTCCTTACCTCTTCCCTTCAAGGTCTACCACAATTGTCTCTGAAAATCACGACTATTCTCTTAATTTTTACTGCACAGAAAGCAAATTATAGTCTACTTTAAAGTACATATAATACATACATTCATGACTTACATGACTAGGCTTCATCAGAAGTAATCCTGGGCCAAAATCTAATTTGTTTTAAATTTAAACAGGGATGGGTTACACAGTTCAACAATTCTAGTTTGTCGATGTAAGAGAGCAATCCTAGAAAGGCTTTTAAACACGTTATTAAATGCAATACCATTTAAGACACTTGTTTCTCCTCAATTCATTTCTCCTAAGTTTCTATACCGTCTTGGATTATCTCCCGCTTTTAGTTTCATATCCCATCTGCTCACTTCAGATTCACGTCTGTCCAGTTTCTGAAATATTTGTCACTTTAGTCATTAGCATTTTGCGTAATATAGCACTGTTTTTTTTAAAGTTCAGAACTGATTTTAGAAAACTGATTATTTTAACATCACCATTTCTTAATTCAAATTGGCCTGCCCACACTTCAAATTTTCCACCTAACAAAAATTAGATTTCAGTAAGTTTTGTAATTTTTTAAAAGGAAACCAAGAACCAAGACCATGAATTAGACGTACTCTCTACATGCCACTTCAGCACATATTCTCGAGGACAGACTCAGAGTTGTCGCCTGAACTTCCAAAGAACGTCCTTTCCGTTCCTCTCTAGCAATACTGTCAAGATCCAGTTTAAAACTCCCCTTCTAAGTTTTTCTGGTACAAGGTCAACGGTGTTCTTCCTCTGCACTCACCACACAGCATCTTAGAAATTAAACAGTACATGTAGGTCTTCTTCCCCACATATCAGAGCATTAGCCCTTTTGCAAGCCCAAGCCAGATTTCAATCATTACTGATGTATATACATCATCAAAAAATGAATTCTGTAAGTCCCAAATTTCTGAGACATAACATAGGAGAAATTAACATTTCTAAATTCTAGTTTATTGGCTAGCCCATCCAATCAACTCCCATTCTCTTTTTCATTTCATTAGGGCTCAGAAGTCCTCATTTACCAAACTCTAGTGGTGAGTGAAGGAGAAAAGGCAAGGAAAGAAGCTAAAGGACAAAGAAATACAAAATCTTTTCCTGATGACATCACAGGACCTGTGGAACTTTATTCTCAAAGTTTAAATGAAAGTATATCAAAGAGGAAGCAGCAACAGATCCCTACAGGAAGGGAAAATTCTTCCCATGGGTCAGGCGGGGCCATCTGCACCTCTCAACACCCTCCTCAAGCCTCTATCCGATAGCAATCCTCTCTCCAAGGCCTAGAAAAGGGTCTAGCTGCTGGGCGGTCCTCACTCCCCCTCTGCCTGGGGCCAAGAAGGGCTTTTTAGGGAGTGCCTGCTCTGACTGTCAGCACTGCACAATCAGAGGAACCGTACTCCTGACATTCTAAATAGGAACAATAAATATAAGTTCATTCCCATAAAAATGCTGCCATAAATAACACAAGTAATCAAGTACACTACAACATAAATAAGCTAACAATCATTTGCAGCAACAGAAGATTAAGTTTTTACATGGGGGGAAAAACTCAGAAATTAACTTTTTCTAATATTTTAGAATGCTGAAGAACACCTCATATGTAAAATTTTACACCTCTGGACAAAAACTTTGGACACTTATTCATATTCAACTTACTAATACAAAAACTACAGTTGGGGGTAGGGGAATTCACTCCTTCAACAAGGTCTAAACAATATTTTTAGATGTTGCTGCATTATTAAATGGAAAATAGAAATTAGCCAGTAGTTGAAAATATATACTTTGTTCAAAACATAGTAAGGGTTGTGACATGTTTGTCAGACTAAAACATGATTTAGTCTTTAAGAAGAAAAAGATATTTATTGAGTACTATTTCTGACATTCCCTGAGACAAATCTCAAAATGTTAATAGAACTGCTATTTAAAGTTCAAAGAGCACTCTGGAGCTGCCAAGGAATTAATAGCTTAAACTACCAAGTAAGAGCCACAGTTCAATTTCTAGGCTTAGCCAGTCATAGCTTAGGGTTGGTACAGCAAAATCATTCAGCATATTAAAGACACACGACACAACTGTGAATCATATATACATGTGAAAACTTGGAACATTCAAAGACAAATTTCAAGTTTTTATTCTCAATAGTGGCTTATTTATGAGGAAAGACACAAGAACAATTTAATCTTCTGCTCCCCCAAAACAAGGACAAATACAACATAACTGCCATACTTAAAACAACTAATTTTGCCATTCCAATTTCCTAGTGAACTGCCTAGGGCTACTCTCTGACTTGTTATTTGTTATAAGTCTCTTCCTATTAAAGGACATTATCTACTCTTTCCTTAAAAGGTACCCAAAATGATTTTTCATACTTCTTGCCCACCATATTTCCATCAAGTTTATAGACTGAGACACTGAGGCACATAACCATCATGCGACCAACCTGATCAGACTAATTAGTCACCAATAAAAAATGTGAATACCACTCAACTTTCCCCGATACCATCCACTGTCCATTTTACTGGACTCATCAAAGGGAATCCTAAAATGAAGGTTGAGCAAAAGCCCTCCTTTAGAGCTTAAAGAACAAAAATGAAGAAATTCTGATCAAGCCCCAAACAAAATCTCTAACAGGTTCCAAAATTGACAGGTTGCCTACCACACTCCAGAAAACGAAATACTGACTTCCTATTCCTCCGAGGTATGAAAAGCGCACATCTCTCGATCAGATGTGGAATTCTCTTCAAAAACCATTAGAACTCATCTAAAATATTACCAAGCCACAGTACATACAGCCTAGATAACACATATTCAGAATACAGAGCTAAAAATCTAAGTTCAAAGAAAAAATAACATACTTTTCAGGACCTAAATGAGCAATGAGAACTCTCTTAGGAATAAAAGAGAGTAATGTCCATTAATTCATTCATTTAACGCATAAAGAGCGCCCAACTATAAAGAGAATGCCAGCATGACTTAGACAGGGTCACTGCCCTACAAAACCTCAGGTGCGTATCAGAGATGCATAGAAGAAGGTTCATATAAGGAGCAAGAGGAACTAGTTCGGCCAGTGAGAGTCAGGGAAAGCTTCACAGAGGAGGTGACATTTGACCTACTTAAAAGATGAGTAGGACTGTGCCAGGCGTGTATAGACTCACAAAAACAAACAAACAAACAACTAGGAGCTGATTCCTGAGTTAGATATACACATGTTTTTCCTTACTTCTCTTTAGGACATTAAAATTCAATCATGAGAATTGCCAACACAAAATGTTTTTTCACACCAATTATACTCTTTTGAATACTTTACTTATTAGCTCTCAAATTAAACCCAGATGGATTTAATCATCTTTCCTATTTAATGAAATAATGTAGGACTCTATGAGGAAGCTCCATGTGTCTTACACAAAAATACTTCCTCAGAAACTTGTCAACTGGGGGAACTTGTCTTTAGGGGAAAAAACTGTAACAGTTTTCATGTAATTTAATACCTCTTAGATGATCAACCTTTTAAATTTCCACTCAATATTTAAAAATTCTATTCACAATTCTGTATTGTATACATATTGCGTATTTTACATATTTCCTCAAATCTAAATATCAAATGTCTTAAATATATCCAATTAATGCAATGACTCAGAACAAATTACAATTTAATTATTAAAGAGATCTAATGATAAATGAGAAAAGAATATTTACCTGCAAGTTTACCTAATTCTTTTTATCTTCCCCTTTCCATTTTTTAAGTCAAAGTTACAAATCAGAACTACACAAAATAAAGACATAAATGAAACTTTAATATAATCAACTCAGGAGGCTCCTTTAACAGTAATGGAATTTCACCGTACTGGAAAAGTACAAAATGTAGAAAGCTGTCAACCAGGGCTCTGTGCTATTTCACAGTAGCAAAAATATGGTTTTAGTAAGATTCTACCACAATTCACCTAGAATTAGAAAATAAACATTCAGAAATATACATAATAAACGAGAGTACAGAGATGACAATGACCTAACATTTTCCCTTGGACACAAGTGATCTCCTAATTCTCATCTAGAAAGAAAGGGGGGGGGGGGAGGGGGGAGTCACCTTTCCTATTTTTTTCCAGACTAGAATCCAAATGTACTCTGAAAGACATTTTATTAGCTTAAAAAAGGAAAACAACTCTGTTCCAACAAACATAACTAAAGCATGCTAATATAAATGCAAGCAAAACAGGAGTTCCTCAAAGAACACTATGATAGCCAATTTATGGGGATAAAAATCTAATTTATACTAAATGAGTTTTACTAGTAAAGAACAAAACATTGTAGTAGAGTAAGGGAACTGTCTGAAACACCAACTGCAACATTTTAAAACTTTTTATATCAACTAAAGAAAGGATAGAAAACTATGTTGATGTACATAAGTGGCTTTATACTAAACAAAAATTGGGCACGCATACATATTACATTCATGTAAATGAGTCTGAATTTACAATTCCTCGTTTATGTTAATATTTACCAAGATTAATGGAAAATCATCTCCCCTATGTAATGAAGTGAATTCCCCCAACAGAACAAAGCTAACACCTTCAAATCTTTCAAATAAACAATGAAAGCACATACTATAAAAGGAAATTATCTGAACAGGATCAGAAAGAAGTTAAATGATTCAAGAGGGGAAAAGAGTCCTAAATTCCAAGAACACATTACAAATATTGATTCATTAATTCCAAAACTCTAAGCAAGTCCTATGAAACAAATGTGCGTGCGTGCCTGTGTGCATGAGTGTTTGTGAATTTTTTTAATTATACCCCACAGCACATTCTCAGGCTACCTAATTACCTCACTTTGCAATGCATTAAATGTTACTTCTCAAAATAGGAATGTTTATAAAATAACAAAATAGAAATTGTGGTGGTCACCACCACACAACAGTTTTTAAAACAGATGAGCACACATTTTAAACAAACAACACTGATATCAATGTTGCAGAAATGCTTTTTCTCAATTTTTAATAAGTAGCTGCAATGCACATTTCAGTAATAATACCCAACATTCAACCCTATTATTAATTTTTCGCAACTTTGCATACTCTCTCTCACTGGCTAGCTTCTATGAAATAAACATACTACCCACTTCGGGGGGGGGGGGGGGACCACATCAGTACCTTCTACTACTGAAGGAGGGACCATTATTATTCTCTTGTATCAAAAATAAGTCATTTCAGAAAAATAGTCTATCTCTGAATCAAACTTGGAGAGACAACTGTATTAACTGTTCATTAAAAAAATACAGATAAGCAATCTTTTTACTATTTACATTGAGTTTCAACTCAATTTTAAATAATCTGACAAACATAACTACAGAATGTACTTATCTTTTGCAAATGGTTTTCTTAATCTCTAGCATATAGTACAAACTGGTGACAGAGTATCTTCTTTATTAATCTCAAGAGTAGAGATCTCTGAAAGTGTTTGATGAATACAATTAACTCACAATTAACGAGGCCAAATTAGCCAGTGAACAAAAGAGATGAATCCATTTTTCCATACCTAATTAATATAATCCACTACTATAACTTAATGTTAGTTAAAGGAATGCCTTGAGATTTTTTTTTTTCAAATAAATACCTAATACAATTATGGAAAAAAATGACCAAAACACTCCAAAGAAAATGCTAAGCTATATAAGCACCAGGGATAAACTCAATAAACACTTACAGTCCTAAAGGCACCCTCAGGCCTTTATTCTCACAAAGAAGAAGAGTCCCAACCTAACTTCCTCTCACTGAGCACTTCAAGCAGTAACACAGCAACATTACTTTGTAGCATACAAGTCTTAGGTACATTTTCTCTTTAAAATTATGAACTCATCACACGTACAAATGGCTCTTTAAAACGGTCCAGTAAACTGCTACACTATGCCTTAAATTGCTGTCTATTATGTACTTAAAAATATTTACTAGCAATTGGAGGTTAATATGGCAACTATTACCGGGTGGCAATTATTGCTATTAAAAATATATAAATACTGTTAACACCATGTGCTACTAACAACAAAATGCTGAACAGAAAACATTAATTAGCAAATTATAAATATTTTCATTAAAGAAAATAAACCATCATGAAAAAAAGATGCTTTAAGTTTAAATACTAAAATTGGCAACTGCGATGAAAAAATACACTGTGTATATATATTTTGGCACTTGAGAAGATGAGAGAAATCATTCCCTTTTCCTCATTTTCTACTCCCAGTCCTCCCTATTTGGTTCTAGAAAGAGATCCCAAAGTTTCTATACTTAGAACTATCTTCCCTCTCTGCAAAAAAATAAATCTCTTAAGAAAAAAGAAAGCAGGTCAACAATGGATTACCTTAAAGCTTCAAATACAAAAGTAATGGTCCTTCACAGGAATTATGTACTGATATGTATATGTGTGTTTCAACTCAGGGAGGGAGAATTTGATATCATCACCTAATTACCCCCTAGTCAGGAAGATTCTAAGCAAATAAAACGTGAATGTGGAACATAAACCTAAGAGTTAAATAAATCACTGCAACTCAAAGAGTATAAACTTAAATCTAGTTAAAGAACACAAAATCACTTTCCTCCATATGATCTCAATAGAGAAACAAAACTAAAGATATATTTGTATCTGGAAATTATGTCTTCCCTCAAAAGTGAGTTGACACAGCATAGGGTGCACCGTTACACTTTCCAAAAAGGCAGATTTAACACACTTAACTGAATTAAAACTGAGTGAATATGTAACAAGGGTCTCCCGAAATGTGATGGACAGCATGGGAAAACAGTTTTGAGTCACAAAGGTAACAGCAAGGCCTGCACTTAATGCAGCAGTTACAAATCTCACAATGTTAAGAATAAGAAACACACACAATGACCCATATCACATAAACACAATGGCATTTTTCACATGTTAGGAAATGGGGGTGGGTGACAGAAAATCTGGGAAATCTGATGCCATGCAGTAGAAAATCAGAAAGCAAAACAAGAACAAAAATCTAAAGGCAGTTGATTGCACAACTTCTGCTAAGCTATAATGAATACTTCAAGGTAATAGAAAGTGGGTGGATCATTAGTGTGGTACAGAACTTTAATCTCTAGTTTATATTTCAATCCACATTAACATGAGTATCTAAGTAAATTCTCTATAAACAATACTTTTCTCTGCTCAAAAAAAGTGCAAACCAAAAAGAAAAAAAAGCATGCTATTACTAAGCACATAAGAGTTCTTGTAATACACGCTTTGTTTTAAACAAGAGATAATTTTATCTCCTTTGGACTTAACTATTCTATACAATGTACTTTAAATAATATATTTTTAATATACTAGGTTGCTACTGTATCTAATTTTCAAGGAAAACTCTTCATGTGGAATGAGCAAAAATTTACATTATCAGCAGTTTTTTTAACTGATTCTATATTTAAAAAAACAGAGCACCTTATGCACCCTCCACATACAGGAGAAGGTAGACAATTCTATAGACTTTAAAAAAAAAAGGCCAACCCATGCATTTCTTCAGTTCTGCATTTCAAAGTTGCCACCTAATGAGTAATTTTGCATATGTGTGTATGTGTGTGTATTTTTTTTTTTCCCAAAACTCAATTATTCCTGGTTTTAAAAGGTTCAGGAGAGAAATCGCCAAAGCACAAACCTTTAGTCAGTCATAAAACACAAAATCCTCTCCTATAAAATTGTTTGTTCCTCCAAAAGAATCTGAAGCATCTTATCTCTTTAACATTATCATCTGTACTTAAGCTTTTGGGGGGGGGGGGGGGGGGGACATAAAAGGTATGATATATCCTAAAGGCTGGCTACACATATAATACAGTTTCATTGGTCTAAAATATCTGCTGTATATAAATTAGCCACATATACACAAGCCATTACCAGTCAGAATGATATATGGTAATTTCGGGGCTCTCTCGTCACTAATATTGGTCTACTTGGTTATTTTAATTACCTGTTAAAGTGTCAATGTGGTCTCCAGCCACCAAACAAAAACCATTTTAAATACCCCTTAATCAATATGTTTGCTAATCTATTAAAGTCTCTGAATCTGACTGATACTAAATGATATACTCGGGGAGAGAAAAGAGGCAAAATGAATTCCATTCCCATATGTCAAAAGATCAAGGGAAAATTATCACAGTACAAAGAGGAAGAATTGCAACTTATAATTGAATTTTAAGACTAAATATCTAAATAAAAATGTTGGAAGAAAAAAACTGACCTGATCTGTACTATAATGAAAGCTATGTCATTAGATACCATGTCACTCTTTGTAGGTAAAAATCATGTGTTTTGATATTTTTTTATCTGCATAAGGAAATATTTAGCAAAATAACACTTCCATTTGAAAAGTTGGCAAGAATTTGTATTTCCCCACTAGTCTCAAAGAAAAAAAAAAAAGCATGTATGCTACCCATAATTAAATGTAACTAATTACAATTTGAACACTAAATTATTTATCCAGTGTAATTGTAAACAAGGATTAACAGGAAATAATGCTTCTATCTTCTGCAGAGGTTATAGAAAACAATTTCCAAAATGCATGCTCTCCAAATGCAGGCCCCCTAAAAAGGGTACATAACTTAAAATAAGTTGGTGTTTTTTTTTTTTTAAGGCTAAATTAAACAAACCGTTCAGCCAATTTTCCAATTATATTCTACGCTCGAAACATAATTGCCTTACATCTGTTTACAAATCTTTGCTCAATATTTAAACAAATTCGTAGTCTCCCGGGCACATAGCTATACATACAGTAACTCATGCACAAAGCACATATTTAAAGACCACGCACTGCAATTATTAGCCTAAACGCCAGGTTTAACAAGGTGAATGTTTTCAGAGCTAGGTAATACGACCCAATAAAAAGCAAAGATGGCATTTACCACCAAATGTCACCGCCACCGCCAGGAAAAGAGTTGCTGGAGCCCTATACATTTTTAATTTCGATGAATCTAGACGTCCTCGTCGGATGCCAGGCTTCCAGGAGAACAATTGACACCCTAACTGCTTCAAGATTAAGGCAGGCGATTTCAAATCCGAAGGAAAAGTTGTCAATTATCAGAGAGAGAGCGCGAGAGAGGCGAAGGCAGATAAAAGCGATGTTATCAAACCGCCCAGCTTGTTGCTTTTGTGTGTGTGTGTGGATTCGTTGTTAGGATAGAGAAAACAGTTTTTAAAAGACACAGGAGGAGAGAAAGAAGAAAAAGCCTTCTCCACCTTCCGTCGGCTCGGTGCAATGGCTTTACGGCTCTCCAGCGTAGTAAGCCCCGAGAGGCAGGCGGCTGTCGATGTTTACAATCGCGGGAGCTTCGGGTGCAAGAGTCCTTTACTGACACAATCGCATTCAATCAACTGTTTGCGGGCAAAATTGCAGGTGTCATTATGGAATTAAAAAAAAAAAAAATTCAAAAGGCGGGCGGGCGGGCGGGCAGCCGATCCGACAAGAGGGGAAAAGGCTGCTTATCGCGGGCGCGGGCAGCACAAGGCAAAGCCTTCCACATTTAGGTAAAAAAAAAAAAAAAAAAAAAAAAAAAAAAGGGGGAAAAGGGGAGGGGAAGGGGGGTGTGATTGCAACAGAGGGTGGGCGTTCGAAGTGCGACCCAGAATCCGCAGCTTTGAGACTTCCACATGCAAATTCCACGCCGAGCGCCGCGCTCACAAATGATTTTTAAAGAGCCAAATAAACACTGGATGGGATCCAAGGCGAGGGAGAGACGATCCAAAAGGGGGAGAATCGGCGAGAGGCGAACGGCGGGGAGAGACGAGGGAGGGGCGAAGTCCCGGCGGCGGGAGGAGAAAGTTGGTCGGCGGCGGAGGTCGGGGACCCCCCCCCCAGCTCAGCCCCCCTCCCCGCAGCCCGGCTACTCACCAGCGAGAAGAGGTTGGAGTGACAATCCTCCAGGCTCGCCCCGTTCGCCACCCAGTTCGCTGCCGCAGTCATGATCCTCCGCGAGCCCGGCCGCCAGAGCGGGGCATGTCGGAGCGAGGCGTCCGAGGCGAGGCCGGGCCGGGCGGCGGCGCCTCGCCGGGGAGCGCGGGGCGGCCGGGCCGCCGCCGCCGCCGGGGGAGGGCGCGAGGGCCGGCGGGCGGGCGGGAGGCGCCGCGGCGACGCCGCGCCGGGGGCGGCGGGCCCGGGCCGGCGGGGGGGTCCGCGGCGGCCGCGCGGCTCCTTCCTGTTCGGGCGGCGGCGGCGGCGGCTCCCGCGGCTCCGGCGGCGGCGGGGGGCGCTGTCCGCGCGGCCCGGCGCCCTCCCCGCCTCTCAGGGCCGCCGCTGCCTCCCTGGCCGGCGCTGCGGGCCGGCCGCCGCCTCCGCCTTCCCTGTTCCTCAGCCGCCGCCGCTGCCGCCGCCTTGTTTATCTCCAGCCACCGACTCCCCCTCGGCCCCCGCCGGCGCGTGAGGGGAGGCGAGCCCCGGAGCCGCCGCCGCCGCCGCCTCGGAGCCGCCGCCGCCGCGGAGCGCGAACTCGCGAAGGGGGGGGTGCGGACGAAGCCAGCGGGCGACCCCGGCAGCCGAGCGACGTCCCCTCCTTCCTCTTCCTCCCCCACCCCCCCCTCCTCCCCAGTCAGCCTCGCTTCTCCTCCCTCCCCGGGCTCGCTCGCTCTGACAGCAATGGCGGCCGCCGACCGCGGCTCGGCCCGCCATTGGCTGGCGCCACGTCACGTGACGGGCGCCGGCCGCGCGGGGGGGGGCGGGAGGCGGGCGGGGGAGGGGCCCGGAGTGGCGGTGGCGGCGGCGGCGGCGGCGGCGGCTCGCGGGCGGCGCTGCTGAGCTGAGCGCGGCTGGATCCTCCGGCCGGGAGAGGGAGGGAGAGCGAGAGGGAGAGAAAGAAGTGCGGGCGGCGAGGCTCCCCGGCGGGCGGCGGCCGGCCGGCCCGAGGCTGCCGAGGGCTGCCCCGCGTGGGCGCCATGCCCCACCCCCTCGGGGGGCACAGATCTCGACGGGACGCGACCTCGGGCCCCGGGAACGCCCGAGGCGGCCGCGGCGGAGGGCTCGGGGCCCCCTGGCGTGTGCCGCCCCCCCCCCCCCCCCCCCCCCCGGCGGCGCCGGCCGCCTGGCGTGACTGGGGGCTCTGCTGTAGGCCCTGCTGCAAGTCCCAGTGCTCCCGGGGAGTGCCTCGGCGGGTCGCCCTCCGTCGTCCGCGTTGTGCAGATGAGAAAACTGGAGCACAAAGAGATTAAGTCGCTTGCCCGAGGTCGCCCAGCTGGGAAGAGGAGGCGGCGGAATTCGAACCCCTGCACCCAGGCACAGTGAAGCCGAGCTCTTGCACCGGGTTTCAATAAGCCTCGCCCAGGGATATCCACGACTGCCACTTAGCGCTTTCTGTGTACCAGAAGCTGTGCAACGGACACAGAAATGCCTTATGAGCCCTTACTCCTAGGCACTGTGTGTATTCATTCATTGCGTAAATGTTTCCTGACCTCCTGCCATGTGCAGGAATGTAACTGCCCGGCACTGTACTACGGCTGTGTCGGGAGCAGACCCTCACTCGTTCATTCAATAACGAACATTTCCTGAGAGCATATGGTCCTGAGGAGTGCCAGTCTGAGCAGGAGGCCCTCTCCCAGCCCCCAAGGCGTTTGCTCCCTGCAAAGCTGGGGGGAGCAACTTCTTCGCTAAAAGCCACCAAACATGGAAGAACCAAGCTGTTTCAGGTGGACTGGACTAAAGCAGAAGAAGAGTAGAAAACAGGGCAAAGATGACATGTAATAAAAGACAAGTCTCAGACGTGTGAATTGAGCTTTGGAACTACCACAAATAATGCTAAAGCGAAAGCTACGAGCAGCATGTTATAATGTGTATTATTACCATGGCCGACACTACCTTGTAACCCACTGACACTATGTTGTAACAAATGTGCATACATTATTTCATATAATCCTCAGAGCAACCACATAAAGAAGACACTGTTATTATCCTTATACTAAAATAAGCCGAGGCTCAGAAGTGCAGTGACATCTCCAAGATCTCCAGTTAGCGAGCCAATCAAACCCTAGTCTGTCTGGCTCCAGAGCCTAAGCCTGAATCCAGAAGGCTCTGTGAGCGGATGCGTGCCATTGGCTTTGGCACCCCTGGTTGTGTTACCTTGACCAACATAGTTTAACTCTCTGAACCTCATTTCCTAATCTGTCAAAAAGAGATCCTAATTGCTGACCCACTGACCTCAGGCCAATGTTGTGCATTTTCTATTAAGATAACTCTTGATGAAAGTGTTTAGGGGGAAAAAAAAAAAAAAGCCAAAGCACTTGATCAACATGCAGGGTGTTACTTGGGCCTGAACAGTCAAATGGTGAGATGGTCCATCACATCCAGGTGTATTTCCATCTCAGGAGGCCTTCATCCTACACACCTGGTCACCAAAGTCTCATTCTTCAGCAAGTATTGGTTTAACTCTTTAAAAAGTCTCCCAGAGCATCCTAATAGAAAAATGAGCAATGGACGCGCACAGTTTAGAGAATAGGAAAGACATATGGCTTTTAAATATGTAAAAAGATGCTCAGACTATGAGCATCGTTGCTATGGACTGAATGTTTGTATCCCCCTAAAATTCATATGTTGAAACCCTAATCCCCCATGGATGGTATTTGGAAGACAGAGCCTTTAACAGGTAATTAGGCCATGAGGGTGAAGCCCTCATGATGGGGTTAATGCCCTTCTGAAAAGAGACGTGAGAGAGATTGCTCCCTCTCTCTTTCCGTATCTATCTTTGTCGTGTGAAGACGTAATGAGGAAGAGGTCTCTTACAAGGAACCAAATTGCCACACCTTGGTCTTGGACTTCTCAGCCTCCAGAGCTGTGAGAAATTTCTGTTGTTTAAGCCACCTAGTCTATGGCCATTTGTTATAGCAGCCCAAGCAGATTATAACACTCATCACAAGAAAAACAGAAATGAAAAACATAGTAGGTGTTCACAGTATTTTAAAAGCTTAGGCAAATGTGGAAGGAAGCAGAGCTCTCACACCTGTCACGGGGAATGTAAATCAGCACTGAGCTTTGGTATCAATTTGGAGAATATCAAAATGTGTAATGCACATTCCCTTTGACCCGGAAACTCTAGGAGTTCATCCTACTGAGATACTTGTACGGATGTTTAACGGCCTGTAGTGCAAGGACACGAACTATAGTACTGTTTGCAGGGCAAAAACTGGAAGCAATCTACATGTCCATCATTAGGGGAGTAGTTACCAAAAGAATGTAATCCCATTCAGTCGTTAAAAATAGTGACTACCACAATGTGTACTACTATAAAATAATCTCAAAAACAGGTTATTAATTGAGATACCCCTGGAAAGTTCCATGAGACAATAGTAACATCAGTTGTCTCTAGGGAAGAGAAGTCGGGGTGGTGAAAGGAATTCCTTTTCACTATACTGATTATATTTTCTCTCTCCTTTTTTTTTTTTTAACTAAATGTGTATATTACCAACTCAATGCAATAAGTTATAAACAACACCAATCACTCAAAAAAATTGAAAACAGAATCATCAAATGGCACCAAAAAAGTAAATTAAAAAGCAAATAAACAATACAAGACAACAGAGAGGAAAAAAAAAAAAACAAACAAACCTCATCTGAGATTTCCTTGGCCGTCAAAGCCAAGGCCCCAGAGTGGAAGAGAAAAGGCCTGAAGTGCTGTATGTGATTGCCCAGGCAACATGAGTACAGAATGAGAACCCAGGGGAGCCGGGTTCTAGTCTCAGATGCACCTCTGAGCAGCCCTGTTATCTTAGACCAACCACTCCACCTCTCTGGGCCTCAGTTTCCTCATGTGTGAAAAGGGCAACCCAGGTGATCCTTCAGGTCGTTTCTAGCAAGGAAGCTCTTTGACTCTCCCGCACAGTTGAGATGGCTGATAAAAGATCCCGTGGAGATCTTACTCAAGAGAGAAAGCAGTGAGAGTTGATGGTAAGCCTGAGATAAGATGAAAACAAAACAAAACCAAACAACACCTATCAACTGACAATGAGACAGCAGCAAGGCACCCGGCACGCTGACTTCTAAGCCCAGTTCCGTATGTGGGGAGCTCATCAGAAGCATCTGGGGCGCCTGGGTGGCTCAGTTGGTTAGGCGTCCGACTTCTGCTCAGGTCACAATCTCACGGTTGGTGAGTTCCAGCCCTGCATCAGGCTCTGTGCTGACAGCTCAGAGCCTCGAGCCCGCTTCGGATTCTGTGTCTCCCTCTCTCTCTGCCCCTCCCCTGCTCATGCTGTGTCTCTCTCTGTCTCAAAAATAAATAAAACATTTAAAACAATGAAAAAAAAAAAAAAGAAGCAGCATGCTCATGACTTAGTTTCCCCGTTTGTGACAATGCCTGCAGCCTGAAGCAGGCAGGAAACAGATGTTCCACTCTGCACAAGTCTCAGGTCTTATTCTGACAATGACACGTTAGTTCTCTTTCAGGGTTACCAAACATAATGGCGGAGAGAAAATGGAAGCAAAAATATGACCAGAGGAGGAACCATCTATTAGAAAGGCCACAGGAAGCTGCCCCAGCTACAGGGTGGGAGCATTCAGTAGGAGTTAAGAATGTCACTTCAGAGCAAAACACACCTGGGTTCCAATCCCTGCTCTGTTGTGCACTAGCTGTGCAGCCTTGAGCAGGTCATTTAACCCCCGTGACCCCCATTTCTTCTTGTGCATTGACCTCCCAGGGTGATCACACAGAGAAAGTTCTTAGCACGGTGCATGGCCCCATAGGCAATGATCAATAAATTATAACAATTACAGTCACTCGTCTGTCCTTGTACAAAGGAAAACAGCACCTAAGCTTTATTGGATTTATTTTATTGTAAATGACAAAAGTATCAGAATGCTAGCTAGAGCAGGTCAAACGATAGTTTACTGAGAAAAAGAGAATACTTTTCTCTCTACCCTACTGAGATGACCAAAGTTACCACATTGTTGTGAATTCTTATTGTCCTCCCTCCATGCTCAGACCAAATAACACAATTTAAACACATATTTCTGAGGGTTGGTTTGTTTTTTGTTTTTTGCTTTTCTACTTTTTATGAAAATGGGATTGTCACATATATTATTTTGCAATCTGCTTTTTTCACTTAACAATTTATCGCAAATGTACCTGTAGGCCTATATATCTAGATCTAACTCATTCTTTTATTAGTTGTGTAATGTTTCATAGAACACCTGTGCCATAATTTATCCAATTATTCCCCAATTCCTGAACATTCACGTGGTTTCCAGCTATTTCCTCCTCTAAATAAGGGCAGAGCAAATATCTTTATCCATATATCCTTAGGCACTGACACTTTTATTTCTGTGGAATAAAGTCCCCAAAATAGGATTGCTTTTTTATTGTTAATAAATGCGTATTTTTATTGTTAATAAATACAGCCGGAAGACTTTCCCCAAAGTTTGTGGCAATTCACTCTCCCTCAAGCAATACGGGAAAAGTGTCCACTTCTTCACCATCTTGCCACCATGTGTACTCTGCCCACCTTTTTCAACTTTTGCCAACCCGATGGTGAAAACATTGGTGCCATTGTTGTTTGACTTTGCTTTCCCCGAACTCTAAGAAGGTAGCTCTTCTCCTCCTTCTGTCTCGGCCGCCCTCATTTCCTGTTGAGCGTTTGCGACCAAGTCAGCAGCCTCAAGCGAAAAAGAACTAAATCAAGTCCCACCCAGGGAGACCAGTAAGGGGCTTGGCACAACGACAGATACCAGTCTTTGGTCGCTGTCACCTGGTGTGGACAAGGCAATTCATTGCATAATCCCATAAAGATTTTTCTGGACACTTCCATGTGGCGGGCCTATCCTTTCCATCCCTTTGCTTTGATAATTCAATTTTTAAGTTGACGTTTTCAGTTCCCTCTGAGAGAATGGTCTTATACCAATCAAGCTGAGCTGCCTTGGGCAATAACAGCTTTGCTCATAACCACCAAGGATTTCCTAATTGTTCCAACCTCTCCCTTAAGACAGTGCAGAGGACGAAGCAGAGACAAGAGTGGCTGCTGCTGGTGTGGAGCAGGGCTTGAGGTGTGAACAAGGGCAAGGACCTCACAGTGGGACAAAACCTGGTTCAAGCCCCAGCTCCGTCACTCACCGTTTGACCTCTTGGGCTGTGATTTACCCTCTCTGTGCCTCAAGTCTCCTCGTGTCTAAAGCAGGCTCATACTTGTGTCTAGGTTGAGTTACGGGGCACAAAGCACTCAGTACCTCACAGTTACTAAGATCCTTTTGTGAAGTGTGGGAGGAGACAGCTCCAAGAAACACCACCGAAGGGATAATTCAAGCAATGGTTTGAGTTGTTCAAAATCCCATTGAGCTTAAGTTAACCGTATTCAGTGGCTTTTTGCCTACACCTATATTGCACGCAGAAGAAGGACCCTTGGTGCTGGTGACTCTGATTTTTAGAATAAATTTAGCAGCCCACAATGAATTGCTTTCAAATAGCCAATAAAAATAAAGAAGTAGGTGACGATGTCCTCCGATGTTTTTCTTTGACCCTGCTGCTGCTTGACCAAAGACAGGTGACTATATTCACAATTTTTCGGCTTCCGCTCTGTTTTCTATGTATTGCGGGCCACGGCCATGGCAGGTGGTGAAATAGATCACATGAAACCAAATTCTGTTTCCTCTGGCGGGACACACATATAAACACACTCTTGAAATCCGAACAGCCTCAGTATACAACAGGCAACCCCGGTTTTCGGGTGAACAAAATCACTGTTAAGAGAAGCGAGCATTCTCAAGGTGGATTCTAGAACTCTTCCTCTCCAGGGGCACGCAAGTGTGAATTCGACGTTCACGGAAGAAACAGGCTGCGCAGGTGGCCCAGAGCCAGGCTGGGCTCTGCAAGGGGAGATGCCAATTTCCCTGGCAACATTTCACCCTCTCTGTTTTCCGTGCTCTGGGCCAGACCCAAGCGTCTAGGGGTTTTGTAAGGAAGACAAATGTCTTTTCACCGGTGGCCTAAATCAGGGACTCCAGCCGAGGTCTGAGTAAGTGAGAAAGCAAGTAATCCAGCCACCTGACCTGTGGGACACTGCTTTTTGAGAACTGACGGCCAGGTCTTGGCATATGAGACAAGAACCCCCATCCTCCAGGGACCGTACCCAGTCTCTCCAAACTCTGTGGCACTTTGAAGTCCCCAAGCATAGGTGTGCTGTCTCCCTGCTGGCCAGGTCCGTGTCCTGAGGCCAGATCTTGCTTTCTGCAGGAGATCATTTTACTTAAAACAGCCCTTGGAGGGGTGCCTGGGTGGCTCAGTCAATTAAGTGTCTGACTTCAGCTCAGGTCATGGATCTCGCGGTTCATGGGTTCGAGGCCCATGTTGGGCTCTGGGTTGACAGCTCAGAGCCTAGAGCCTGCTTTGGATTCTGTGTCTCCCTCTCTCACTGCCCCCCACCCCTGAACTCGTGTTCTCTCTCTCTCTCTCTCTCTCTCTGTCTCTCTCTCAAAAATAAACATTAAAAAAAATGTTTTTAACAACCCTTGGAAAGAGCGCAGCCCTTTTCCAACAACAATTTGGAGGCAAAAAAAAAAAAAAAAGCCACATATGAAACCTGAGTCATCCTTTTGTCTTCCCTTTGCCCCAGTGACAGGCTCACTGGGTTTCCCCAGTCACCCGAGTTATGGGTTCTCACCAAGGATGAAGCGAGCAACTCCTCTCTCTTGCTTGGGTCTCAGTTTTCCCTTTTTCAAATGGGGCTGCCCACCGTTTAGGACGCTGGTGAGTTGTAATCAATTGGCTTTTTAAATTGCGTACACAATTTCTCAATTTTCAAATGTGCTGACTGCAATAGTCTACCGTGGACGGCAATGGAGTACATCTACAGTCACTCTGTTGCTGCTGTCGGTACAGATCGCTTCCCCAAGGAAATAAATTACATTTCATTCTCTATATATTGTTTACTTTATAGTCTCTTGATCTTACTTTGCTGACTTCTTGTTGTAGATTTTTCGGTAGCTTGGTTCCCACTTAATCACAACAGCCTCTGTAAATGTTAGCGAGTTGTGTTATGGGGATTTGCTACTGGCATTCCACAACGGTTCCTGAACGCAGAAGCCCCTTCTTTATTCTCCCAAAAAAATACCTCGGTAAATATTCCCCTCACTCAAGATAATCATCATAGTAATAGACCTTCGAAACGATATTCCGACGAGCAGGCTTTATTTCCCGTTAACCGGGCAATAACTCAAGGCACATTTTGCGTTGTTTTCTAGTTGTGGTTTTAGGAAGAGGCTACTGTTTACATAACATGCACTCCCTGATGAGCTTGTTCATTAGAATCTAATCAGTCACTCCTCAAAATCCCAACAGCAGAAAACCTTTCTTCTCCCATCTCCTACCAGACGGTGTGGTGCAATCCAGAGGAGGCCAGACAAGACATGCCTCCGACCACATCCTTGGCTATCCGTCTCCTTACCTCCTTTTCGGGAGGGGGATGTTTACTGACCTCCTTTTATTCCAGGCATCTAAGCGGCCCCACTATCTTTTTCAGGTGGATCTTGCCTCGGTCCGCATTTTACAGATGAGACGATCGAGGCTCAGGGAGGCGCAGTGACTTGCCTGAGGTCACACAGCTTGGAAACGCAAGGCAGGATTTGAACCTCCTCCTGTCCCGGGATGGGCCACAGAGCTTCTCCGTGCTTCAGACACCCCCTGTCCCTTGTTCGGAGCTTCCTGTCTCCTTCTGGCCACTCGTGCCTCCGCACCAGTGTTCCCGGGGGGAGGTTGGGGGAGGCCTGGATCGATACAGCTCTGCCAACTTACCAGGCATCCGCTCTTGGATGAGTGGCCTCGCCCCTCTGAGAAAGAGTCTTCTCATTCATAACATGGGCATAATTATACTGGCCTCACAGGGAAGCGGGTAGTAATAACAACAAGCCTGAACATATTTGTTGAGCTCTTCCCATGTGCCAGGCACCGGGCCAGATAATTTACACCATGCTCATTTTTAATCCTTCCGACAGCCCTATGAGGGAGGCACTATTATTATCCCATTTCGCAGATGGGGAAAGTGAAGCCTAAGCCACTGTCAACATGGGCGGTGTCACTCTCTCTGCCTCAGACCCCAGTGTTCTCTTTTCCACACAGCAGTTGGATGGGTGCTAGTCAAACCCAAGACGAGTCATGTCGCACCTCTGCCCTCGGCCCTCACCCCTCGGCCCTCAGCCCTCCCATGGCTGCAATCTCACTCACAGTGAAAGCCAAACCCTTTCCCCCGACCTGCAGGCCTGTGTGACCCGGCTTCTTGCGGTCTTGCCAACGTCCTCCATGCACACTCTGCAGCAGGCCCATGACCTCCCTGTGGTTCTTGTCACTCACCCAGCCTCAGGGTCCCCCTTGTTGGATCAGGTGTCGCCATATTGAAAAGGTCTTCTTGGAAACACCGCACCTGAACCCCATGCTTCTCCCCATCTCTTGTGCACTCCTCACTCTATTTACTGGCCTCTTAGCATCTAAAATCCCTACACACACTTGTGTGCATACATCGTTGCCTGTCTCCCCTCCCCCACCTTAGATTTTTTTCTTAAATGTTTATTTTTGAGAGAGAAAGACAGAGTGCGAGTGGTGGAGGGACAGAGAGACACAGGGAGCCACAGAATCCGAAGCAGGCCCCAGGCTCTGAGCTGCCAGCACAGAGCCCGACGCGAGGCTGGAACTCACGAATCACGAGATCATGACCTGAGCCAAAGTCGGACGCTTAACCGACCGAGCCCCCCAGGTGCCCCTCCCCCTGTTAGAATATAAGCCCCACGAGGACATGGTTGGTTTTCTTTTTCCCTGTTTGTTCACTACAGTATCCCCAGTGCCTAGAACATTGTTGGCATTTAATAAATATTTGTCAAATGAAGGAATCACAAAATAATACTAAGTAGGAAATCCCTCTGGCCAGCGGCTGGCACTGTGCAAGCGTCCATAAACACTGACCGTTATTAGCAGGGGCTTGGGCCACAGGCAAGAGAATGTGGCAAGAGAATCAGGGCCATGTCTGCTCTGAGTCTCACTGCACCCCATCCAGAAAAATCTGACCCGTAGGACCTGGAAGGCAGATTTCCCCCACCAGTAACCTAGAGAGGACAATAGCACTTCCTCATCGGGAGGAGAAGAAAGCCCCAAGCCAAAGAGCAAGGATCTGTCCAGGCTTCCCAAGGGGTCTGCAAAGTCAGAGCACATCTCCAACGGCGTGAGTGGACAACTGCCTTCCAGAGCCAGAATTAGGGTCTAACCATAGAGTCTGAGCATCTCAGGTGAGTTCTGTGCCTCTCTTCTGTGCCTGGCCAGCACAGAGGATTATATTTGTATCATAATTCAATTTTCCCTCTAATTTTAAAAGTAACACATGCCCTATAAAATATTCAAACATCAAAGAAATGTGTAATTTAGAAAATGAAACACCCTTCTCCCCAACCCAGATAACTTACTGTTAACAATGTGGCATACTCTGTATTTATCTAGAATTTTTTTCTCCCCAAGCATGTTCTAACATTTATTGCTTACAAAAGTGGGATCAATTCATATATAGCTTTTACACCTTGATTTTATTCTTTAATCACGTTTATTGAGGTATAGTTTGCATATTGTAAAATTCATTGTTTCCACTGTAGAGAGTTCTTCGAGTTTTGACGACAGGTGACACCATAGACAATTGTAGAAACATAGCAACAATAAAAATTTAGAACAGTTCCATCAACCTTCCAAATTCTCTGGTGCCCCTTGTAATAGATCCCCCCCTTTTACTGCCATGTACCCATACTTTTCCATTTCCAGAATGTGCTATAAATGGTGTTATAGAGTACCCAACCTTTGGTGGCTGCTTTCTTTCCCTCCGCATTACAATGCATCTGAGGTTCACCCGTGCCGTCTCCTGAATCTGTGGTCCGTTCCTTTTAATTGCTGTATAATATTTCATTATATGGATACACTACACTTCGTTATGGATACACTACACTTCGTTTATCAATTCATCAGTTGAAGGATGTTAGGTTTGTTTCCATTTTGGGGCAATTACAAATAAAGCCACTATAAACATTCACATACAAGTTTTGGTGTGAATATAAGTTTTCGTCTCTCTTGGGTAAAATCCCAGGAGTGGGATGTCTGGGCCATATGGTAAATACATATTTAACTTTGTAAGAAACTGCCAAAGTGTTTTCCAAAGCGGCTTTTCCATACACCTGGCTTTTTTTTTTTTTTTTGAAACTTAACAAATATGGTATTACCTGGTAATATGTATTTACTTGTTTGTGAAACACTTTCCCACCAAAATGTAAGCTCTATGAAGGCAAGGACATTGTCTCTTTTGTTCACTATTGCATCCTTTGCCCAGAACAATACATAATAAGTACTCAAGAAATATGTTGTGGCATGCCTGGGTGGCTCAGTTGGTTAAGCGTCAGACTTTGGCTCAGGTCATGATCTTGAGGTCCGTGAGTTTGAGCCTCACATCAAGCTCTGCACTGCCTGCTTGGGATTCTCTCTCTCCCTCTCTCTCTGTCCCTCCCCCACTTGTGCTTTCTTTCAAAATAAATAAATAAACTTAAAAAAAAAAAAGAGGGGCGCCTGGGTGGCTCAGTTGGTTAAGCATCCAACTTCGGCTCAGGTCACGATCTCATGGTTTTTGGGGTCAAGCCCTGCGTCGGGCTCTGTGCCGACGGCTCAGAGCCAGGAGCCTGCTTTGGATTCTGTGTCTCCCTCTCTCTCTGCCCCTCCCTCACTTGTGGTCTCTCTCTCTCTCTCTCTCTCTCTCTCTGTCTTTCAAAAGTAAATATGTAAAAAAGGAAGAAAGAAAGAAAGAAAGAAAGAAAGAAAGAAAAGGAAGGAAGGAAGGAAGGAAGAAATGTGTGTTGAATGAATGAGCCCGACAAACTTCCCTTCACGTGACAACATCCATGTCATTAGCCCAAGAGTGGCAACCTCATGTATTACACTGTCTGGCCTTTCTTTCTTTCTTTCTTTCTTTCTTTTACCATTTCCTTACTGTGGGTCCTCGGTCCTCTCTAGGTTTCCACCGCAATGTGCATCAGTGGGCTCGCATATTCTTTTGCAAACCTGTGTGAATTTCCCATTAAAACAAACTTCTGGAAATAGAATTCCTTGGTCAGAGGAGATAAAAGATCACAACTGTCACAGATGCTGCAAAAGGTGATACCAATTTATGCTTCCACCGAGGGTGGAGTGGAGGAGATGACCCACTTCAGGGGACCCCCTGCCCCAGCACAGCCTTACCTGCGCGGAGTAGTACCTCTTGGGACAAATGTTCAATCCACACTGCTCAAGGTCT